>NC_091173.1:15978529-16051029 GCF_040958095.1 Procambarus clarkii
AGGGATGTCTGGCTATCCTATTTGCAAGCTTACCATTCAGTTCCTTAATTCTGCTTTTAACATTGGGGAGGGACAACTCCTCTCGTAGATTAGACTTTTTTTAGTAATTAGATTATTATTCTCGTAGATTAGACGTAGATTAGATTTTTGACAGTTCTTGGGACTCCAAGAATGATTGTCATGGCTTCATTTTTAATGCTTTCGAGCCTTTTCATATCGCTTTGGGAGTAGGTGCACAAAACTGGTGCTGCATAGCGCTGACGGAGCGCACATAGGCTGTGTACATCATTTTAAGCACGGCAATAGAGGCTCCATGTCCATTCCAGGTCATAGCTTTCAGTGCCTTGAGTCGACTTTTATGTTCCTGTGAGTTGATCGAGCTCCTCTTTCTTCCCCTTGTTAGAGCCGACAGTGACGCAAAGGTACCGATAGTGGTCAACCAACCCATTCAAGTGTTACACCGTTAATTTGTAGTTCTTCACTTTCTCCTCGCTTGTGATGAGAGTATGCTTTTGTCTTGTTTGTGGAGAAAGTGAAACCGAGCTCAACACATTTCCTTCCAGAGTTCAATGGACTGTTTAATTTTTCCCAAGGTTGGTGGCTTGTATTAGGACATCATCTGCATACCCCACTTGTTGCGTCCCTTCCTGAAAATTAATATTTGCAATGGCGTTCATAAGTACATTGAATAGTGTGGGACTTAAGACTCCGCCTTGGGGGAGTACCGGGTTCCATACTCATTGTTCTTGAGACTGCTCCATTGAAGCAGACCTTGGCTTTTCTCCCTGTGAGGTAGTCTTCAATCCATTTCAAGAGTCTCCCCTTTTCTTTCATGACTGAAGAGTTGCAAGGCGAATATGACAATGAACGTGCAAGAAAACTCATGGTTTTGGAATAGGTTAAACTGACATGGAAATACTAAACACAATTCTTCCTTGGCTGTCAAGAGTAAATATATTCATAACTGTGAAATATTCCATACAATATTGAAATTTCATTAAATTACGTGTATATATTTATTTGGGGATGTATAAGTGATGAAAGAGAGAGAGAGAGAGAGAGAGAGAGAGAGAGAGAGAGAGAGAGAGAGAGAGAGAGAGAGAGAGAGAGAGAGAGAGAGAGAGAGAGAGAGAGAGAGAGAGAGAGAGAGAGAGAGAGAGAGAGAGAGAGAGAGAGAGAGAGAGAGAGAGAGAGAGAGAGAGAGAGAGAGAGAGAGAGAGTTCCCGTGACAGTTCAGCCAGGTGTCACAAAGGCTCCTCACCGCCTGCCTCAGACTCGGCCAACTGGGTGATGGTTATTATTTTTAATGTTTCTTAAATCCTTCCTGGACCAGCAACTATAAAATGTAATTAAAACAGACATAAACTCTTTATAAGCTTGCCTAACGACGCTAGAGAGGATAGTTAAGCCCAATTATCGTTTGTTTGACATGCAAAATGTTAATTCTTTTGGTTTTAATTGAGAAATTTGCATCTTTTGACGTTTAAGGTTTTTAAGCATTTTTGTTGATGTGAAGACTGACATTTTATGTGATTTTAGTGGAAAATGTTTACTTGTTATAGAAGGTTGTGTTTCTTTGACGTGTTTGAGTTTGTATATATATTTGCCCGTATATTTGTGATTGTTTACCTAATTGCGTCTGCGGGGAATAAGCTGCAGCTCTTGGGACCCACCTCGTAGCTATCTTGAACTTTCTAATCTCTTGTACTTTGGCTTTGTGACATTGACTCTGGAGCTGTGAGTGGAGTTGGCCTCCACCAGTTCATCACACTTGTTCACGACTACACTGACAGAAACCTTCCTTATACCAGCCTACGAACTGGTGCGTCAACTGCCCCACCTGTGGCCTCTCCACCGCATCCCGCCTTTACTCTGGGCATTATGTCCTTGTACTTGTCTATATCCTTGAGCACTTTTTATGTGATCAAGTTTTTGGTTCTTCTCTTCTATAGTTATGTAAAGTTCAGTTCCCTTAACCAGTCCTTCTGTTCAAATCCTCTCATTTCTAGTTCTAATAAATAAATAAATAAATAAATAAATAAATAAATAAATATATATATATATATATATATATATATATATATATATATATATATATATATATATATATGTCGTACCTAGTAGCCAGAACTCACTTTTTGGCCTACTATGCATGGCCCGATTTGCCTAATAAGCCAAGTTTTCCCGAATTAATATTTTTTTTCTAATTTTTTTCTTATGAAATGATAAAGCTACCCATTTCATTATGTATGAGGTCAAATTTTTTTTATTTGAGTTAAAATTAACGTAGATATATGACCGAACCTAACCAACCCTACCTAACCTAACCTAACCTATCTTTATAGGTTAGGTTTGGTTAGGTAGCCGAAAAAGTTAGGTTAGGTTAGGTTAGGTAGGTTAGGTAGTCGAAAAACAATTAATTCATGAAAACTCGGCTTATTAGGCAAAACGGGCCTTGCATAGTTGGCTGAGAAGTGAGTTCTGGCTACTAGGTACGACATATATATATATGTGTGTGTGTGTGTGTGTGTACTCACCTAATTGGTGAGTATATATATATGTGTGTGTGTGTGTGTGTGTGTGTGTGTGTGTGTGTGTGTGTGTGTGTGTGTGTGTGTGTGTGTGTGTGTGTGTGTGTGTGTGTGTGTGTGTGTCTTCTTAATTTTTACGTATTACATTCATATATGTATACATTACATTTTCAATTTATCAACATGACATGTACACATTGTTCAGCATTTCCATCTGCGTTTTTTATCGGGGGTGAGAGGTGGTGGGGATGGGAAAAGGTCAAATGCAGCGTATTAGCGAAAAATAGATTATAACAGGTTAAAGTCAACATAGTTTTCTTTAGTTTAGGATTAGATTAGGCAGCGCTATTACTACCACTCTACAGAACTCGGTGGTTGTTCCGGCCGGTATCTAAGTGTACTCCTCACACTTTTATTGTACTCCTCACTCCTCCTTATTTGATGTTACAATAATTGGTATTCACTACCCGAGCGCTCCAGCGGCCTGCATGCACATACCTGAGCGCCTTGTTGGCTTCTGCCTACCTTACCACCACACAACCTTACGTCAACCTTACCTAAGGTAGGTAGCTTTACAAGGTAGCCAATTAATTTACATTCTGTTATACAAACTAAAACGACGACGGGAAAGAAAATTCGCCGTCAGGACTCACTTTCCTTCATAGGAAAACAACTATGACGATATCATAAATATATTATATGGACCAATGACCATTCATTGACAATATATAACAATTCCACATCAATAAGCTGTTTCACAAGTCAACCAATCATTTGAAGCTCACCTATGACATACCTTACCTGGCAGTTACCTTGTGTTGATTTCGGGGATCAACGACCCCCGCGGCCCAGTTTTTTACCAGGCCTTAGGCTTAGGCTGGGGAGGCCTGGTCGACGACCGGGCCGCGGGGACACTAAGCCCCGGAAGCACCTCAAGGTAGGTAGGCTCGGCTACAAGTACCTCTGGGAGTTTGTAACATCTGCTGATGTAGATCTGACCAAATGTAAACTCTGTCAGCAAAACTATTCGCATACTTTGCGTCGTTATATAATGGATTCAGTTCCTGAACCCATTATGTGCCTCTGTAACCCTTTACCACCTCTGTGCCTCTGGGATGGGTATGGGGTGCATAATAAAGGAAAGAATCTGAATTTTGAACACTGTAAGGGGGTCGAATAGTTATGTCCCTTATGTATAGTGGAAGCGTGTTTGGCCTCTGATGTTGATAGAGTTTTCTCTCAGAGTACCTGTTGCACCTTTGCTTTTCAACAGGGGTATTCTGCACATCCTGCCATGCCTTCTGGTCTCATGTGATGTCATTTCTGTGTGCAGGTTTGGGACCAGCCCCTCTACTATTTTTCACGTGTAAATTATTATGTATCTCTCCCGCCTGCGCTCAAGAGAATAAAGATTGAAGCATTTTAATCCCTCCCAATAAGTCAGATGTTTTATTGAGTGGATTCTAGTAGTACCGGATCTCTGCACGCTCATGTCTTGACATGACACAGATCAGCGGAAGTACAATGTTATTTATAACTAATAAGGAAAGCTTTAAAGCCTGCCTAAAGAACTAAAGTGTATTATCAATCTAATATAAACATTTCCGCCAAGAACCCACCCCAGGAAATAGCTGCAAGAATGACGTCATGATCAATGAAAGACTGAGACTTTTCCCGCCAGTAGAGCCAACCAGAAAGCTGTAATCCGTCTATGACCTTACCACTCACTGGACCCATGAACGGGCCAGAAAACTCCCCGCCAACATGGTAGAATTTCAGACCCAGGACACGAAGTCAAACTTGACGTAAACGAATTTTATCGGGGAAATTTCGAGCGGTAATCAGTCGTGTCTCACGCAACTTGCGGCTTGAGTGAAATATTGCTGTGCGTTGAGAAAATTAAGAGCAATTTGTACTTTAGCGTGAGGGAGAGGTGTTTGTATTAGGACTTGATTATAACCGGTCACCACTTGACTTGAGTCAGTGACGCACGTGTATGTGTGTGTGTGTGTGTGTGTGTGTGTGTGTGTGTGTGTGTGTGTGTGTGTGTGTGTGTGTGTGTTTGAGTGTTTTTGTGCGTGTGTCTGGAATCACCCAATTGTACTCAACTAAATGTACTTAGAGTCAATCGCTAGTTTTCTAATTCCTCCTTACCCAGCTATGTATTTCGCTACTTGCTAATTTTTGGGCTACTTTTAAAATAAGCTATAGGTTATTGACTCTAACAAGCGTACTAATCGTAAAGAAACAAATGGCGACTCTTGGTCCTTAAGCTCGCTACTTTCAACAATACAGATTCTTGCAACAGTGATTTTTCCATCCTCCTGTTTGTCATATCTCTCTTTGAAAACTATTTATTGCATTAGCTTTATTCTACTTCTACCAGGTATTCCGAAGATGTTACGGACTCGTCACCACCGTCTGAGTGTGGCCTGGTAATTCCAACACCATCTATGAGTCGGCACTCAAACTCCCCTGGTATTGGACGCTACGCAGACAACGCCATCTATTGGTGGTGGCGTGACAGCGGCAAATGGCTCTGGTTTCCTGCCTTGGTCAGACAGAGAGGTCGTTGTGGATGACCTCTGGTGAGGTGGCAGATCAAGATCAGCGCCACCTAGGTTGTGCTATGTGCATAATGTCAACACCCCAGTGAGTAAGTGTTACCTCCTGGTTTCCCCAGTGTACTGTCCAATTAACTGATGACGTGTTATGTCCACAGAGGTGACGTCTGGAGGCAGTCGTACTGAAGAGGGCAGTTTACCTTGGGCACTCCACGTACTCTTCGCCTGGTCTTAGAAGAAGACTGAGTAAACCGCCGTCGATCTACGCAGTGTGTTGGCTGCTATATAACGTAGTATAGGTAACAATTGGCGTATCCGGGAATTGGCTTAGGAGGGTAATGGACGATAGTGAAGTGTCTGTTGTGAAGTGCTGCTAGCCGGTCGCTAGAGGCTTCTGCCAGGGGTTCGTTACCCCTGTATTGGTTGTTTTGTGACCCCCAATCAGCGTGTGGGTGAGGTCCTCTGCCAGCGAGTGGCTGGAGAGCGATAGTGGGGTATAGGCACCTCGTGATAGTGCGTAGGTGGACTGGCCCACGTAAGAGGTGAACTCGCCAGTGTTTCCCAGTACGAGTGGACAAGGTACTGAGTGATGGAAACACTGAGGTTGACGAATACTGCCTGTGTGCGCTTTTAGTGTCCTGTGTGAAAGCGACACTACTGTAAATAAGTATAGTAATAATCTATTATATTTTAACAGTATAAGTGAAAATATATTGGTGAAGGGAACTGTGTGTGTTGTTCATTCCTCCTTATTCTATTGCACTATACAACCATTTCTTGAAAGTGTACTACCGACTTGGGGTCGGACACTACAAACGAGGTTAATCCATCAAGAACCCGGTTACTGGTCCATAGAGACCGTAACAGAAGACCACTGAATCTGTTAAAGAAGTCTGATTAATGTCGTCTACCTTGATCAGTTATTACGATGTCCATTAAACGACGTGATAATGGTCCAGGATGGTCGAAGCGTCGTCCTTTCTTCACTTTCTGCTGTGTGGTTTGGTCATCATATGTTCGCCCACGGTATCGTGACTCATCGCCTGCATCAGTTATCATGTTTCTCTGTCATCATGTTGCTTGTATGTCGTCTCTCCGCAAGTGAGGTGCGGTTCCCTGGCTCTTCCCCCCCCCCCCACAGCTGGCCCTGGCCGCTGTGGCACCACCCGCATCATGGAACAAACACATAAGAAAAGGTTCAGAAGTTCATAAATGTGCCCATAGACTACTACTTAAAGCCAAGCTCTGAAGAATGAGTATCCAATTGAGATAGCGAAATATGAGAGGTCGAGTATTGTGCGTGAGGATAGGGAGTCAAAGGCTGGCACGGGGAGGTGATGGGGACAAACTCCTCACACGGACTCACAGGTAAACATGACCAGGCTCTTGGGGTTAATGATGCCCAAGTCATGCTGGGAAAGTTCAATTATAACGCTACGGGGACAACAAAACTAAGAGGCGGGAGTATGACGAGCTAGTCCTCATCCCCGTAGCCACTGTTAGGTAAGTACACGCGGGCAAACACACACACAGTTTCAAATGTATATATCATACAGCTCAGGAACCTGTACACCACTAGACTGACAGTTGAAAGGCGAGACCAAAGAGCTCAAGCTCAACTCCCGCAAGCACAACTAGGCGAGTACAAATAAGATGACATGGAAGAGTACGAAGCACTCAACCTCTCTCTCTCCACCTTCCCTCCCCTATACATTTCCTCATCCCCCGACGACCCTCTCTCCCACCTCTCCCACCACAATCACAGTACGTATGTAAATACTTGATGCCACCTGGGCCAGTATGAAGGGCGAGACGATCTCCGGCCGGTGCCGAGATGTCTGTGTGTGGTGGAGTATGTCGGGGCGGCCGCGGTGTTAGCCCAGCCCACCCCGGGCCGTGGTCCCGGACCCACCGACCACTTCCCGTGATTGTCTTTTGTTATTTGTTATTATTGCAGCGTTAGTTTATTTTTATTTCTTGTTTGTGTGGCAGTTATCCTTTGTGCTTCACGGTCGTATTTGTTTTAGCCAGAAAAGCTTAACTCGCCGTGATTCTTAGTCAGCGAGAATGTTGAGTAAATCACTCACTTGGAGCCTGCTTGTAATTCACTAAGAATTCAACTTTATTCCAAAAATAATAAAAATACGATTCTTTCACTCTATCAGATTAGCGTAATTTGCTTGACCAGATTATTTAAAAAATATCAAAACCATCGATTTGTTAAATCTCTAGTGACCGGGAGAGTGAAATACAGCAAGATGAGCGATAATCTCTAGTGACCGGGAGAGTGAAGTACAGCAAGATGAGCGATAATCTCTAGTGACCGGGAGAGTGAAGTACAGCAAGATGAGCGATAATCTCTAGTGACCGGGAGAGTGAAGTACAGCAAGATGAGCGATAATCTCTAGTGACCGGGAGAGTGAAGTACAGCAAGATGAGCGACATAATCTGACGCAGGGTGAACACTATTACCTCACAACCTAGAGCATGCAATATGCAATAAAATTAATTAAAAAACATATAAAATCCTTTAAATATTATTCTCTTATGACTTTGACGTAAATTTTCATAACCATTTCAATGTAGCCAGCAGACGAGACGATCCGCAGACTTATGACCAGCTGAGTCTGCTGCTGTTGTGACCAGCTGAGTCTGCTGCTGTTGTGACCAGCTGAGTCTGCTGCTGTTGTGACCAGCTGAGTCTGCTGCTGTTGTGACCAGCTGAGTCTGCTGCTGTTGTGACCAGCTGAGTCTGCTGCTGTTGTGGCCAGCTGAGTCTGCTGCTGTTGTGACCAGCTGAGTCTGCTGCTGTTGTGACCAGCTGAGTCTGCTGCTGTTGTGACCAGCTGAGTCTGCTGCTGTTGTGACCAGCTGAGTCTGCTGCTGTTGTGACCAGCTGAGTCTGCTGCTGTTGTGACCAGCTGAGTCTGCTGCTGTTGTGACCAGCTGAGTCTGCTGCTGTTGTGGCCAGCTGAGTCTGCTGCTGTTGTGACCAGCTGAGTCTGCTGCTGTTGTGACCAGCTGAGTCTGCTGCTGTTGTGGCCAGCTGAGTCTGCTGCTGTTGTGGCCAGCTGAGTCTGCTGCTGTTGTGACCAGCTGAGTCTGCTGCTGTTGTGACCAGCTGAGTCTGCTGCTGTTGTGACCAGCTGAGTCTGCTGCTGTTGTGGCCAGCTGAGTCTGCTGCTGTTGTGGCCAGCTGAGTCTGCTGCTGTTGTGGCCAGCTGAGTCTGCTGCTGTTGTGGCCAGCTGAGTCTGCTGCTGTTGTGGCCAGCTGAGTCTGCTGCTGTTGTGGCCAGCTGAGTCTGCTGCTGTTGTGGCCAGCTGAGTCTGCTGCTGTTGTGGCCAGCTGAGTCTGCTGCTGTTGTGGCCAGCTGAGTCTGCTGCTGTTGTGGCCAGCTGAGTCTGCTGCTGTTGTGGCCAGCTGAGTCTGCTGCTGTTGTGACCAGCTGAGTCTGCTGCTGTTGTGACCAGCTGAGTCTGCTGCTGTTGTGACCAGCTGAGTCTGCTGCTGTTGTGACCAGCTGAGTCTGCTGCTGTTGTGACCAGCTGAGTCTGCTGCTGTTGTGACCAGCTGAGGACAATATAATGTTAAGCATCAGCTGATAATACTGTTGTTAGCCCCAGGTGAGTATACCCTTGTGTTAGTCCCAGGTGAGTATACCCTCGTGTTAGCCCCAGGTGAGTATACCCTCGTGTTAGTCCAGGTGAGTATACCCTCGTGTTAGTCCAGGTGAGTATACCCTCGTGTTAGCCCCAGGTGAGTATACCCTCGTGTTAGCCCCAGGTGAGTATACCCTCGTGTTAGCCCCAGGTGAGTATACCCTCGTGTTAGCCCCAGGTGAGTATACCCTCGTGTTAGCCCCAGGTGAGTATACCCTCGTGTTAGCCCCAGGTGAGTATACCCTCGTGTTAGCCCTTAGGTGAGTATACCCTCGTATTAGCCCTTAGGTGAGTATACCCTCGTGTTAGCCCTTAGGTGAGTTTACCCTCGTGTTAGTCCAGGTGAGTATACCCTCGTGTTAGCCCCAAGTGAGTATACCCTCGTGTTAGCCCCAGGTGAGTATACCCTCGTGTTAGCCCCAGGTGAGTATAGCCTCGTGTTAGCCCCAGGTGAGTATACCCTAGTGTGAGTCCCAGGTGAGTATACCCTCGTGTTAGCCCCAGGTGAGTATACCCTCGTGTTAGCCCCAGGTGAGTATACCCTCGTGTTAGTACCAGCAAAGTATGCATACAATGAAACATATGCTCTAGCTCATGTCTCATCAAGTATTCTCATGTATTAGGACCATCTGACCATCATACATAAGCAACAGCCGTGTGTATACACGGTATGAGCATCATCCGAGCATACTGATATAAGAACAGCTAGTTTTCTTGTACCAGAGTCTGCTGTATACATTGGTGTATTAACAGCAGCTTAGTAAGCTGCAACTGTGCGTTCTGCTCCAAGTCTTCAGTATCTGAACAGCACGGAACACCTGCTCATTATCTGAACAGGTGTTCCATATTAGTACTGCCACCCAAAGTTAGCTGAACATGTCATTCTAGTACATGATACTAGTAGGAGGAGGGAGGTGGGGTGGGGAGGGGGACAAGGAGGGAGGGGGGGGGGGAGGTGGGGAGGGGACAAGGAGAGAGGGAGAGAGGAAGACAAGGAGGGAGGGAGGTGGAGAGTGACAAGGAGGGAGGGAGGCGAGGCTGGAGCCAAGGAGAGAGGAAGACAAGGAGGGAGGGAAGGTGGTAGGGAGAGAGACAAGAAGGGAGGGAGGGAGGGAGAGAGACAAGGAGGGAGGGAGGGAGGTAAGGAGGGAGAGAGACAAGGAGGGAGGGAGGGAGGGAGAGAGACAAGGAGGGAGTGTGGAGGGCAGATAAAATGTTTCATCACATGGTCGGCAGCCTATATAAACACGGCCAATATCAGCCGCCAAAACTGCACCATTGTCCCGATAATTAAATAATAATTAGCTCGTTGCCTCCACAATTTAATCATAATTAGGTCATTGGCGCAGTAATTGAGCGGCGGTGGTCGGACGGGGGCTGCTAATTACTGGTGGCTGGCGACGAGGGAGGGAGGGAGGGGGAGAGAGAAGGGGAGTGAGGGGGAGAAGGGAAGGAAGGAAGAGGGCAGGAGAAGCACGGAGGCACACTGGAGTGGAAAAGGTGGAGGGGTAAAGAGGAAAAGGACAGACTGGACGAAAGTATTAATGAAAGGTTGAGCGAGAAAAGGGGAGTAAGAAGAGAAGGGAAGTGGAACAGGAAGCAGGAGTGGTGGGGGGGGGGGGTGTTGGAACTGGGGAGGACAGAGTAGGGAAGCAGGAAGGGAAGCAAGAGAAAGCATGAAGGGAAGCAGGGACGGGAGAGAAAGCAGGCATACAAAGCAGCAGGCAGGGGGAGAGCAGCTTGGCAGGGGAAGGGGTGCAAGAAAGAGGGGACTGGTGAGAGGAACAGGGAGGTGAGGGAAGGGTACAGCGAGGCCAGGAGAATAGACAAGGGGAATTTTGGTGAGGGGAATGTGAGGGGGCAGGGAATGGAGACGAGTAATGGTTTCCCTCACCACTGTAATACTCCCTGTCCCCCAGCCCAGCTCCCTCACCACTGTAACACTCCCTGACCCCCCAGCCTTGCCCCTCACCACCGTAACTCCCCCTGCCCCCCAGCCTTGCCCCTCACCACTGTAACTCCCCCTGCTCCCCAGCCTTGCCCCTCACCACTGTAACTCGCCCTGCCCCCCAGCCCAGCCCCCTTACCACTGTAACTCCCCCTGCCCTGCCCCCCAGCCTTGCCCCTCACCGCCCATAAGGAGACAATCAGGGAGCGATCTGTTTGCCAGCTGATATCTCTACTATCTCGCTCTCTGGATACGGCCGGCAATTCAGTTTAATTGAAATATCTCTATCGCAGATCCAAAATGGCCAGCAGAGATTGGCGTGAGGGGAAGGGCGGAGGCTGGGGAATGTGGGGGAGACAGTGGTGGGGGAGAGACAGTGGCGGGGGAGAGACAGTGGCGGGAGAGACAGTGGTGGGGGAGAGACAGTGGTGGGGAAGAGACAGTGGTGGGGGAGAGACAGTGGTGGTGAGACAGTGGTGAGGGAGACAGTGGTGGGGGAGACAGTAGAGAGGAAACAGTGGTAGGAACGACAGTATTGGGGAGGACGAATGTGTGAAAAACAGCGCTGGGGAGAAATAATGTTAGGAAGAGACAAACAAGAATGTGAGAGACCGTGAGGACAAACAACAGTGAGGGAGGGAGACACTGGTGAAGATAACAGCCTCATCCTTGTAACAACCTCATCCTTGTAACAACCTCATCCTTGTAACAACCTCATCCTTGTAACAGCCTCATCCTTGTAACAACCTCATCCTTGTAACAACCTCATCCTTGTAACAACCTCATCCTTGTAACAACCTCATCCTTGTAACAGCCTCATCCTTGTAACAACCTCATCCTTGTAATACACTGCTGAGAAGGAGATGACAGTGAGGGAGAGTCACAATAGTGACAGACAAAAAATGAGACAGTGGATGGAAGAGATAGTGAGAGACTTGCATTCACTTAGTTGTGTTTGCAGAGGTTGAGCTCCGGATCTTTCGGCCCGCCTCTCAACTGTCAATCAATGAACTGGGTTTTTTTCTGCTATCTCTAGCCAAGAGAGAGGAGACTTAACAAGTACGACGCGAGTGACCTGCTGGTGCTAGGAGCCAGCATCACCCTCACCACAGAGAGACAGTGTTCTAGGGCAGGAGAACAGTGTTCTAGGAGACAGTGTTCTTGAGGAGAGACAACAATGACAAACATGTGTTAAGGAACGCAGAAGAGAGGACGAAAGACACAGAGAGAGAGAGAGTAGTAAACAAGTTGAGAGAAAGAAATAAGGTCTTTCACTTTGTTTCAAACTCGAAGTTAAATCATTCACACATTTATCAATTCCAGGAATTCCATCAGCAGCCTCCGGCGCCGCAAGACTAAACTCGCTTAACCAGGGAGTACTGGCAGAGTTAGGAACGCTTCATGGAGATTACTATCAATTTATCGCGTCTGTGATGCGTCCAAAACTAAGTGAAGCGGGGCGAGGCGCTCCTCTCTTAATCTGCCAGGCTGGACAAGGGACACCCTGCACCACAACCACTAATGTCTCCGTGTATTTTCTAAAGGCGCTCAACCGGGAGCTCTCGGCGTGCTTTTGAGCCCTAGTGAGCGTCCCGGCCGCTGGTGGTCTGGCGGGGAGCTTAATTACGCAATGAAAGGGCGGAAGGCCGGTCGTTACGGGCACAGCGGGCGATGGTCCCCCCCCCCCACCCTCCGCTCTTTCCTCTTTTCTTACGTCCTTTTAAGATACCATTTAGGCCGAAAATTATTAAAAAATAATAATCTATAAACTTATTCTTGCATGTTATATATATATATATAATATATATTGGTAGCAGTCTTTCTTGTAAACATATGTTGTTAAATATGACCGAAAAATTAAGATTAATAATTCTAACACGAATTTTCTTGTGTTTCTTTTTACTGCCGATGGTAATTGAAAAATCAATTCTCCAAAATTCATTTTTATTTCTACTCTGACGCAACGCTTGAACGCGTTTCGTAATAACTTATTACATTTTCAAAGACTTTAGTTTACACACACACAACTGTAAGCTGAAAACACTAAACAGAGTTTTACTTAATGCTAACATTGAACAGCTTGTCTTATATACTCGCATTATCACCTCACCCAAGTGCGAGTATATAAGACAAGCTGTTCAATGTTAGCATTAAGTAAAACTCTGTTTAGTGTTTTCAGGTTACAGTTGTGTGTGTGTAAACTAAAGTCTTTGAAAATGTAATAAGTTATTACGAAACGCGTTCAAGCGTCGAGTCTAGATATATATATATATATATATATATATATATATATATATATATATATATATATATATATATATATATATATATTATATATATATAATTGAAAGTTTTATCATTCCATAAGAAAACAAATTAGAAAAGCATATAATTTCAGGTAAAATTGGCCTGTTAGGCAAAACGGGCATTGCATGTTAAGCCATGTAGTGGATTCTCGCAGTTAATAAGTACAACATTATGTATGTTGGTCTAACGCTAAGAGATGCGTTTCGTTAACTCTTGTTCACATTGAAATCATCCGAGGGAAGGAATGATCAGGGCAATGCACCAAGCCATTACGACTATATAGCACTTGGAATGGGTCAAAATAAGGATTATTGGGATGGGACGGGGGGGAAGGAATGGTGCCCTACCACTTGAACGGTAGGGGATTGAACGCCGACCCGCATGAAGCCAGACCGTCGCTCTACCGTCCAGCCCATGTAGTTGAGTCGGGTATAAATCATGCAGCAAGAACCTTTGTCAAAGGCAGAGTTCGAAATCATCCGAACTCTGCCTTTGACAAAGGTTCTTGCTGCATGATTTATACCCGAGGATAAAGTGAAGGTGAAGCACTTCCCTTACAGGTCCATTGTATCTTGTCAGTCTCCTGTTAGCATGATGGCTGGAGCAGTGTGTTGTGTGTGCCGTCGTGTTCTGCAAGTTGGCAGAGTGTAATTTAGTGCAAGTTGGCTATTGATAAAGACTTGGTTTGCTTGATGCATTAATGCCTCGCCGATGTCTAGTCTTCTGTTGCCGCTGTGTCTGTCGATTATTTTGTTGTTTGTGAGAATAGCTCTGGTGATGGTCTGGTTATGTTTGTTCCTTAAAATGGCTTTGCTGCTTGTGCAGTGTTAGGCGTCTTGTAAGGGATGTTGTTGTCTTCCCTTTATACTGAATTCGTTGGGGCTGACAGTCCCCAAGTGGGCGTGTGAAGGCATAGACGATATTCGTCTGTTTCAAGGAGTTTTGTTTGGTGTCGGGGGAGTTCTTCATGAGCAAGTTGGCAGTCTTCTTGCTCTTACAGTTTATTATTTATAATAATAATAATAATAATAATATTAATTCCATGTTCTGGTTGGTGTCAGTATAGAGGTCACATTTCTATCAATAACCTTTTTCAATACTCTCTCTTCCGTTTTATGGGCCGTGGGGAAGACGTTCCTGTAGAATATTTTAATACTGTAGTTGAGACCAAGAATATACTGTACTGAATGTAATAATAACCATTATTGACTAGGACCTGCCTTACTCTACAAGAGCTCCTCGTCAACCAACTGGAGGTGTGTGTGTGAGAGCATGAGTGACAGGCAGTGACAACACTGTGTGTACCTGTATCACGGCACTCACTCTTATCATTAAGTGCCCACACTACCACCCACCTCGCTGGCTCAGCTCATAAAGTGAGCAGGTCTTATGCCCTATGTTGGACACGCTCTTGGTGATGCTCTTCACCCACCTTTATATCATAATTTTTGTTTTTTAAATAAACAAACACCGGTTTAAGGCTTCAGCATTTTTGTGTGACTAGCCTTCCACCGCCGCCCATGGGATAGGTGTGACTAGCCTTCCACCGCCGCCCATGGGATAGGTGTGACTAGCCTTCCACCGCCGCCCATGGGATAGGTGTGACTAGCCTTCCACTGCCGCCCAACGGCATGAGTAGCTCTTCACCGCTGCCCATAGGAAGGTTGTGGAGCTTTAATATACTGTAAACTGTTGGGATATGTGTTGAACTTTGTAACTAGCTCATCTATGATGTAACTTAGCAAAATGAGTATTGGGGGTTCACGTCCTGAACCTATGAGGTGCCTCTGTAACCTCTCCACCTCGCCTCACAGCTTGAGACGTGGTGGATACTAAATGTATAATACAATGCGGGTTGTATAATAAATGAATTAAACAGAATAAAACTATAAGACTTATAGAAATTCCCCGCAAATTATGCTGACAAGGATGATTAAGTTAATCCCAGGAACTAAAAACGTCCCTTATAAGGAGACAAAATAAATTTATAGTTTTAGAGTTAAGTAGAACAAAGAGAAACATGTTTAGAGTCTATAAAGCGAAAAAAATATATATAAATTGGGTGCTAAAATTATTAATGCAAAATAGAATAGGGAAGCAGTGTATTCAAGTTGTACACATTTAAATTTAGAAACGAAATAGGCCAACACCGGCTCAGGTAAGACGGGTGTGTGTGTGTGTGTGTGTGTGTGTGTGTGTGTGTGTGTGTGTGTGTGTGTGTGTGTGTGTGTGTGTGTGTGTGTGTGTGTGTGTGTGTAGGGTTAGTGAGCAGCGTCACAGGTGGCACTCCCTGGCAGACAGACCCCAGGCGCGAGTGTGACGGACACGAGAGTGAGTGTGACGGACACAAGGGTGACAGGGTGACGGACACGAGGGTGACGGACACAAGAGTGTGATGGACACAAGGGTGAGAGGGTGACGGACACAAGAGTGTGACGGACACGAGAGTGAGAGTGTGACGGACACGAGAGTGAGAGTGTGACGGACACGAGAGTGAGAGTGTGACGGACACGAGAGTGAGAGTGTGACGGACACAAGGGTGAGAGGGTGACGGACACAAGAGTGTGACGGACACGAGAGTGAGAGTGTGACGGACACAAGAGTGAGAGTGTGACGGACACGAGAGTGAGAGTGTGACGGACACAAAAGTGAGAGTGTGACGGACACAACAACAGAGGCCTGGCAGGCCGGGTTAAACACCTTGCGTCGCGTTCTTGTTTCATGTGCCCACCACCACAACCTGCCTCATCACCACCAGCCTCACTACAACTACAACACCCATAAAATCACTCGTCCAACAACCAGTTCTATCTGTCAAAAAAGCACAATCTCCTCTACAATAGTCACAATTTCCTCTACAATAGCCACAATCTCCTCTACAATAGCCACAATCTCCTCTACAATAGCCACAATCTCCTTTACAATAGCCACAATCACCTCTGCAATAGCCACAGTCTGCAATACTATAACTACAACCATCCCTAAAACAAATCCCATCGTTAGTACAACAACCACAACCATTTGTACAATAACCATAATGACACCATCAACAACCACCATCACCCATACAATAACCACAATCACCCCTACACTAACTAAACTCACCCATACGATAAGCGCAATCATCCCTACAATAACTACAATTAGCCCAAGAAAAGACGAATTTCACCAATGCAATAACCACAATCACTCCTACAACTCACAATCACCACAACTAAAACTTCCCTCATTATCAGCTCTCCGCCACACCTCGCGAGGGGGTGGTGGGGGGGTGGTGGTAGCATGGGGTTGAGGTTGATAGGGGCTAAGGGGGGGTCTAAGGGGGACTAAGGGGGGGGGGGGGGGTTATGAGCATTAAGCTCTGCGGGAGTAATGGAGCGGGCGAGGTAATTGTATCGTAATGGTTATGGCGCCGATAGTGACAATTATGAGGAAATGAATGCGCGGCCCAGAGCGTGCGAGGGGGGAGGGGGGGGGGGCGTGGGAGAGGAGGGGGGGACGTGGGAGAGGGGGGCGTGGGAGAGGAGGGAGGGGAAACAGCTGGGAGTAAGGTGGGGGTGTGTGGGGAGGTGACGAGAGAGGCAATGGGGACTGGGGAGTGAAACAACGGGAAGTGGGGAGAGAAACAACGGGAAGTGGGGAGAGAAACAACAGGAAGTGGGGAGAGAAACAACAGAAAGTGGGGAGAGAAACAACAGGAAGTGGGGAGATAAACAACAGGAAGTGGGGAGAGAAACAACAGGAAGTGGGGAGGGAAACAACAGGAAGTGGGGGAGGGAAACAACAGGAAGAGGGGAGAGAAACAACAGGAAGTGGGGAGTGAAACAACGGGAAGTGGGGAGAGAAACAACAGGAAGTGGGGAGTGAAACAACGGGAAGTGGAGAGAGAAACAACAGGAAGTGGGGGAGGGAAACAACAGGAAGTGGGGGAGGGAAACAACAGGAAGTGGGGAGAGAAACAACAGGAAGTGGGGAGTGAAACAACGGGAAGTGGGGAGAGAAACAACAGGAAGTGGGGAGGGAAACAACAGGAAGTGGGGAGAGAAACAACAGGAAGTGGGGAGGGGGAAAGAAATAGGTAGGAATGTTGTGGGATTTTGAAAGGAGAGTGGGGAGAGCAGGTGGGGAGGCTGGGGAGGGAAGCAGATGTGGGTGGGGAGTTAACTCTGTGTTACTGGGGATATTTTATATATTCTTTATCAAGATATAGTTAACACGGCATTAAAGGAGAGAGAGAGAGAGAGAGAGAGAGAGAGAGAGAGAGAGAGAGAGAGAGAGAGAGAGAGAGAGAGAGAGAGAGAGAGCAGCTATTTATGAGGTTGTGTGAAGGCGTAAGTTCAGAGGGAAGAGAGGGAAGGAGAAAGGGAATGTGTGGAAAAGGGGAGTGGAGTGGAGAAGGGGGAAGAAGGTAGAGGGGTACTGACTTTGACAGTATAATCTGGGAAAGGGGAGGCCGCTCCCCCACCCATGAATAACAATGGAGGGAGGGCTAAACCTTTTGTGGCTGTTATCTTTCTTGGTGAGGGAGAGGTGAGGGGAGAGAGGTTAGTGATGAGAGGTAACTGGAAAATGGGTGATAGAGGAGCAAAGGAGAGAAGTGAGGAACAGGTAAGGAGAAGGGAGAATATTTGCCAGGGTCTATGAGGAATATGAAGATGAGCTGTGTGAGCCCTCGTCTTGCATGTCTAATAAATCATTAGAGTCGAGCAGAGTACAAGAAACGTGGAAGGTTGCGAATATGGTGCAGAGTTTTAATGAGATAGTTCACTAGCACCCAACTATCGCTCATTTAGCCTAAAGTCAATTCCTGACAAATTGTCTGAATCAACCATCGCAAACATCATTTGTTTATAAGTTGAAAAAATACATTAATAAAGGATTCGCAATATGGTTTTATTAAAGGGGGAGCTCGTGTTTAACAAACTTACTCTCATATGTTTTAATATATCTCAAACAGTTGAAAGTGAAAAGGTTTGCGACACTTATCACGAGTTTAGAAAGACATTGAAGCCGAACCTCAGAAAAAAATTAGAGGCACATGGTATTCGGGGTTTATTTTAGGTTGGATTAAGGGATGGAAATTTCGAAAGAGACCGAGGGTTAGTATATATGAAGTTAGTTGTAATTGGAAATCATTTGAAGTGGATAGCCCCAAGGCTCTGTTCGGGGTAAAAATGTTCTATCTTGTTAAGCCTTGTTGAGGTCTAACAAGTTCATGGTTTAGTTGAAGAATAACACAAAGTGTTCTATTGCTATTGATTCAAGAAATAAATCAAAGTATCCTATCTCCCTTATATGGAACACTTACGCACTGATTTTTGTGTTTAGATTCTTAATAATCACGACCCCTGTATCTTCTTCACATCAGTCTAAGCAATTTCATTACCACCCAACTGATATCTTGTAACTCTCTCATCATTACCTAGCCTCAGAATCTTATATTTGTCAGCATTTAACTGCAGTTGTCAACCTTTCGTCCATTTCAAGAGCCTCTCTAGAATGTTTGGAAGTGATTATGAGTCTTCTAAATTTATTTCCATCCCCATTTTCCTATCGTCTACAAATTTGCAAATATTGCTGCTCAATCCTGAATTTAAATATATATATATATATATATATATATATATATATATATATATATATATATATATATATATATATATATATATATATATATATATATATATATATATATATATAGGGGTACCACCACTGGTTTATAGGGGTACCACCACTGTGAGCCACTATAATCTTAGTCTTTCAAGAGGCCCTGTTTCAAAAGCTTAGCTAAAGACAAGGTGCACAACGTTTCAACCCTTTCCACTATCAACTTCCTTGAGTATGCTAGAAGAGAAGCAAAACAAATTTGTCAAATATGAGCTGGTCTTAGTAAAACCATAATGTGAATCATTTATAAATCTATGCTTTCCAAGCTGCAGACGGATGGCTTTTGTAATTATCGACTCAAGTAATTTTCCGCACAGTAGACGATAAGTTAATTAATTGGCCGGCAGTTCGATGTAAGTTATCTATCTCCTTTGTTAAACATTGGGACCATATTAGTAACCCTCTACAACTCTGGCACTCTGCCTAATTTTAATGATTTATTGAATATGCAACATAAGGGCTCACAAAGCTCTTCTTAACATTCTTTAAGCATCCTGACAAATATCTCGTCCAGCCCTAGGGACTTGTTTGACTTAAATGTTTCAATTTGTTTAATAATTTTCTCCTCAGTAACCACCAAACCTTTCAGAGGACTAGGACACTCCTCTGCCCTATGCACCACCAATACAAACTTGTATAGCTGAAGACGTAATGTTAAGTTTTTCTTTAGTAAATACAGACAAGATATTTATTCTTGTGCGTTTTGAGAGATTTAGTTGCACGTCTTTGCAGTTTTTCTAGTGTAGTGATATGTTTTTTGAGAAGTGGGCACCATCCAACTGCTGCATATTTCAACTTTAGTCTCACTAAGGTCATGAATAATTTCTTTAATATTTGGCCACCCATGTATTTAAGCGATTCTAAAGTTGGAAAGCATAGCATATGCTCCTCACACAATGTTCTATATGTGATCCTGTTTTGTTTTTTAAATCCAGAACCATGGGTAGATCTCATTTTTTATCAGTATTCTTTAAAGCTTTTTCACATAATTTGTAGGTTGTGTGTGGTCTATTATATTTTGTTCTACATTCCAATGAGAAGAGAGATATTGGATATAGAATCAGACGACTGACTCTCACCCTTGGTGTTTTTTTTTCTTTTTTAACTAAGACTAGGGTTCACAAGGGCTGTCAAATGACGTACCAAGTGAAAAACGCAAGCAAGAGCTGTTATCCTACTTCAGCTCATCTGAAGCCTGCTTCAGATCTCCCCCCCCCTCTCTCTCTCTCTCTCTCTCTCTCTCTCTCTCTCTCTCTCTCTCTCTCTCTCTCCCTCTCTCTCTCTCCCTCTCTCTCTCTCTCGCTCCCACTAACCCCTCGTCTCTCTCCCCTCACCCCTCCCGCCGTCCAATATGGCGGTAGGATGAAGAATGGAGCAGATTAGCTCGGAGGAAATTGATACAGAGTCTGTAGCGGGTTGTATTGCTCTCCCACGCCTGCTCCCCAAACCTCTTCCACGCCTCTTCCAGCTCGCTCCCACGCCTCTCCTCATCCCTGTTACACGGTGACTCCATGTTCTTTTCCACGTCTCTTCCGTAGCCTGCTCAACGCCCTTCACTTCGTTATCACCCGCTCTCCCCCATCCACGCCACCCTGGGTCTCTCATCCACGCTCCCCTCATTCTCTCATCCACGCTCCCCTCACTCTCTCATCCACGCCACCCTGAGTCTCTCATCCACGCCACCCTGAGTCTCTCATCCACGCCCCCTCACTCCCTTATCCACGCCCCCTCACTCCCTTATCCACGCCCCCGCACTCTCTCATCCACGCCACCCTGAGTCTCTCATCCACGCCACCCTGAGTCTCTCATCCACGCCCCCCCCCTCATTCCCTCATCCACGCTCCCTTCATTCCCTCATCCACGCCCCCTCACTCCCTCATCCACGCCCCCGCACTCCCTCATCCACGCCCCCGCACTCCCCTACCCTGACGACTGGAATAGCAGGGGAGCACTTGAACGCTCGATGACACGCCTGACCTGTAGCCAAGAGTTACTATGTAATGACACCATTGTTGAACAGTGTTACTGAATTATTGCCTTAAAGTCCTCCCCCTTCAGTCTCATTCATCCCTCCACCTCACTCACAGCTCAGGCACATAACCACTCCTCATTCACTCATCACACCCACCCTTCAGACACCCACACACATCCACATTCATCCCCCCCCCCACCAAACTACACCTGCCAATCACTCCTCCCCTCGACTCACTCGTCCACGTGATCAACTTGAAGATATAAGGTGAAATTCTAAAAAAAAATGACAAAGAGGTATGTGAAGAACTCAACAAAAGCTTTCAGGAGATATTTAATAAAGAACTAGAGTGGAGAGAAGAGTTTTGAGATACAAGGACAGAGGTAACACTGGATGACACAGTACCGTAGTCAATGTTAAGGTGGTTAAAAAACATCCGGAGGAATTACATGCAGCAAAATAAATAGGACAAGACAAAAATTCCCCAGTATTTAAAAAAGGGAACAGACATGAAGCACTAAAGTGCAATGTCACTTAACAAGTATTCCGTGTAAAGTGGTTGAAAAAGTAATCAGGATAAAAATAATTGAACATTTGGAGAGGTCAAACAAATGGGCAGCCATGGATTTAGAAGGGAAAAGTCGTGCCTGACAAAGTTTACAGAGTTCTACGATAAGGTTGAACTAAAATAAAACAAGAAAAATAAGGTTTAGTAGACTGTATTTTCCTATATTTTTAAAAACCACTTGATACTGTTCCTCGTGAAGGGCTGGTGTGTAAGACAGAGAAACAAACACCTGAACTAGGTAAGGGTCTGCCTGCTGGACAGAGAACAGTCAGTCAGAGATGAGGTTTTGAGATGAAAAAATTCAACAAGTGGAGTTCCCCAAGGGCCGATCGTAGGACCCCTACCGTTCCAAATGTATGTGAATACACTACCCGAAGGAATGAGCTCGTACATGTCAATGTTTGCAGACGATGCAAAGCTAATAAGGAATGTAAAAATCGAAAACTGGTGAAAGGTACAGGATGACCTTGACAAACTCCAGGCGTGGGCAAACATGTGGTGCTAGAATTCAATCTCAACAAGTGTAAGGCAGTGAAGATGGGAAAGGGGAAAGGGAGAGCGGTAAGTATCTACACAATAAGGGGAAGGCAACTACACGAGTCGGAGAGAGAAGAGGATTAGGAAGTAATAATTCCAACACCATCTCCAGAGACACACACAAGTAACATGGACAGCATACGAGACGGGCACACGTATTACCTCGTTTAAAAACCTAATCCAGGACTCTTTGAAAGGCATTCTACACAGCTTCTGGTAGACCAATACTAGAATATGCAGCACCAGCCTGGAATCCGCACTTTGTGAAGCATAAAACTAAAACTGGAAAAGTACAAAGGTTTGTAATAAGATTCATACGAGCTAAGATGCTAGATTAAGGGAATTAGACGGAACAGCCCTGGAGGAGAAAAAAAACAAGAGGGACATGATTGCAACATACAAGATATTGAGTGGAATTGACAATGTGAACAAGGACATCATCTTTAAAGTGAAAGAAGTAGAACAAGTGGACACAAATGGAAGCTAGAAACACAAATGAGTGTAAGAAATATAAGGAAGTACTCGTACCCTGTACGAGTGGTCAGCAAGTGGGAGCACTTGCCCATAGTGCATCCCACTGCTCTACGGGGACGTGGGCTGGTCCTGACCTTCCTGTAGACACTGATAGGTAACTGATCACACCTCTCACTCACCCACAACACCCCACACTCACCCACAACACCCCACACTCACTCACAACACCCCACACTCACCCACAACACCCCACACTCACCCACAACACCCCACACTCACCCACAACACCCCACACTCACCCACAACACCCCACACTCACCCACAACACCACACACTCACCCACAACACCCCACACTCACCCACAACACCACACACTCACCCACAACACCCCACACTCACCCACAACACCCCACACTCACCCACAAAACCACACACTCACCCACAACACTCCACACTCACCCACAACACCACACACTCACCCACAACACCCCACACTCACCCACAACACCACACACTCACCCACAACACCACATACTCACCCACAACACCCCACACTCACCCACAACACCCCACACTCACCCACAACACCACACACTCACCCACAACACCCCACACTCACCCACAACACCACACACTCACCCACAACACCCCACACTCACCCACAACACCACACACTCACCCACAACACCCCACACTCACCCACAACACCCCACACTCACCCACAACACCACACACTCACCCACAACACCCCACACTCACCCACAACACCACACACTCACCCACAACACCACACACTCACCCACAACACCCCACACTCACCCACAACACCACACACTCACCCACAACACCCCACACTCACCCACAACACCACACACTCACCCACAACACCACACACTCACCCACAACACCACACACTCACCCACAACACCACACACTCACCCACAACACCACACACTCACCCACAACACCCCACACTCACCCACAACACCACACACTCACCCACAACACCACTGGTCTAATAGGGTTCTGGTAGCTGATTGGACAGCGCGCGGTATTCGTAATCCTGTGGCCCGGGTTCGATTCCCAGACTGGGCGGAAACAAATGGGCAGAGTTTCTTCCACCTTGATGCCCCTGTTACCTAGCAGTAAATAGGTATCTGGGAGTTAGATAGCTGTTACGGGCTGCTTCCTGGGAGGGGGGGGGGGAATAGTTGTAAGTAACAGTTAATTGATTGACAGTTGAGAGGCGGGCCGAAAGAGCACAGCTCAACCCCCGCAAGCACAACTAGGTGAATACTTACATTCTCCTCCCTGCTGACTTATCTCCCTCTACCCCAGACATTACTTTCTCAAAGGACTATCTCCTACCTTCCCAACTCTTCCCCTACCCGTTATCTCCCACCACCCCAATTATTCCTCCCCCTGCTATCTCCCCCCTCCCCCAAACAATTCCCCTCCCCACCGACTTCATCCGCCCCCCACCCCCAACCAATTCTCCCAGAAGCATTACGTCTCAAAATTTCACGCCATAATTACTTCGTCCTAAATACCTGTCTCTTCGAATCTCCTCAACTTCCCTTGCAGGTTTATTTATCCTTGTCTCCTACTTCCCCACTATTATCCCCATCTACTAATACGTTCTCTAACTGATTCCTTTCTTATCCTCTCTCTCTCTCTCTCCCCTAGCCTTAACTTGTCTGCTGTTTCTTCCTCATTAGCCATGTTTCTCATCGATTCGTCATTTCTTCTCAATATCTCTTAATATACTATCTCAATATTTTGAACTTTTTCACCGATCATTAATTCTTCTCCCCGACTTTCTCCCCACTCAACTATCTCTCCAGCTTTCTCCCCTACCACGTCTATTTCCTCCCCCAAAATCTATTTTTTCCCCCTCACATTCCCTCCCCTCTTTTTCTCCCATGCTCCCACCCCTCTCTCTCTCTCTCTCGCCCTCTCCCCTCATCCCGACACCCGCCATATTGTTGTGCACACCAAGGGGGGAAATGAAACCTGTCGAAGGGGAATAGGCTGTTTTTCTGGTCGTTCCTGAGGTTAGTTTTATGAAATACCATTATCATTTATTCTCACTTTATTATCGTTCAGCATTTTTCTCAAAAATAAAATTATAATGAAATTGTACCAATTGATCAAGACTTATTAGTTAGATTTTGTATGTTGGTTAAATTTGGCAAAAGGAAAAAATGTGAGTGATCTTGATGTGGCATCATGGTGCGTGGAGGCAAGGGGCTACACGAGTAAATAATAGCAACAAGGGATCTCGCTTGTTTGTGGCGGCCGAGGGGAGGCTTATCACCACCCAATGATAAGCCAGTCAATCAGAGGGTAGTTTAGGTTGTCGGTGGGGCGAACAGTGTTAAATGACAATCGTTACCTTGTTTGTATCTTGACTGGCGGGCGGGCGGTGGCGGCGGCGTTCGCGCGCGCGGGCCAAAAAGGAGGGTCGGAGGGTGGGTGGCGGGAAAAGCGTAAATAAATGGATCTATTATATCTATTTCGCGATTGATTTGATAGAGATTGATTCGACGAGGTTTATGTGGTGGGCCGAGATTGGCGGAGAATAGCAGATAGTGCGAGGGATTGTATGGGATGGGTGAAGTTTATTATTAAATTATGTGGCGGGGAAGAGGGAGGGGTGTTGGAAGATAATGTAGGGTAACCGCTACGTACTGTATTGTATGTGCACGTGTTTATCCACTGAATTAACTGTTTTCATGTGTAAGCCAATTTACATATTCATGGTCTTTAATATATATATGCATTTATGCACGTGTTTAGTTGATGGTTACTTTAAGCCATATTGTATTCTCCAGTAGGTCTACCTTGCAAGGTATTCATGTCAGAGACATGTATACCTTGTCTCTTGCTTGTACGATATATATATATATATATATATATATATATATATATATATATATATATATATATATATATATATATATATATATATATTGATATAATGTGTGTGTGTGTACTCAACTATTTGTGCTTGCAGGATCGAGCATTGACTCTTGGATCCCGCCTTTCTAGCCATCGGTTGTGTACACCAATGACTCCTGTCCCATATCCGTATCATATCTAGTTTTAAAATTTTGAATAGAGTTTGCTTCCACAACCTGCTCCTTAAGTGCATTCCATTTTTCCACTACTCTCACGCTAAAAGAAAACTCCCTAACATCTCTGTGACTCATCTGAGTTTCCAGCTTCCACCCATGTCCCCTCGTTCTGTTATTATTCGTGTGTGTGTGTGTGTGTGTGTGTGTGTGTGTGTGTGTGTGTGTGTGTGTGTGTGTGTGTGTGTGTGTGTGTGTGTGTGTGTGTGTGTGTGTGTCGGGCTGGGAGGATAGGCACTTCTCGAATGTTCGATCTAGAGTACAGTATCAGCCAACTAACAATCCTACAGTGACGCCGCCCACAGAAAACCCTAAAGCTTGTAATATTCCCGAAGAAAAGATGGTCATATATCTGCCTAACTTTCTCTTCTCTAGATGAAGGTCCAGGTTCAGTCAAACATGTGGCTCTCTCTCTCTCTCTCAATCTTTAATTATCCCTTCTCTAAAAATGTATTCACTCTATTCCTGTTATCCCTTCTCTCCGCTGTCTTATTCGCCCCCCCCCCCCCACCACTCTCTTCCTCTCCCTCTCCCCTCTTCTTCAACTCCGCTTTACTCTACTTCAACCACAGCAAAGTTCCTTCAATCAATCGAGTTCCAGTGGGGAAAGTTTCAAGATACCGTGAGAAGTGGAGAGGGGTGAGGGGTGAGGGGAGACACCGTGGAGTGAGGGAAGAAGGAGTGGGGTGAGGGCGCCGCGTGAGAAACTGAGTGAGGAGAAAATCAAGGCGACAGAGAGAAGAGGAGTGAGAGTAGAGAAGTGACTAGTGCTTCGGAGTGAAAGAGGGAAGAGGGAGAAAGGAGAGAAAGAAAAGAGTGTGAGGAGACATCAAGGAGAGAAGAGCGTTTACTTAGAAGAAAGAGAGAAGGGTTTTGGGTGATTTTTATAAATAAATACTGGAGAACGAAGGATATAGATAAGTAGATAGAATACATATAGTGGGGATAGAGGGAGAGGAAAGGGGAGAGAAGAGGAGAGCGGAAAAAGACGAAAGGAGAAAGGAACAAGGGAAGAGGTAAGACGTATGCAAGATAGAACGTGAGAAAGAGAAGGGGAGAGGTGACAGTGAAGAAAATATAGAGGAGAAAAGAGATAGAGACAATGAAACGAGAAAGAGAAAATGTAATAAGAGAGAACAGGAAGTGATTCTGGCCCAATTGATGCAAAGAAAACAATATATACCGAAAAAACATTTCGGCAAAATTGACTTATTTTCCTTTCGCAAACATAATAACAGGACTAAAAGAGCGACAAATTCCGCGAGAGCAGAAGTGTCGGGACCAAGCAACTGCGCCACTGGGATCACCGGGGCCACATCACAGGCAGATATTGTATCAGTTACTGTGTTATATACTTGTTTAGAAACTGCTAAACACTTGTTATTTTTTTTTACATTATATTTGTTATTTTGTATTGTTACATTTTGTCCTTCCACTCAATAATATTGTGTCTGTAAGAGTCAACTCCCTTGTTCCGTGCGTACGGTATGTACGGGGGGGGGCGGGGAGAGAGAGGAAGAGAAAGAGGGAGGGAGAGAGAGAGAGGGAGAGGGGGAGAGAGAGGGGGAAAGAGGGAGGGAAGGAGAGAAAGAAGGAGGGATAGGGAGAGAAAGAGGGAGGGAAAGGGAGAGAAAGAGAGATAGGGAGGGAGGGAAGGAGGGAGAGAGAGAGAGAGAGGGAGAGAGAGAGAGAGAGAGAGAGAGAGAGAGAGAGAGAGAGAGAGAGAGAGAGAGAGAGAGAGAGAGAGAGAGAGAGAGAGAGAGAGAGAGGGGGTGAAAGTGAGAAAGAGTGAAAGAGTGTGTTCCTTATATGATAGTTCCTATGTGATTGTTTCAAAGAACATTCTCATTAAATAAATGAGTCTCTAGGAGCAGGCTTTAGATGAGCTGAGAAAGGGACACAGCTCTTGCTTGCAGCTTCACCAGATACTTCATTCGACAACCCTAATGAACCCTAGTCTTAGTAAAACAAAGAGAGAGAGAGAGAGAGAGAGAGAGAGAGAGAGAGAGAGAGAGAGAGAGAGAGAGAGAGAGAGAGAGAGAGAGAGAGAGAGAGAGAGAGAGAGAGAGAGAGAGGACGAAGCAGTGTGAGCGCCAGGGTCGGGTCAGATGCTCTGTCAACACAAACTACTGATAACTGTGCTTGATTGATTCCTTTCAGGCCATACCACGGCGGGGGTGAGGGGGGGGGCTGGGGGGTGAGTGAAGGGGGGAGCGGGGAACAGTGAGGGGGAAGCGGGGAAGAGTAAGGGAATAGGGAAAGCGTGAGGGGTGGTGAAAAGGCGTTGAAGAGAATGAGGAAGAGCAAAAAGAGTGACTAGAAAGTGGATTGTGAGAGAGAATTGGGAGAGTAAGGTAGAGTAAACAATATGAGGGTGAGCGATGGAGAGTAGAGAGCTCTGGCAGTTAGTGTGACGGGCAGTGAGGAGTGGAGAAGAGTAGTTAGAGTGAAGGAAAAGTGCAGGAGAGTGAATGGGAGTGAAGGTGTGAGGGTTTGTGATAATAACAATATAGTGAGTGAGGAGGGGAGAATGTGGGAGAGGGGGAAGAGAAGAGTAGTGAGTAGGGTAGAGTGAGAGTGGAGGAGAATAGGAGAGTGTGGGAGACTGGAGAGAGCAGAGGCAGAAAAGGAGTAGTGGATGTGCCGAAGAGCCGAACAAAGGAGAAAGCTAAAGATAATGAAGGATAATTTATAAGATATGGGGGAATGTGGAACAGTGGAAGAAGTGGAGTCTCATAGTAGGAGAGAATGTGAGAAGTGAAAGGGAAGGATGGAAGAGAGATTAAGGATAAATGAGAGAAAGCAAGACAGTAAAACAACTGTAGGAATAAAGTGATCTGTGACTGACTCATTTGGAATATGTGCCTTATGAAACTGTAAGCTAAGAGCGGTTATCCTACATCAGCCCCTCTCACGCCCGGCCATAGAAACTGATCTATTTAATGAGATTATTATTAGTTTTGCACAAGATATAAACTCCCTTTAACGTTAAGTTACAGTCATGTAAGGTACAGAATAACTGTAACTGTGTGCCAGATGACGCCACCTTCGTCTTCTACCTAATATGAATGTAATGTAACATTTAATACAATTTATTCGTCGTTAAATTGATCAGTTCCTAGAGCGAGGCTTCTGATGAGCTGACTAGTATGTTGATGATTCTGATGATTCTGATGGTATGTTGATTTAGGGGCCCGAGAACTATTTCTAATGAGCACTTATCTTAGTTACACGAGCGTCTGGAATGCTGACTGTTGTTCCCACAGTCAGTAATGCTGACTGTTGTTCCTCACAGTCTGTAATGCTGACTGTTGTTCCCACAGTCTGTAATGCTAACTTTTGTTCCTCACAGTCTGTAATACTGACTGTTGTTCCTCACAGTCTGTAATGCTGACTGTTGTTCCTCACAGTCTGTAATGCTGACTGTTGTTCCCACAGTCTGTAATGCTGACTGTTGTTCCTCACAGTCTGTAATGCTGACTGTTGTTCCTCACAGTCTGTAATGCTGACTGTTGTTCCCACAGTCTGTAATGCTGACTGTTGTTCCCACAGTCTGAGATGCTGACCGTAATATCCATGGCAACACTCCCGCTGTCAGGAAATCCCATTGTGGTTTCCATGACAACGTTCCAGCAGATTCGACACCATGCTCTCCAAAGTCTATAATTCACTCCCAGCAACTGACTCAATGTTACCACAAAATTCGACTGAAATCTTCTGATTCTTGCAGAGAAACGGACATGAATGGCAGACACGGACAGGCATGGCAGACACGGACAGGCAGGGTAGACACGGACAAGCAGGACAGACACGGACAGGAATGGCAGACTTGATAGAGCATGAGTTACGTGACACATGGACAGAGACAAGCAGGGGCGCACATATAAACATGAGGGTGGGACAGTTATGGGATCTGCAGATATGAGATAAACGGCCAGACACAGACATGACCAGACACGACCAGACACAGACACGACCGTGAACAAATGCACTTCAGTTCCTAGCCTTCTGTGGGTGTATTAAATAGGATAAAATAGAACAGGGAAGAAGAAGGAGGAGGAGATAAACGAAGGGAGCTGCAAGGAGAGGGAGTGAAGGTGATAAGTGATGTCTGATGATGCGAAGTTTGATCACCGAGAATACGAGAAGAAATAAGATATATCATTGGCGAAATATGTGTTGAATGGAAGGAGAGAGAGAGAGAGAGAGAGAGAGAGAGAGAGAGAGAGAGAGAGAGAGAGAGAGAGAGAGAGAGAGAGAGAGAGAGAGAGCGAGCTACAAATCTGACATATTGAACATAAGATGAGTTACTGCACATTAAAACAATTACATCAAATAAAAAGAAAGTATTATGAGGTTACTGCATGTAGTGATCAAGTAGCAGGAACAGCTCCACCGGGAGGAGAACAATCATCAACAGTACCAACAGCAGCAACAGCAGAGCAGCAACAGCAGAACAGCAACAGCATCTTCATCAAGACAGCAGACAGCAAGCTTTTGGAGGTAATTTCCGCGTGAGCGAGGAACACACCACCACAAAGCGGTCCCTGCCCTCCCCCCTACCCTAACCAGCCCCCCTCCGCCCCCTACCCATGCCCCCCACAACACTCACCCCTCCCCTCCACCCCCCCCACCCGTTCCCCCACCCTCGCCCATACATCACGGGGACACTATCAGAAAATTAAGTCATTTGACAATTGCAGTGAGAGGAAATTGAGATGAGAAATTGAGCGTGAATGATGATAAATTCCCGGGCGAGAAGGGAAATGAGAAATGTGCGAGAAGTGGAACAAAGGCAGCGATAAAGTCGATCACTCTCGGGAGACTGGCGGGGGAGACGGCGTCTTGCTTGTTCCTCCTCACGCCGCCCTCACCCTAACAAATAACTCTTCTTGTTTAATAAACTGTTCTTGTTTTCCCATCTCTTGTGTCACGCCACCGGCCAGAATTTTTAAACCGATGTCGGGGTAATTACGGCCGCTCCGAGCACTCTTGCTGGAGCGGCCCTCTGGGTGCCGCCTGCCTCCACACACACACACTCACACTCACACACACACACACACACACACACACACACACACACACACACACACACACACACACACCACAGGTGTTCTCTACCTTGTGTTGGGCACTGTGGGGGGGGGGGGGTCGGCAACTGTGGGTGGTCGAAGACTGTGAAGTACTTGGGCAGGAGGAGTTTCGGGTACAGAGTGGGATATGGAACTGAGGAGGGTCCAGAACTCTGACTGTGGAAAGCCAGAGACTGTGGGGGATTGGGGGGGGGGGGGGGGGTTGGGGGTCTGTGACTGAGGGGGGATAAGAGACTGTCGGGGTGGGGGGGGGGGGAGTCGGGGGTAGGGGGGAATGTGAGGATCGGACATGTGGATTTTTGTAAAATTGTGCAGTTTTTCGCTTCTGAACATTTGAGTGTAAACGCTGGCCATGGCTCTCAGTTGATGCATGGAGATGACGCGCAGTGTGTTGACATCAATGGTCATGTTGACGTGGCTGCCTTGGCTTAACCATTGTTTGATAACGTGGCTGTCTTAGCTCTAGCAAGTGTTGGAGATGTTTACGTAGGCTTTGCTAAAACAAGTGTTGGGAGTGTTGACGTGTTGTTGTGTGTTATAAACACCGATGACTACATGTCATGTGTGGACATAGGGCTGTGTGTTTACTAGTTGTGTTTTTGCGGGGGTTGAGCTTTGCTCTTTCGGCCCGCCTCTCAACTGTCAATTAACTGTTTACTAACTACTTTTTTTTTTCCCCCACACCACACACACACACACCAGGAAGCAGCCCGTGACAGCTGACTAACTCCCAGGTACCTATTTACTGCTAGGTAACAGGGGCACTTAGGTTGAAAGAAACTTTGCCCATTTGTTTCTGCCTCGTGCGGGAATCGAACCCGCGCCACAGAATTACGAGTCCTGCGCGCTATCCACCAGGCTACGAGGCCTGTGTGGACATAGGGCTGTGTGGACACAGACTCTCGTGACACCACACAACGTCAAAATACTGCAGTGAGGAAGGCAGTGAATTTGACGCCATCGTGTGGAGGCAGTTATCAGCTTGCAGCAGTAATAGTGTGTAAGATAATATTTGTATCACAGGCCTCTCAAAAGTCCTTACGGACACGTACATAATATATTGTCAAACTAAATACTTAAAATATAGTTTTAATCACACTCTGATGACTGACTCTTTGATATAACTAACTATATATGAATCATTACACAGCAAACAAAAAGCACAAATGGGAGATGTACATAAATATCAACATTAGTACACAACAGTAACAATGGTAGCCCAACTTTCCCAAGTCATAATGGACCTCGTCCTCTTCACTGACACTCCCTGAAAAACGCAGCGAGTTTAGCCTAGCCAGAAGCGTCAGCTCCTAGACACCAACCCACCTAACCTACCGGAACCGATACTCATTAGGACCAGGAAGCGTCAATTTTGCGGTGATTTAAATTTCCTTAAACCACTGCAATTTTTACGTTCGGGGGTCAATAGTGTAATAAATGTAGTGTTGAGTAAGAGGAGAGGTTGATAGGTCAACACCGGCCACATGAGTCATACTACACACGTGTTACTGACATGATCATCATGAACGTTGAACGTCTAACACATTATTTTGTTTCCAACTAAAATAATTTACTAAAATAATAAAGAGAAATGGAATAATAATTTACTAAAATAATAAAGATATGGATCATAGAGCGACGAAGCCAACGGATCATATTTATCATGTATCATGATTTATCAGAAGTTTAATACATTTACTAACATCTTCAATCCAGATTAATACAAGAAAAAGCAGTTTATTATTGAATACTGTACACACACAAGTGAGTGTGTGTACCATGGTGAGTACACACACAAGTTTGCGACGAGGTACGTCCCAGAATCGCGAGGGATGGGGTATGAAAAGCGACTGAAGGAACCAAACCTGACAGCGCTAGAAAAAAAATGGGAACGGGTAGATATGATGGGAACCTTAGGCACACCTAGGTGAAGACAGAGAAATATATGTAGTAGATATGATAGAGGAAAATAAGTTCTGGTGTCTGTACATTAGACAACCAACAGTTAGAAAGGCGGTGTCCAAGAGCAACCGGCTCTTTTATCCCAACCTGAACACAAAATCACAAAAAGGAGAAGACTGAAATTTATGAAGGAATTCTAAATACAACCATCAAAGAGCGAGGCATAAAACGGGTGATTGGCGGGAGGTCGATTTAATCAGGTCACTGAACTAGAAAATAAACTGGAATGGGGACGGTTGAGAGAGTCGCGTTGAGCTGGTTCAAGAGTCTCTGAGTAGCTTGGAGTAGCCTGAAGTAGCTCCTCGGACCTCAAGAGTAGCCTATTGGGGAGTCTCCAATACTAACACTTAAAGTTCGGAATTTTGTGGCTTGTTTTTCCAATTGTAAAGTTCTCAATTTCTTTTTCATTTAAATGTCATAATTACCTTAACTTGTTATAACATATAAGAATATAATAACTCTTGTATAAATAAATAAATAAAATAAATAAATAAAATAAATAATTTAAATAACAATAATTATGTAATAAAAATAATAATTTATAATAATAATTATTATATCACCAGCAGCAATGAACTAGGCATTGACGTGACCCCGGGGGACATCCTCGCCCCTCCATCCATATGTCACAATATAAGTTATGTGATATATTCTTAGAACCATTACTCTGTTTATGGCTCCACCCCCCCCCCCACCCTCTCTCTCTCTCTCTTCCTCCCTCTCTCTCTCTCTCTCTCTCTCTCTCTCTCTCTCTCTCTCTCTCTCTCTCTCTCTCTCTCTCTCTCTCTCAGCACCGCCAAGGCCTCCTACCTGCACAATATAAATGCCGTTCAACAGAATTTGCCATTACTTAAATCACTTAAAATTACCTGGAAGGAACTATACAAGTTGTCCATTACTTAGAGCGTTTAAAGATTCACAAAACAGTCGACTAACCAAAACCAATTCAAAACAAATGAAATATTTAAAAATACCTGATAATATATGAGTTTTATCAGCGAGAACGTTAATGTCTGATATTCCAACCTGTCTTCTCTAATAGTACATCGCATTTTGACGTATAAATCTCCTGAGGCCAAAAACTCATATACTAATAATTATAGCGGCTGGCAGAAATTGACGAGATGTCCTGTTTTCTATGTGTGGGTCCTTGGTTAGGTTAGGTTAGGTTCGATCAAGTTAGTACATCATTTTAGTGACGTTGTGAACGCTGGAGAGGACGGCTGGATACTCAGCGTCTGATACTGATGTTTGTCGTCTTAAAACTCCTCGCTAATAATACAACAATGACCACTAATCGCCAAATAACGTTGTATAAGTCTGCGGTAATCATATATAATTATTCTCTACAATCATTAAATATGATCGTTACTTAATATAACGTAACACAATTTTTGTTCCTGGGTTACCTTACCTTGCGGTTACCTTCCTTTGGTTCCGAGGATCATCGTCCTCGCGGCCCGGTCTCTGACTAGGGTAATGTTATTTTCCGATTGCTTATGCCTTTATTATATAGAAAACGGCTATCAGTCCCCTCAAGCTCTGCATTGTCCTTCACCAAAGACAGCTTAGGGAAGACGTCTTGAAGGAACCTGAAGGCTGTCGACTTATAAGGAGTCGGCAGCCTTCCGGTACCTTCAGACGTCCTCCCCGGGTAATTATCAAAAGAAGACACCAAGCCGGGGAACGTCTTCTCTGAAATGTCTTTGGCCAGCCAGCCTTCTCAAGTTGTCACAACGGACAGACAATGATGTATGAAACTACCCAAACCCAACCCAACCAATGGACCCACGCACAGTAAACGTGATTGTTTGTGTGCCGCTATGATACATAGTAGTTACTTTACATCAAATGTTTGCTCGTAAACTCTAAATGTTTGCAAACTCTTATTTCCAGCCAACAGAGAAAGTATCCTTCATCCCAGATGTAATTTTTCAGTGTATTTATTACACTAAACTGAGTTGTGAGGGATGGCGAATCAGGTCACAGTGTAACCCACCTGGACCTTCTGGTGTGGACTTAGATGAGAGCTCGACGGTGAACTGCAGCTCACGGTAATTGAACAGTTTACTTACTGGTCAGTAATAAAAATCCGATAACTGTATTGAAAGATGCGATAGTGACTAATATTGTAAATACCTTCAACAATGTCCCGGCAAAATGCCACCCAAGAGACGCTGATGCGAGACGATATCGCGAGTAATAACATTACATTCGAACAAATCCACGAGGGCCGTGACGAGGATTCGAACCTAACATTACATTCACTTGGATTATCGGACTGAACTTAGACCAGTGAGGTATGAGGCCATCACTCTACCACCCATGCCAGTAGACCCATGGGACAACCTCTCTAAATGTTTCACCAGCGTATTGTAAATACATATAATTGCAAACAGAACCAAAACACTTACCCAAATTGACACTAGGCCTAACTATACAGAAAACACTAACCTATTGATTTATATTCTAGAAAACACCGATTACACAGTTCACACAAATTTATGAATGTTTGGAGACGGCGACAGGTGCATAAGCCCAGCCTGAGGGTGGGTTAGTATCTGTCTAGAAGACGGGGTTCATAATCCACGCATCTGCCGTCCACGACTCATCAAACATTTACGTGTTCACTGACGAAACCTGTACATCTCCTCAATCATGGTAGATTATCCTCTACTTATCATATAGTTCGCCAGTTTTGACAATCCGTAACCGACGGTTATTATTGTTAAAGACAACCTTCCGAACTCTTGAACTATTTAATAAGTGGGAAGTAAGCTGCCGTGGTTGAAGAAAGATGTAGAGGTTTCGTATGTTGACATGTAAATGCTACGAGAGTCATGGCCGTGGGATCTGCACCCAACACCAGCCTCCCCGTCACATCACAAGGCGGCACTACGTTATTTTCAATAATCATATATATTTCTTTGACATAATAACCTCCAATCAATAACAAGCATTCTTTATCTATAACTTTTATTCACAAGGATTATATTAAGCTACTATAAATAATCACTATAATGATGATATATGATGAATATCAATATTTTCTAACTACAATCAATATTCTATATCATTATATATCTATTCATGTATTATATTAAAGGTTTTAATATATAAAGTATTATATATTAAACCATCTATAATGATTACCTACCTACCTCTCGCCCTGACGAAGACACAACTGATCAGGCATCCTTAGTAGGGGTTAATAAAGTTCAATAACACACGGATTTGTAGATAAATCAATTTATATCTCGAGTGTGTTGAAAAACCCTGAGTTCATCCTGTTTATAGTGTTCAATGGGGTTGCTTCACACAGGGTTGCTGCGCCTCCTGCTCTCGGCAGCCATTCTTGAATCAATATATAGATCAGGGGGCCATTAGCTCCGCTGTTTTCCCGATGAAGACTATGAGGCTATGAGGTAACTATTACTTGCGTTCCACAGAATACATTTGAAGCTAATTTTGCCATTAGGAGTGTATGTTTCAAGCTTTGTTAACGATCTATATTCACAATATACAATAATAATCTGCTATCAGTATCTAGATGAGATGGCATTTTATGGATTATATTCATTATGATGCTTTTCATTATAATCATAATCCATAAACGATGATCATATATAATTAAAATTTCAAATAAACAGCTAAATGTAGATTATATATTCCTCTCTCCCGCTCTCTGTGAGTAGGTGACTCAGAGGCATATGGGTGGAGGGACTCACACACACGCAGCCTGTGCCCTGTGCACCATGGTCGAGGCCGCTGCACTTAATTGTGTGTAAATGTGGCTCAATAGGCTCGAAGCCCATAAGAACACGGCGTAAACATGTAGTCACCGCAGTGCGTCAGCGTATGGGGGATACACAGTAGGCAAGCCGTATGGCAATTGATGAGTAGATATTTGGAACTAATTTACAGGAATTCCATGACACGTTTCAATGTTTGTTCATCCCAGGAGTTCTAGACTGCACTAAAAGAACAGGAGATATGTCATATAAACGCCAAGAACACTCTTGAGGTCTTCCTAGGTTATCAGAGGGTTATGCAACGGTTTAACCTATGTTGAATACCTGAGACAGTAATGGATATTTAGATGAGTCAACTTGCCGGTTAAACAATGCTGAGACAGTGGTCGCGTAACTCACTAAAAATGCGAAGGAAATTTATCAGTGAATTATTGATCAAAATGCGTGCAAGTACAGCATGTACACTGTACATGCTGTACAATGTACATGCTGTACATGCTGGACCCCGAAGGACTCGTTGGGTTCACGACGACCATCAGCTGTCAGTTTGATATACTTAGACTTCAAAGTTATTTAGCAGTGATTGCGTTATACCAAAGTTTTCGCAGTGGGTTAACAGTGATATTTTGCGTATTGAAGCTTCAGAATTGTTCTGTGTAACAGTGCCTTGTACTGAGCATTCAGAAGTGATTATTGGTATCGAAGTCAGAAGTGATTATCAATGATTACGTTGTGCTGTAATTTCTGAGGTAATTTTACAGTGCTCTGTCGTGAAGATTCTTAATTAGTGAAAACGCTCATGGTGGAGTACTGTGCGTACTGTGCTCGAGGAATAGTATCAAGGAGAATGCGAACTTTTAGGGAACAGAATGCGTGCAAAAAGAATTACCGGAAAAAATAGGCAGATGGATCTACAATTTCCTGACTAACAGAACCCCATGTGTAATAGTCGACAAAATAAAATCCGGACCATCAACCGTGAAGAGCTCAATTCCCCAGGGTACTGTGCTTGCTCCAGTGTAACACGGGTGATTCGTTCTTTCTTTTTTTCTTCTTTTACCTTCACCCTGTCCTTAATCTTTATTCACTTCTCAAACCAAGGGACCCTCAGAGCTATACTTGAGCCGACCCCACGCCACGTGGTCTTAAGCCGTTGACCGGCTTAAGATTCTAGAACCTTATGACGTGAAAACAGACTTCTAGCAAAACTGTAGAATCGCCTTGCGCTGCCACCACCAGACCATTCCCACTGACCAATGACCGAGGTCTGGATCGATCATGCTAATCAATAAACCTTGGGGCTTGATCCCCACTAGTAATATATGAATTGAATTTTACGTTAATTGTGGAATTATTAAAAACAAAAGGGATAATGAATTCTTATTTGGTGTAAGCATCTGCGGCCCAACTCAACTCGGCCTTTTAGGCTACCCACGTGGTCCGGGACAATGTAAATAAATTACATAAAATGGAAATTAATAAAAAGAAAATTTACTAGCTAAATGGTTTATTCAAAATTAAACAAAATCTAAAATCAAAACGGCTCAAGTATAGCTCTGGGGGTCCCTTGGTTTAAGAAGTGAATAAAGATTAAGGACAGGGTGAAGGTAAAAGAAGAAAAAAAGAAAGAACGAATCCCACCGCTGCCACCATTGTAACACGGGTGATTGTCACACCATTGTAACACGGGTGATTGTCACACCATTGTAACACGGGTGATTGTCACACCATTGTAACACGGGTCCAACCATGTTGGACACGTACCCCACAGGAATCGGGGAGATGCAAAGTTGGGCGAGGCTAGCCCCAAGCGTCTGGGCTCGAACATATAGACATTCTAATTTACAGATATGGATTTAAACATTCTGTATTGGCTGATTGATGAAGATTAAGCCACCAAAGAGGTGGCGCGGGCATGAATGGTTCTGAATTGATTATTGCTCATCTTTGATGGCCGGAAACGTGCCGAATTGGAGTCACCGTGACAGCGTGTCTGGTGACGGTCTGATCCACTCCCAGCTCTGAGATCAATTACGGAATTATACTAGAATTAAAGGCAACAACTGAGACGAAGAGCGGCGGCGCCTGTGAGAATTATCTTTAAACTTAGTGCCATCACACTGAAGCATGATAGTGCGATGGCACACTATTGTCTTAGTGCTATCACACTACCATGTTTTAATGTCCTCTCACTATCAAGCTTTAGTGCCTTCACACTATCATGCTTTACTGCCATGGCACTGCAATGCTTCAGTGACATCATTCTAGCATGCTTTACTGACATAACATTACCAAGCTTTAGTGCAATCCCACTACTGTTTAGTGACATCCCACTACTCTGTTTAGTGACATCACACTACTCTGTTTAGTGACATCACACTACTCTGTTTAGTGACTATCACACTACTCTGTTTAGTGACATCCCACTACTCTGTTTAGTGACATCACACTACTCTGTTTAGTAACTATCACATTACTCTGTTTAGTGACATCACACTACTCTGTTTAGTGACATCACACTACTCTGTTTAGTGACATCACACTACTCTGTTTAGTGACATCACACTATCATGCTTTAGTGACATTAGTCATTCAATATTGACATCACAGTCATGCAGTACTGACATCATAATTACGAAATAGTGACATAAGACTTTCATCCTAAACTGAGCGTACTTTTCAATAGTAGGTGGAAACCACAAGATAGAAACAATGTACACATACAATGACCCCTACATTGTACACCCATCTTGCACTCACTTCATGAACCATTAACCTACTAAATAATAACAAAGGAGGAAAACTTCGAGAGAGAGAGAGAGAGAGAGAGAGAGAGAGAGAGAGAGAGAGAGAGAGAGAGAGAGAGAGAGAGAGAGAGAGAGAGAGAGAGAGAGACACGGGGGTATGGGTGAGGGGGAACGTAAACAGCCCATTAAGCTGGCCCAAATCAACTTACAACGCGCAATTTGCAAAACAATTTTAGCAATGAGCCACAGCGGCTGCTGATGATTTATGTCATCTTCTGCTGAGAGGTTAAAGTTGCTGATATCCGTGTGGTTGTGTCGGTCTCTCTCTCCCTCGTCTGTCTTTATGTCACTCTGTGTGTGTGTGTCTGTCTGTCTGTCTCTCTCTCTCTCTCTCTCTCTCTCTCTCTCCTTCTCTCTCTCTCTCTCTCTCTCTCTCTCTCTCTCTCTCTCCCTCCTTCTCTCTCTCTCTCTCTCTCTCTCTCTCTCTCCTTCTCTCTCTCTCTCTCTCTCTCTCTCTCTCTCTCTCTCTCTCTCTCTCTCTCTCTCTCTCTCTCTCTCTCCCTCCTAAAAGATGATAATTGTAATTAATAAGAATGAAGAAGTTGCAAACAACTAGCTTAAATTATAGATGTAATAAATACTTTGGTAATGGCTTCCGAGAAAATTTAAACCGTGATTAATGAGCTTTTGATACGAACTAAACAAAGGATATATAATTGTCTTATATACACAACAAGATACTTTAGTTGATAAGAATTATGAAGTCGTTGTCGTCAGTGAAATTTAAAGTGAGTCTTTTAAAATTACTCTCTCTTAAAAACTCTTCCACTGCGGCATTAGCTACATACATAAAAGAGGAACTGCCACTAATTCCTGACACAAAAGAGTCCAGTAAGATGTGGGGAAATTACCATAAAAATCGTAAAACCTGCAGACGGCCATATTTGTTTGGTGAGAGGATCCATGGCAGCATCTGGCAGTCTCGTCTCGTTGTGGTGTTTATTCTTCGCGCCACTCAATTACGAGCCTAAATTATGACGTAAAGAAAGTGTAGAGAAGGAGGCACAAGCCGTAACTCACGTAAACACTGCCCCAGACGACGTATTTATGGAGCCCAAGTCATAAATATTCAAACCTGAAGGTCCATTAGTATAAATAGTACAAATGGGGCCGTGGTGAACTACGAATCTTCTTGTTTTCTGCGCATTACAACGGGCCTACAATATTTTGGGAGTTCGGTATTTAAGGCATTATGCCCGAGATTGACCTCGATTCAACCTTTTAATCTGACGGGTTTATTCATTGTTTATTCATTATTCTTCGAGTTGAAATGCTAACAAGAGGTGAAAACTGAATTAAAATCCGTCAGCATGAAATCTGGCCGTGTTTTAATCAAAAGAGAGATGTTGTCGGCTAGTTGTGCACGACCCGTCCCGGAGCTGTGGGTGAGGATGACGCTGGCCGGGCCTCTCAAGGCTGGGTGGTGGGTCCTGGCCCATGGTGAGGGCCCTCCCACTACTGGCCCGTCCTGGGCCCATGTGAGCCTCGCCCCTGGCAAGGGCCCGAGTTTCGAGAGCAGTGCTCACAAGACCGATGATAAGCTGTTCAGTAACCAGCTTGTGTAATTTGTGTGAGGGAGTCACCGTTTATTATGAGCTCCGACGTCAAGTTTCACATTTCATGGTCGGCCTCTCTATATTCGGGTCTTAATTTGTGTTATTAGCGCGCTCATAATTAATTTCACAACTCTGCCTCGGCCAACAGCTGCGTGTTGTGACCTGCAACCTAAAATAAATTTCCATCCTCGTTGGTAATGGACATGAAAATTGGCGCTGCGATGTTTCACTGAGTTTCGCCTCATTCTCTTGGCTCGAGTACGCCCGCATCTCGTTTGGTTTACAAGTATAGCGACAAGAACCGCGTTGCTCACTCGAAACAAATGACACACGAGAATACTCTAGCATCTTCATCGATCCCATAAAGTCTTCCAAGTTGGCACCATAAGCCGCATCGAATCCTAGAACGACGATCATCGCGAAGGCCGGAGCGGAGGCCCATTTGGAGGAGCGTCGGAGATTTCTGAAGCCTTTCTCCCATTGCAGGTGAGGGTGGGCGGTCAAGCCTATAATTTCGGCCTCTCAATCACCGCACATCCACTCATTACGGATCCTGCCATCTTCGCTTTTCCATCTACATCTTAATTAATTTACATCTCAAAGAGCCAGCGAGGTGGGAACTACCCTGATGGAGATGTCGGCCGGAGTTATGGAGATGGAAGAGGCAATGGGAAAGGGTAGGAGAATAGGTAGGAAGAAACAGAGGAAGTGAGAGGAGTAAAGAGAAAAGGGAGAGACAAGGAGTGGGAGACGAAGGGAGAGAGGAGGGTAAAGAGAGGAAAATGAACGGAGCTAGAGGAAGTGGGAAGAGATGGGGATATGAGATGGGATACTGCCCGAAACGCTTTGCGTAATAGTGGCTTTAGGCATTGTATGTACTAGCTCCATCTATAAATCGATCAATTTATGTAAAATCTCTTGTATGTATGTACCTTACCTAAATAAACATTTTATTTATTTTATTTTTATTTTATTTTTATTAGGTATATGGAGTACGATAAGCAGCAATAACTATCGTGCTTTACTGTTTACAAGTTTGGTTTACGATTGAGAAGGTTGACGTATTCGGTACTGACCAAATCCATTCAATGTAGCATCTAAATTATTAGGACTGCTTACAATTTTTAAATATGTTTTCTCTAGAATTTATATTATGTGTCTCTCTCTTGGCGAGATACATAATACTTATATACAGCTAGAAAATATTATAAGGACTGGTTCCAAATCTGTACACGGAAGTAACTCCATATGAGACCAAGCGGCATGGCAGGAGGTGCAACCGCTGAAAAGCAGCTGGGCGTCAGGTGAACGAAACTTTGCCCATTTCTTTCTGCCTCGACCGGGAATCGAACCCGGGCCCTTAGGACTACGACCCCAGAGCGCTGTCCACTCAGCCGCGAGGAACCATTGTATGTTGTGGAGGTTGTACTTGCCTAAATGTGCCTTCAGTGTTGAGCACCAACTCCTGAGCCCCCACTTTCCAGCTACTGGAGGTCTAATTCAGTGACTTCCGACTTCCTGTTTCTTGTTATAATTACTTTTGAACTGCTTATTGTATTAGCTTCTCCTACCTTCCCCTTCCAAATCATTACGTTCATGACGCATCTGCATCTCAAGTTTCTATTGTTCTATTTCAAGTTCACACCTCGTTCTTTTCTACTTTACACTGAACATATCGTAATCCTTATCAGGCGTGTCAAATTTCAGGCGAATATTATACGTAGTTATTTTGCCTCCTCGATTTCGACTTTCTTCAAGTATGGCGAGGTTCATCTAACTCAGGCTTTCTTTATAGATTAATCCCCTCAGCTCTGGTACAAGTCACGTAGAATACCTCCAGATTTTTTATAGTTTGATTTTACGTTTCTTTAGGTGGAGGTTCCACACTTGGTCGCATACTCAAGAATGGTCAGCATAGTACAGTGTCCTGAAGACTTTTTCTCTTGAGTTCTAAATGTTATTCTGACGTTTGCCAGTTTCGCATATACTGATGGTTTATGTGAGCCCACAGTCCTCTGACAGTGCTCACGCCTCAGTACTTCTCCTTTGCCTTTGCGGTGACAGAACCGTCTCCCTTTGATCTTATGCAGCTCAATGGGCAGTCTTGCTCCCTCCCAGAACCTCATGAAACTGCATTTTTGTTGGTTGAAGAATAGCAGAAATTTATTCGACCATCTTGTTGCATTCTTTAACAATCCAGGGAGCCGGTCGGCCGAGCGGACAGCACACTGGACTTGTTTGAACCCTGTGGTCCCGGGTTCGAACCCGGGCGCCAGCGAGAAACAATGGGCAGAGTTTCTTTCACCCTGATGCTCCTGTTACCTAGCAGTAAAATAGGTACCTGGGTGTTAGTCAGCTGTCACGGGCTGCTTCCTGGGGATGGAGGCCTGGTCGAGGACCGGGCCGCGGGGACACTAAAGCCCCGAAATCATCTCAAGATAACCTCAAGATCCTTCTGTGATTATTCATTAATATTGCAGAAACTGCAAAAATGAACATGAATCAACTTCAGATCATTTACATACATCAAGAGTAATATTGGTCCACGTGGTACACGACTTGTGATGACCTGAGGCCGCTCTGGTCTCGCCTCTCACCATAACCCTGTTCCCTATCACAGGTGTGCGTGCGCGCGTGAATGTGCGCATGCAGGGAACCGACTGATATATAAAACAAAAAGATGAACGAGGTTTTCGTTATATATTCTCCCCATGTCTTATAGTTTCATTCAGATCTGCTTATTTCCTATTAAGTTCATTTGCTGAGTAATGCAGAGAGCTGAGCTCAGAGAGGTCAGGGAGATACATAACAGCAAACCTTATACAAAAGACTCTCATAATGTTATGCAGACGTGAAGGAAAGATCTTCATGACCTCGTATGCAAATGAGTTTTGTGATTGCTGAAAGTCTTTGAAACTTTTACTTTGGTGCTGAATATGACCCGAAATCGCCCTCATTTTCCCGACTTTCACGTGATAATTCACGTGATAATGAGAATTTCGTGAATCTGTAAGTTTTAAATTGGGTATTGAAAGTGATTCGAAAGTGGCCTCACGTCTCATCTTCGCTGTTTATTCACGGAAAAATATTTTTTTATTTTAATGATGCTGGATGACCTGGAATCATTTGAATTAATATTTTTAGAGGAAGGCAAGTGAACGGATAGGAGACTGAAGCCTCATCGTCAGCTTGTAGCGGAACATGAAACTATCATTATTCCTACATTTTCATTTTCACTGCAAGGGGAATATGCAGTATCTTTTATATTTTTTATTAAATTCTGAAACGTTGATTAAACTATTTTTTGAGGCAAATCTTGCACAATTTAGGAATCAAATATATTTGACCGCCAGAATCTGCCCAGTCAGTGATACTTGAAAAAATAAATAAATATAAAGTAATAATCCTACCAGTTTTGACGACACGAGATAATCAATAAAATGCCAAAAATAAGAAAGTAACCAGGGTTATAAAGCCACCTTATTTTTAAAATTGGAGAGCTTAGTCTCTATTGTGAAACTCCAAACCAGAAGAGGAGAGGAAATGTGCCATTCTAATTATGAATGTCAGACATTCATTAAACTGCTTCGTTAATTTACCAAAAAAGTAATAACATGAATATTAGTGTCACTTCTTCCACAACTTTATCATGAAACATGTGAAAATGAGTCACTATTCAGACGTCAGGCTGCGAGTAGCCGCGTCCAAGAGCCTAGTTGACCAGGCCGCTACCAGGAGGCCTGGTCAGAGACCGGGCCGCCGGGACGTTGATCCTCGAAATCACCACTAGGGGAATTCATATTCAGATTCAAGGGTAGTCATATTCACGACACTGAAACTATTGTTTATCGTCACTATTCTTCATAACGAGAAAAGTGGTAAATCAGTACAAATTATAACAAAAATACAAGTTTTAGATAAAGAATGTACCATGGTACTAAGTAATTGATTTAGCTATCAATGTAGGATAATTACTGTGTTACGTGGGATGACACATGGATGTCTTGCGTGTGGTGACAATTACATGCACAAGCACGCACGCACGCACGCACGCACACACACACACACACACACACACACACACACACACACACACACACACACACACACACACACAGGAGGTCTTCACAATAGAACAAGGAGAAGCCCCTGTACTAAATGAGGAGGCGGCAAACCAAGCAACCTTGGAGGAATTTGACCTCACCAGTGATGAGGTCAAAAGGTGTCTGCTGGAGCTGGATGTGACAAAGGCTGTTGGGCCTGACAGAATCTCACCATGGATACTAAAGGAAGGTGCAGAAGCACTAAGTGTGCCACTCTCTATGGTGTATAACAGGTCACTGGAAACAGGAGACCTGTTTTCTGTTAATGAAATTAGGCGAAGGGAGCAGGAGGCTGAACACAAGGTACCATCTGGGAGGTGAATTCCTGCAAGAGTCAAATAGAGAGAAAGATCTGGGGGTTGATATCACACCGAACCTGTCCCCAGAGGCCCACATCGAAAGGATATCATCAGCGGTATATGCTAGACTGGCCAACATAAGAACTGCCTTTAGAAACTTTAGCATGGCCATGACCATGCTGCAGAGGTGTGACTGGTGCCTGCTATAGTTCAAGTGGGGCCGTAACAACAGAGAGGAAAACAACTTTCATATTCAGAACAGTAAAGGACCTTCGTGGATATTGCTCAGAACTCATCAAGTGGAATGCCCTGAAAGAACAGGTCGAAGGCACCTTCATCCACAACTTCAAGTCTGATTCGACAAAGAATTCGATGACATGAGTTCAATCATACCGCACCAAGTACAGCAAGGCTTACAGGCGGAGCATAAAGACTTAGATCCCACTTTCTCGGAGTCACTATTAAGTAAGCATTTTAAGCAAACAAATACAACACCAGGAGAATACGTATGATGCGCGCATGTAAGAACAGCTGTCATAAATATTAATGTAGAATACTTCGGGATAATGTATACCACTTAAGTAAGTCCTGTAACAGACTTTGCGGTGGCCTAGGTATGTATTAAGCTGTTAATACATTCAGTGATCATGTCCTCTATTGATCTGTTTTCCATCTATTTATATGTTTATCATTCTAATGATTTCTCTAGCCATCTACTGATTTATCTATCCATTTACAAACATGCTTAACCTGTCCATAATTTAAGCTCTTTCTTCTTTCTCTCAACTCTGTCTCCTCACCTTGTGCCTTCATTTCTCCTTCCTCTTTCCTCTTCTTATTCCTTTACATTCCTGGTTGGTCTTCTCTGCTCTCGCAAGAACATAAGAATAAGGGAAACTGCAGAAGGACTATTGGCCCATTAGAGGCAACTCTTATTTATATCCACCTAAACAATCCAGCGATCCCACGTCCATTATGGTACCCAGTAATTTGTTCTTCAACCACCCTATTTCCAAACTAGTATTTACCCAGGTCTTTCCTGAATCTAAACTTATCCAGTTTATATCCATTGGTTCGTGTTCTTTTTTGTGTTGATAAATTTAAAACCATATTTATATCATCTTTGTTATACCAATTCATCCATTAGTATACTTCAATCATGTAATCTTTTTATTTTTTGTCTTTCTGGAGGATGTAAATTAAGCTTTTTTATATCTTCATAAGGAAGGTTTCTAATTCCTGTGATTAACTTAGTCGTCATTCTCTGTACGCATTCATGTGAATTTATGGCCATCTTAGAGTACGGAGACCAAAAGTGAACTACATAATCTAAATGAGCCTAATAGGAGCAGGATAAAGTTTAATAATATCATTAGATATCTTGTTGCTATCGCTTCTGGAAATAAATTCCGGAATCCTATTTGTTTTAATCCGTACATTTATGCATTGATTGTTGGCTTAAGAGTTTTACTAAACCATGAAATTAAAATATTGTTTGCATTCAGATTTTGATATTTCAACATTGTCAAACTGATAACTGGTAACTATATTAATATTACCTAAGCCCATAATCCTACATTATTTCAGCATTAAACTGTTTCTTCCAATCTTTCGTCCATTTTAAAAATCTATTAAGATCGTCTTGAAGCGATTTTGAGTCTTATTATTCTGAATGTAATTTAAGCCCTAATTTTGCATCGCGATGTTGTTCATCATGTGTCGAAATCTGTATCTATAAGTCATTTACATATATGATAAACAACAGAGGTCTCTGGACAGAGCCTTAGGGTACTCCACTTACAACGGTTTCCCACTCGTACTTCTCCATGCTTTCTTAGAAATAACCTGGACCTAATACAACTTGGGATAAACCTCTTCCCTTAATTCTATGTTCCTCTAACTTTCTAATGAGTCTTTTGTGAGGCACAGAATTAAGTGCTTGAAATAAACTGGGAATGAATGAGATTAAGGATGTTAAATAAGAGCAGCCCTTAGTAAAACCAACCTATGATCCTTATTTATGTTTTTCAAGATGTAAATGAATGGCTTTTGCGATTACTGATTAAAGCAATTTTCTTACAAAAGACGCTAAACTAATGGGAGGATACTACGACGCAAGTAATCTATCTCTCTTCTTAAAAATCGGCACCACATTTGCAACTTTTCACGATTCCGGCACTATGCTCGCCTGCTCATTTCCCCTCTCCCCTGCTCTCTACCCATCTCCCCTATTCTCTACCCCTCTCCCTTAATCTTCCACGCTCTCACTCCCGCCTCTCCCCTGCTCCCTTCCTCTATCACGGCAGCCTCGCCACATTGACTTCCCCTGATAAGAGAGCACTACTTGGACTAGACGGAGGAGCGACGGTCTCACATCATGCACGTCGGCGTTCAATCCTCGACCATCCAAGTGGATGGACACCATTCCTTTCCGCTTTCCTATCCCAAATCCTTATCCTCATATCTCTTCCAAGTGTTATATACTCCTAATGGCTTATTGCTTTCTCCTGATAATGACCTTTACCCTGATAAGCCAATACCTTCGCTCGAACTCTCCAACGACCGGAGTAAGACTTGTTAGTAAGACCAGAGCGTTTTACTAACAAGCGCTTGGCCTCACAATTAGTTGTGGGCGTAATAGAGCAGACTGGGTAGTGATGTTCCATATTTTGTTTCTTGTGTTTTGTTGTAAACTTGAGTCTGTATTATATTGTAAAATTGTGTTGTATAGCGTAATGTACTGTATTGCGCAGTATTCGTGTTGTGCTCTGTTGTATAGTGTGTTATCTTGTATACCGTGTTGTATACTGTGCTGTATTGTGTTATACATTGAGCTGTGTTATGACACAGTTGTATTTTGTGATGTACATTGTGTTTGTTGTGTTGTATACTGTATTGTGATGTACATTGTGTTTGTTGTGTTGTATACTGTATTGTGATGTACATTGTGTTTGTTGTGTTGTATACTGTATTGTGATGTACATTGTGTTTGTTGTGTTGTATACTGTATTGTGTTGTATGTTGTCTTGTGTTGATTATGTAAGATAGTGTTGTGATTATCTTGTTTTGTTACAATTGCTTAGCTTTACTTCCACGATGTTACCAAAATGAGTTAGCATGATGTGGGAGTTAACAAGTCAGAATGATGTTAGCATGTTAACTCAAGATGTTAACTCGAGGAGCAGGACAAGATCAGTGGTCGTCTCCAGTTAATGACACCACAAACATCAATCTTACACCACTGAGAAACAGCACAAACAATTATCACTGACATATGTGTGACAATTCGCAACTTCATTTCGCTATAATGAAGACTGATTCTAAATTAATTCGTTATAACGAACAACAAACTGTTAAGCGCCTCGTTATCAGGACGAGGGGCTGTTAAGCACCCCGTTTGAGCGAGGGAGGGCAGTTAGGCAGCCCGTTATAACTCGCTGGCTGCCATCATCAGCTAAGTATGATTGGTGGTCGGTGGGTTCGGCTCATTTGTATATAATAGCATCATTAAGCCGTATTAGGAAGGCAGCGGCCGGCCCAACTGGCTCACGGCCATGTTGGCCAACCCTGCCACCCATCCCTAATTGTTTTCTCGTTCCCCTATTATAATGGTTGACTCTTTTACATCTAAATAAACTTCAAGACAAAATGGAAATATTTGTTTTCACATATTCCATATGCGAGATTTACCGTGAGACATGGATTTCGCGTGCTTTTCATGCATTTCTGAATGATTGTGATATGTTTTGCTTGTCGGGAGGGTTGGCCAACATGGCGAGTGAGGTACTATGGCGGGGTCTGGCGGAGGAAGCGAGCCAGGCTTGTTGCAGAAATAACCTCTACCTTTAATAACACACTCGCGCCGCAGCCCTCTATGATTGCTGCCTCTAAATGCGAAACTTGTAGTGCAAATTACGGTAGTGAGAAGATTTAATTGCTGCTAGAATCTCGGGGTTATCACTACAAATTTCCTCGTGGATAAGTGATCCGAATTCTAATGTCACAAATTGTTGCTGGTGCCATGGGAATTACCTGTGGTGTTCCTGCCGGATGCTTTTTTTATGGCTTTGCTCTCTAGAGTCTAGATTAACTCGTTAAGTGACACGACACAAAGCGTTGTGCGGCAGGACGGAATGTATCGCACTGCTTGTTATCGTACGCCAGAAGTTACATTACCGTCAATTTAGCCTTTCTACCAACGTGTCTATTACATTGACATGGTCGATATTAGGGGCTGTTGTCCGCAGAGGTTCAGTCAATGTCTCGGTTACACTGCTGTGCCGAGCGCGCTGTGTTGTACTGTCTCGTCGTAATCAATTCTGCCGTTGAGAATTGAGAATAGTTACGCCAAGCTATTGTAATTAATAAGTAATATGGAATCTATGGAGTACTTTTTGTTCTATACTCGTTTGTCTTTCTAAATACCTCGATTATTTTTCATCTAATGATAGGTCAAAGTATTATAAGTTAAGGAGGTCAGTATCAGAGTTCAGTATTATAAATCAATTCAATATATATTAGAGATGAGTTCATCATATCTCCACCCAGGGGTACGGAAGTCGGTCGATACGGAACATAGGGGGGGGGGGGGGGTAGAAATAGCCTAAGCTACTCTATCCCTTGATACGGAACATTCTATAACATAATGTGTAAGACAATGCGTGTTTTCTTTTAAGAGTTGACGCTTAGTGTATTCAACACGAGTTTGGAGACAGCTGCCAGATACATGTGTAACTGAGGCGTATACAGGGCCAGGATTTATCAACCATGTAGGCAACCACTTATGAGGCCCGTACATCTTTCCTTAATCATGGCTACGTTGTTTATATTTATTAAACTATTTACGAGCTCCAGAACTTCACAATCCTAGGTTTTTATTACCAAAATCTCGTAGTGCTCCGGAGCTCATAAGCTGTTTAACATATGCAAACAAAGCTGCCATGATTGAGGAAAGATGTATAGGTTTAGTAAGTGGTTGAGGAAATGTTCGATGAATCTCGGCACCCTGTTCACTAAAACATCGTTTTGCTAAGTTTTTGCTTTATCAGTAAAGCATTATACAGAGATGAGTTAACTATTATACAGAAGAGTTAAATTAATCGCGTACAATGACCAGTTTAGGAGCGTACACAGATGTGTTAAAAGGCCATATAACACCATATTATAGTTGGAACAAAGAATAAAAATATCTACTAAAAGCCTATTGTGCCAAGTGAGGCCCCTTCTTCATCTCCACACCTTCCTTTTCCGACCATTCCTTCCCTTTCCATTACCTCCCTTCACTATTTACTCTTCACTATCTTTCTCCTTCCTTTACTACACCTTCACCCTCTTTCCCTTACACTACCTTCTCCAACCCTCCCTCCCACACTTGCAACACCTCCCTCCCCCCCCCTGCAACTCCTCCCTCCCACCCATGTAACACCTTCTCCCTTCCTCTTGCAACACCTCCCTTCCACCCTTGCAACACCTTTACACTTGCAACACCTCCTCCCTCCCACCCTCCCAACATTGCCTCCTCCATGTAATACCATTGTCTTCCTCTCCTCGTTAGAACCACCGACCAGAGAATTATTTTACAGTCGGCTAACAACCCATTAGGGCGATCACTGCCCACCCGAACAATGGTTAAGATGAAACAAGCGCTCGTTAAGCAGGTTTACATGTCGTTTAAAGTTATAAATAATTAACCTGGCGCTCTGTCTAAATGATGATGTTAGCGAGATCTGCAGAGATGTTCTAGCGTGTGAGTATATCTGAAGTATGTTAGTGAGTATATATCTGAGGTATGTTAGATATACTGTATACTCAATCTGAAGTGTGTTATTGAATATATATATATATATATATATATATATATATATATATATATATATATATATATATATATATATATATATATATATATATATATATATATATGTTATCGAGTATATATGAGGCATGTTATCGAGTATACCTGGGGTATGCTGCTGTTTGGTTATATCTATATAACTATATATATCTATATCTATCTAGGATATGTTGCTGCTTTGGTATATCTGCGTAATTTTGTTGTTTAGTTATATCTGGAGTATGTTGTTTGCGTATATGTGTTGGGTATGTCGATGTTTGGGTGTATTTAGGGTATATTACTGTATGGGTATATCTAGGGATATTACTATTTGGGTATATCTGGGGTATATTGCTGTTTATGGTTTGAGGTATAATGCTGTGCGAATGTACCCGAAGGTATACTGCTGTACATGAATATGCCAAGACGTATATTTCTCTGTGAATATACCCGGAAGTATATTGCTGTGGGACTATGCCAGGAGGTATATTGCTGTGTAAACATACCCAGAGGTATACTGCTGTGTAAACATATACGCAGATACGTTACTGAGTGTATAGTGTATTAGGATGCGTTGTTTCGGCAAGTATATATGGGATTAGTAATGCCAGTGAGTATATCGTGTTAATACTACAAAGATATCTCGACGATATACTATACTGAAGGAGTATATAGAGCAGGTATATCGAATCATCTAGGCTCATGATCGGGATGGAATATCGAGTATAGATATATTAGGATTATATTTGTGATGACTATACCAGAACAAGTATACCCATGAGTATATTTGGATATTTATGATATACAAAATTAAATATACTACGAGAATATATCGCCAACAATTGCCAGGATATATCCCTTGGTGCAGGTGGTAAGCCTCAAGGGTGAGAGGCCTCGGGTAAACGACACATTAGCAATCAAAGGAGCTCATAACTACCTCGTTAGCTTAATCGCCTCGTTCGCTTGTTCAGACATCTTCATCTTGTTAAAATGGTGGTTCGGGTATTTAGCATGTAATTGTGTAATTGGGGTCCTGGCGGTGTTATCCTGTGTGTAAGTTATCTTTTGTTGGGGGTCCTGGCGGTGTTATCCTGTGTGGGTGTTATGTTTTGTTGGGGGTCCTGGCGCTGTTATCCTGTGTGGGTGTTATGTTTTGTTGGGGGTCCTGGCGCTGTTATCCTGTGTGGGGGGTTATCTTTTGTTTCTTTGTTATTATTAACACCAGAATCCACCAGGCTCGTTGTGTTGTTATTATTGTACATTCACGCTTGTTTGGTCTCGCTCTTCTCCCTCCTCCTCCTTCGCTCTCCCTCCTTATCTCACGTCCCTTGCTCCCTACCCCCACTGATCCATCTCCCTCGTTCCTCTAACCACCAAAATTAACCTCCATCAACATCTACTTTAACAACATCGTTCACTAACTACTGCTGGACCGACAAGGTTAACTACCATTCATATTCGAGACGCTCGTCAGGAGGTTAGTGCGTGGCGCTAATTGCTTGTTAAGTGTTTTAGCCGCAATTGCGTATGCTCGAGGTCGTTAGTGAGGCCAATTGATTGTTACGAATGCCAATGTAGTTTGCATGTACTTAAACGGGCAGTAATTGGTTGTTAAGTATGTTGATTGCTGTTGGAATGATGGTGGTTGTGGTTGTTGGGATGGTAATGATGGGGGTTGTGGTTGCTGGGATGGTAATGATGGGGGTTGTGGTTGCTGGGATGGTAATGATGGGGATTGTGGTTGCTGGGATGGTAATGATGGGGGTTGTGGTTGCTGGGATGGTAATGATGGGGGGTTGTGATTGCTGGGATGGTAATGATGGGGGGTTGTGGTTGTTGGGATGGTAATGATGGGGGTTGTGGTTGCTGGGATGGTAATGATGGGGGTTGTGGTTGCTGGGATGGTAATGATGGGGGTTGTGGTTGCTGGGATGGTAATGATGTCTGTTGGGATGTAGTGGTTGTTGGGGAGTAGTTATTGTTGCAGAGGAGGAGGTAAAATCGAAGTGGTGGTGGTTGTCGTAATGGTGGTGAGTATCGCGGTGTTGATGACGGATAGTGGTGGTAGTGATCAGATCGCCGGTAGTCGTTGCTGGGGGTGATGGTGGTCATTGTCGGGATTGTGGTGGTTTTGTTAATAGAGTTAGTTATCATTTTAGGTAAAGATGGTGGCTGTTGTGGTGTTGATTGTTGTTGTCCAGATTGTGGTTGCTGTGGAGAAAGCGACAGGTGTTGGAGAGGTTATGAATATGTTGTGGAAGTGGGAGATTGTAGTCTCGTGATGATGGTAGTTGCTGTGCGGGTGTTGTGGTTATAATGGTGGTTGTGAGGTGATAGCACTTATGTTCATGGTGATGGTGGCAGTGACATCAATTGATGGCGTTGATAGTGATTGATTTGGCAGCAGCTGCATTGATGGTGATGAACGCGGCTTTTTTTTACAATAATTATGATTGTGGTGTTTATGGTGCACGTATAGTGATTGTGGTAGAATACAGGTGTAAATATAGTGATATTTATGGTGTAAATGTAGTACATTTACAGTAAATGTAAATGTACTACAGTAAATGTAATTATTGTGGCGGTTATGGTGGTGTAATGTTGTATCTGTGACATACATGATTGTATAAATGCACCAATTGTGTTTATGATATTCATGGAGGTGGTTGTTGTGGTACAGTTGTGGTAGTGATCACTTTCATGGTTGAATAGTGATAACGATTGCTGGGTAGTAAAGGTCAAATTGGCGGTGCTAAAGGCCGCCATAGTCGTGGTGTCTTGATATTGTGGTGATGGCTGTGGTAGTTAGTGATGGTATCGGTGGAGGAAATGTTGGTTTTGGTTGGGATAATGAAGGCTGTGTTGGTAGTGGCTGTGGTTGGGAATGGTGGTAGCTGTGGCGAAGATGGTGGTTAAGGTGAGAATATAACTGCATTAATCTACTCGCCAGTAACATACGAAACACACCCGGAAACTTCTAGAACCTAACATAAATCTATAATATAATACCATTGGTTCCCCCTTCTCCAACCTGATCCAAATTGTGGGTTAAACAGGTGTTTAACCCTCCGCCCCTAATGACCCCTTCCCCTTCTCTCCCCTCGCGGCTAATCTTAAGTAGATTCAATATTAGTTTTCTAGACGTAATTATAGACATGGAAATTAACTTATAAATCTCTCTCTCTCTCCCTTACTCTCTGTCTCTCTCTCTCTCTGTCTCTCTCTCTCTCTCTCTCTCTCTCTCTCTCTCTCTCTCTCTCTCTCTCTCTCTCTCTCTCTCTTGCTTCTACATATCTTCACTGTTTGGGGTATATCAGTATGATGAATAATTCACATAAAAACACTAAATATACTAATATTAACATAATATTAATATAATTAGCTACATAACTAAAATTACATAACATTTGTTTAAATATACCAAATGACAATGATTAAATATATCAGCCGATGACTCAATTGAGCCGATTCTTAATTACCACTAAAATTACCGTTACCAATATCAATTACTATATCTCCCACTACTACCATCACAACAACCACAATTACAAGCACTCCTGCACTCCTAACACTAAAGCTTCAGTCACCACCACCACCACCACTACCAAAACTATCTCAACCACACAAACCCTCCCAAAGATGTGTAAAGAAATAAAAGATGATTTATGTCTAATATATATTACAGATAGACCTATGGTAGATAGTCAAGCGCACTCTGGTGGGACGAGAGAGAGAGAGAGAGAGAGAGAGAGAGAGAGAGAGAGAGAGAGAGAGAGAGAGAGAGAGAGAGAGAGAGAGAGAGAGAGAGAGAGAGAGAGAGAGAGAGAGGAGGTATATTGAACGGGTAATGAGAATCTATAAGACATGTCCAGACTGCGAAACAGGGACCACTGGAGAAAGTTAAATGCTTAGTATTCTTAGCGTGTGGTAGATATGGTGGTATCTGTCATGGTGGTAGTTGTGGTGATGGTACTTATAATGTTGGTGGTAGCTATGATATTGGTGGTAGCTTTGATGTTAGTGGTAGTTGCGATGGTGGTGGTAATTGTGATGGTGGTAGTTGTGATGGTGGTAGTTGTGATGGTGGTAGTTGTGATGGTGGTAGTTGTGATGGTGGTGGAAGTTGTGCTTATAGTCGAAGGGGGGGGAGAGGTTGCATGCGGGTTGTTTTGAAAGTGCTTACCTAACAGCGACTTCGGGGACATGAGGTCTAGCTAGTTAAGTCCCGAGTACTTGTTGGGCTTTATTGGATGTTTCCTGACCATCGTGGCCTGACCAATTAGACCACGACAATTATATTGTGGCCTGATTGTCTGGGGCGTGTGCGTGAGAACACCCTCCGCAAGGGTTCGAACCCTCATCACGGCTCCTACGGAATTTCTCATTGATACATAACGTTAGTGTTATGTATGACAACACTTACATGAGTAATCGTCCCTGTACTGACAACACTATCATGAGTAATCGTCCCTGTACTGACAACACTAACATGAGTAATTGTCCCTGTACTGACAACACTATCATGAGTAATCGTCCCTGTACTGACAACACTATCATGAGTAATCGTCCCTGTACTGACAACACTTTCATGAGTAATCGTCCCTGTACTGACAACACTATCATGAGTAATCGTCCCTGTACTGACAACACTATCATGAGTAATCGTCCCTGTACTGACAACACTATCATGAGTAATCGTCCTTGTACTGACAACACTAACATGAGTAATCGTCCCTGTACTGACAACACTATCATGAGTAATCGTCCCTGTACTGACAACACTGACATGAGTAATCGTCCCTGTACTGACAACACTATCATGAGTAATCGTCCCTGTACTGACAACACTATCATGAGTAATCGTCCCTGTACTGACAACACTATCATGAGTAATCGTCCCTGTACTGACAACACTATCATGAGTAATCGTCCCTGTACTGACAACACTATCATGAGTAATCGTCCCTGTACTGACAACACTATCATGAGTAATCGTCATTGTACTGACAACACTAACATGAGTAATCGTCCCTGTACTGACAACACTATCATGAGTAATCGTCCCTGTACTGACAACACTATCATGAGTAATCGTCCCTGTACTGACAACACTATCATGAGTAATCGTCCCTGTACTGACAACACTAACATGAGTAATCGTCCTTGTACTGACAACACTAACATGAGTAATCGTCCCTGTACTGACAACACTAACATGAGTAATCTTCCTTGTACTGACAACACTATCATGAGTAATCGTCCCTGTACTGACAACACTAACATGAGTAATCGTCCTTGTACTGACAACACTAACATGAGTAATCGTCCCTGTACTGACAACAGTAACCTCACGAGTAATCGTCCCTGTACTGACAACACTAAGCAACATGAGTAATCATCCTTGCAATAACACAACCTTCACCAGTAACAGCCCTTGCAACAGGTCTAACTCAAACACCTCCACTATTACCCATTGTGCCAACAGCATTAACATCGCCCATTGGTCAAACTGCTTTTGAACCAACACCACATTTTATTGTTGTATATTGTTGCATTATTTGCATTATTTTACTGTTGTATATGACAAACTTAAATATTCTTAAGCTTAGTATAGCATATATACTGTATGTACTATATTAGGCCTAAGATGGCATGTATCAACCCGTCCTCTTAAAACAACGTCGCTTTTCGCTCGTATGCGCACTATGGCCAAAAACTGAACGTAATTTGAAATGAAATCGGCTCACGAAAGAGACGTACTGTCCCGTTTTCTGTTTTGAGTCCTCCTGCTTACTTGGTTAGGTTAGAAGAGGAAACTTTCAATTAACGGTTTGTTTTCATATTAACTTTTGTTTTCATGACGTTTTGAAAGCTTAGGAGAACTTCCTGCCTTCCTAACTACCAGAGGACCTTTAACTTGCTGTTTTTGAATAAAAAAAATCCAAAATTTATTTTCAATTATTTTTCACTTTCAAATTACGTCTATTTTCGGCCATACGGGCAAACGGCCAAATTCAGACGAAATTTGTAAGAGGACAGGCTGACATGCCAAGAATTGCTAGGAGAAGTTAGGCTATGTTGTTGATAAAAAAAATAAAAATATTTCTGGTTTGCTTAAATTCAGTAATATAATAGTCAACTTTCCGGTGGTCCATCACTACATATTATTACTTTTCACCAAATAATTACTATAAATCCTTTTATTTTTGGAGGATGGGCTGCGATTTTCCTCGTACACCCCTAGATGGGATATTCGAGTGGTTGATTTGTGTGTTGTGCAGCTTTTTATATGAAGGTAGGTGTGTTTATATTAATTCCTGGAATGCTTGCACAAAATTTACATTGCTTTGAATTTAAAACAATAAAAAACATTGAAAAGAAAAATATCTTAATTAATACTTATGACTTCTTGTGATAATAAGTAAATATCATAAGTGCAATGAGTATAATATATTGTGTTTAGTTGGGGTGCTCAGCAGCGGCTCGTCATGTTTGGGGGTCTTTGATGTGACAAAGTTGGGGAACCCCAGCCTCAGTTACCTTTTAGTCTCAGTCTTTACCCTTTTCTCGCAAGCACCTTTGTCTCCTTTCTTCCCTACTTCTACCTTACTCATCTTAAACCCCTCTCCCCAACTCCTCTTAAACCTCTCTCCCAGATCCTCTTAAACCCCCTCTCCCCAACTCCTCTTAAACCCCACTCCCAACTCCTCTTAAACCTCTCTCCCCAGCTCCTCTTAAACCCCCTCTACCCTCTATAATACCTCTTGCCCTAAGCCCTCTATAATACCTCTTCCCCCACTTTCCTTCAGTCCTATCAAACACCCCTCACCCACCAGACCCTCCCACCCCCCAGACAGAATTATACGGTGCCATAGGATCACTCTAGGTGGAATAATACCCTTATACAACCATTAACTCAACCATTACTCTCGCATATCTTGCAGCTAGCCATTAGCGGGCTCGCACGGACACCCTGTGTTGTAATGATTACCTCAAGTTTCACGTTAATGGAAATTAGGGTAGAATAATGGATAATTATTGTGAGTACTTAATGGTAAACGGGCTTACATGCCGGCGCCCAGCCAGCGGCATGTGCTGGTCAATAGGTGAATAGGCAGCCTAATAAATGACTCACGAGTGAATATTAATAATAATGATGCTGATGGTAATGATGAAAATAATAAATCATCATCACTACCCTGTCTCCCACTTCCATGGAGCGGTTAGGCATCAGCCCCGAAATAGATTGGACAGCAAATCGGAAAAGAAGACTAAAGATACAACATTCTGCAGCGTCACAAAGAACCAAGACCGTCATAGTCCAGCAAAATATTGGTCGGGGGAAAGAAAAAAAATATGTATAACGAGAAAATATATAATGGTTCTGATAAATAGATTCACGTTTTAAGTAAACAGATATCACTCCTTGAAAAAATGCATACAGGCTCTAAGAAAAATAGATTACAGGTCCCGAGAGACGTTACAAGGCCTCCTCAGTAAAGAAAAGTACAGGTTCTCATTAAAAATATATAGATCCAGATAAAATAGAAATAGATCCTGAGAAAAAAGAAGTTAGTCAAATATATAAAATCTCTGCCAAGAGGGGCACCAGTACTGAGAAAGATAGATACAAGTCCTGAGAAAATTCCTCCAGGTGCTGAGGAAAACAAGAGGTCAGACGCTTAAGCATGCGGCACCAGCTCCACATATTAAGAGTACAAAACGTGATCAGAAAAGAGTAATACTAGCAGTCTGAATCGCCAAGTGGTTCACTGAATAATAATTAAATAAAATAAAATACAGTTTATAAGTAAAAACATTGTGTACAGTATTAAATACGTTCTAATTATTAGTCTTAACCATTATCATTTAAATTCTTATTATATAAATTCAGTAACGCAAATGGCAAGAGATAAAACAAAAATATATATAAATAATATAATCTGCTTTAAACCTCTCGGCGGGTTTTTGACTGTACTAATAAAGTGTAACATGTGTACTTTATTCGTACAAAAATAAATGCATATTGCATCGCCTGTCGATTAAATAAATTCAGGGCCGTGTTTGCTCAATGTAGCAAATACGTAGTTGAGAATAGAGATTCACATTTTGAAACAATAATTTAATTTTACGTTTCAGAGGAATAATAATAATAATAAAAAGTACAGTGCAGCCTCGTGTATAGCCAATTGTTGCATGACTTGTGTATCCTAGTATTCAATTTTACGATATATTGTAACTCATCGTTGACAAATTCTATAATATAATATTTCTGTTATCCTCATTATTATAAACATGTATTATTTAAAGCTGGAGCTCGAGATTCAGGATCAGTGCTGCTGGAGGTTCTTAAATGACTTGCGCTTATTTTAAATGGAGAATCATAACTTAGCGTCTCTAAATATCGGATAATATAAGTTTAGCAGAATAATTGCTAAGCATCAATAAGAACTTGCAAGTTACTTAGTATACTTTAACCTCAAAATTAAGTTTTTATTATGATGCTAATAATACGGTTACTCATAGGTCTTCAGTCTTACTGCCAAAGCTCGTGTGTGTGTGTTTAGATGTTGAAGACCTCCGCAGGTCTTTACTAATTAGATTTTAAAAGTTTATTGAGAAGTTAATATTTGCAGCTGGTCGTTAGTATCTAATCACTGGGTGAGGTGGCCTGAGAGGAGTACAGAGAATAATGGGTGAGTGAGGAATTTTGAATAAGGTAAAGGAAGCACTGGGTGAATAGGGTGTTCTGGATACAGTACAGGGAGCATTGAGTTGGGTGCTCTTGGTACAATACAGGAAGCACTGGGTGAATAGGGTGTTCTGGATACAGTACAGGGAGCATTGAGTAGGGTGCTCTTGGTACAATACAGGAAGCACTGGGTGAATAGGGTGTTCTGGATACAGTACAGGGAGCACTGAGTAGGGTGCTCTTGGTACAATACAGAAAGCACTGGGTGAGATGTTTTGAGCACAGTACAGAGATTCGCCGGGTAATTGTTTAAAGCATTATACACGGATCACTGTGAAGACTGTACAATGATTACTGGGTGAGTGACGTGTTTGAGCACAATAAAGAAGTTGTTGTGTGAAATAATTGTTCAGGACAATTTTCACCCACACCCTCTGTAACCGCTTGTTAGTGAATTATTAATTTAATTCAACTTATAACCCCGAAATTCTGCTTTCTATTGCAAATAAATTTTTATTGAAGTATAAAAACGTTTCAAATGACCGAAATATAAGATTTATTTGGACAGCTTAGCCATTAAAATAATTCTTGTAAAATGATAAAATATATAATGAGTTATACAACCTGTCCTATAGTTTGAATGTGCATATATAATCTCCCATTGTAGGGGGTTGGCATCCTAATGGGTTTTTGATACTTAGATTAACTACTGACTTCTCTCACGATGCAAACCCAACCACTTGGGCTGGACGGTAGAGCGACGGTCTCGCTTCATGCAGGTCGGCGTTCAATCCCCCGACCGTCTACGTGGTTGGGCACCTTTCCTTTCCCCCCGTCCCATCCCAAATCCTTATCCTGACCTCTTTCCAGTGCTATATAGTCGTAAAGGCTTGGCACTTTCCCCTGATAACTCCCTCTCACGATGCAACCCAAAACAGTTGCCTAACTTCCCAGTACCTGTTTATTGCTAGGTGAACAGCGGCATCAACTGAAAAGAAACTTGCAAAAACCTGTACTCTTGACTGCATAGGCTTCGGTTTTGTTATTTGGTTTGCTGGGTTTTGTACAAAATGAACCTCTGTTTAGTTTTCTGATTTTCCTAGGTTGATACAAGTGTGGTTGTCCAAAAACGGTAAGCGAAAAGAGTATATCTTAAGCAATGGCTTCGAACACATTTAAGCCGAGAAAAGTACATAAACTTATTATTTCTCACCATTAGATATATATATTTTAAACTTGCACGTCAACATTTCTAAAACGAGTAAGCCTTTCCTCAGGCTAGGCTCGTCCAATCGGCGGTCGACCTCCAAAGACGCATTAGTCAATTTTAACGTAATGCGTATTCAAAATTTGAATTTTCACAAATATAAGTTATCATTCTTACTAGACTGTGTTGAATAGTTAGGCCTAACTTAAATTTGGTTAGGTGGTTAAGTTCTGTTGGCAATTATTGGTATTTGTAGTGCGTTGATGAAGATTCGTACTCTCAGAGAGTACATGCATTATCAGTTATGAGTCGTGTGTAAGGTGTTCATTCGTAAAAAGAATGTTTACCTGTTTACGTGAACAGGGTGTTACGACCTGTTTACAAGGTGTAAACAGGTCGCTGGATTAACGAGCATTCGGCGTTTGAATAGGATGCGTTGCAAAACTCATAACCGATTGTGCTCGAACTTTTCTAAAAGGAAAACACATTACATATACAGTAGTATAATTCTCAGTAAATATGTGTTTTATATCATCACAGAGCATGAATCTTAAAACCTAAATGTTATACTTGATCCTGCCTTGCAAGAACTTCAATATTTTGTCTACTGGGTGTTGGTAATTTTTTCTTTATTAAATAATATACAATATAAAGATCACATTTACATCAATTTACAAGGGAAACTACTACATTTATATATATTTTATATAATTCTCAGTAAACCAACTTTTCATTTCATCACCAAGAATGAGCCGTAAACCCCAAATGTCATACCTGATCCTGCCTCGCAAGAAGTTCAATATTCTGTCTACCGAGTAACCCTCCTGCCTGCCTATCCACACAAAAAAAATGTTATCAGAAAGTAGTATAATTATTGTAATTTTTAATTTTCTTGCATTTTATGTCAATATGAAACATTAAAAACATCATTAACTCCACTCTAATGCTTGGTCCACATAAAGCTTTAAGAGTGTATGTAATGTAGTATGTTCCTTGTAAATTGATGCATATATGTTTTAAATTGTATATTATTTAATAAAGATAAAAGAACTTTTCTAAAATGCTTTACCCACTTGAGCCAAATACAAATAATTGCCAACAGAACCAGAATACCCAACCTATCATAGGCCTGATCATACAGAAAAATTATAATGAGCATTAATATTCTTTTAAAATTGAGAAAATGTTTTTGGTTAAAGTACTTGAAAATTGACGAATGCTATTTTATGTCGCCCGCAGCTTGGACAAGCATAACTTTAGTATTGCAAATAAAAATAATTGACACCTAACCTAAATTGATTGAAATAATTGAACCTAAACTCCTACCCTAGCCTAGACCTAACTATAAACGTAAGAATTATATAATCATAATAATAATAATTTATATTTAAGGATATGCAATGTTTCATTCCACAGTGAGTGAAAATTCAAGGGTGCGTTTTGGGGACGTCTGCAGCTTGGATGAGAATAGTCTGAAAACAGATTGCAGAGTCGGTTTAACATTTATAAATACAAAACATGATTATCTCCTTACCGAGGATAGTCATATTTTGTACTTATCTCAAGCTGATTATGTTTCAAATTATGACTGCAACCCATCCTCAGGTCATGCTCGTTCAAGCCGAAGCAGTCCATCAATTTTAAGTGTAATAGAATATTGCATTTCATATATAAAAATATTATATATTATAATTTAGTTGATGCATTTGCGCTTCATTCATTTCCATTCTGTAATGTTTATACACCTAAATCAAATTAGTTAAAGTATCTAGTCTACCCCAGGCCTATGTGCAAAACACAACACATTAAATAATATAGCCTATGCAAAACAAAAAACAAAAATTAACAAATCTAGCCAACAAAATCCGTGTAGTAAATACTAGGTTTTGTAAGAATTTTTTTCACAGGTTACTAAGTTTGTCTAAGAGTTTTTGCGCACTTTAGGCCAGTTGTTTCGGCTAAGCTATTTTTGTGAATTTTTAGTGTGTATTTAAAACACGTCTTGAGTTACAGTTTCGAGTATGATAAGATTGAGATAAATACAAATTATATGTAACACCTTAACATTCACTGAAGTGAAACTATGCAACATGTGAAGTACTGAACGACAGTACTGGAAATGAGGGTGATGTCAGACCAAAATGTGACGGGCTCAGGCTTTTATATTAACCATTTATCCATTTATTATCGCTATCGCTGAGTTTTCTGTACAACCGTTGTACAGTTTGCTGTAAAATGTCACATATCATGTAAATGACTCAACGTAGGGTAATTAACAACTCGCCAATGTAGGGAAATTAACAATTCGCCAACGAAGGGTAATTAACAGCTCGCCAGCGTAGGGAAATTAACAGCTAGCCAACGTAGGTTGATTAACAACTCGCCAACGTAGGTTAATTAACAACTTGCCAACGTAGGGTAATTAACAACTCGCCAACGTAGGGTAATTAACAACTCGCCAACGTAGGGTAATTAACAACACCCCAACGTAGGGAAATTAACAACACGCCAACGTAGGGAAATCAACAACACGCCAACGTAGGGAAATTAACAACACGCCAACGTAGGGTAATTAACAACTCGCCAACGTAGGGAAATTAACAACACGCCAACGTAGGGTAATTAACAACACGCCAACGTAGGGAAATTAAAAACACGCCAACGTAGGGAAATTAACAACACGCCAACGTAGGGTAATTAACAACACGCCAACGAAGGGTAATTAACAACACGCCAACGAAGGGTAATTAACAACACGCCAACGAAGGGTAATTAACAACACGCCAACGAAGGGTAATTAACAACACGCCAACGAAGGGTAATTAACAAGCCGCCTCCGGCGGCAACAATCAAAAATCAATCCTAGGCTTGCTGTCACCCCTAAGTCAACAACTCGACCGCCACTGAACAAAAGTTATTAATCTGCATTATAAGCGACAACTTACCTCGGGAATGAAACTGGAGGCCGTCAGTGTTGTAGGCGTGGCAAAGGTTGGCAAAGATCTGAAGTAAAGAGCACTGAACATGACATTATCACTCCCGCCGACACACTCCTCGCCACCTTAACAGTTTGGTGCCCAGCGTCGCCTGATGGCCGCGTTCACAAATTTAAATCTGTTTTAACCTGAGAGTTATTAGTTATAATTTCCATATTTAGTCTGTATGTGTGTATATATACAGTATACAGATTTATAAATGTGCATTTCTAGGTTCAGCAATGTAGTTAAGGACTATTATAAGTTTTGCATTTTTATAAATTCCAATAATAGAATATACGATGTGGGTGATTGGCCTCGTTCAGCTGATTCCAAATTTTCGAAAAAATATAAAAATGTTTCCTTTATCCTTCTTTGTATATAACTTCGTGTTTCTCGGCTAAATCTAAAATACGATGCATATTTGTATATACATAATCTGCATTTATAATGATTGTAATGTTGTTTTAATTTTGAAGAGATCTCAGATGAGACCTGGCGAGTGACGGTCAGTGTGTCACTGGTGTCAGGTGTGGGTGGACGCTCGTGTTCTCTCCACACTCCAGATACACTTGTTTCCTATTTTCTAAAGTGCATCCGTGACCTAACACGCGTGAAGACTAAAATTATTACATACTAAATTGACAAGCTTTACAGCAAGGTACTCCGGGCTCTGGAATCACACTTCAAAGTCCGTAATGACGGTTTAGGACAAACTCCCGCCTTGCCTCAAATTTTGTAAAGACTAACGGGATTCTTGCAAATCAATTTTATATTTTGTTTTGAAACTTAGTGCATTTGAACATATATACTCATATATATATATATATATATATATATATATATATATATATATATATATATATATATATATATATATATATATATATATATATATATATATATATACATAATGTGTGAACTTGGTAGCTGAAGATGTTGGATGATGCCGTGAGGATGGCAGCGGAAGGCAGGAAGGATGACGCAGGCGCCATGGTAAGTTCATGTTTGAGTTTGGTTCTCCTATACTGTCTCTACTGACCTCTACATTTTGTGGTCATGTCGACCTGAACACAATTCGCTTGTCTGTCTTTATATTTTTCGTAACAGTAATGCACAGAATCCGTGTAAATAAGGGAAGGCAGTGCCGTCGCCAGATCCACTTTCCCTCTACTTTTCTTCCAAGAAAAATAACGGATTTCTTGAGTAAATAATTGGCGCCAAGACTCATAAATGATTTCCCTACTTAACCCGTGGCCTGTGACCATTTTTACCTGATAATCGGTCTTGATCATATGACCAGTTAGTCAAATCACAGACAATTGCAGTACGCGTTGTTAGTAATTGGTCTCACGTTGGTCGTTCGGTCACAGCCGCCAATACCCGGCCAAGGTCGCCAGTCTAGTTCAGTGTAGTAAATGCTAAAATGTTCGTTGAACACTTGAGGAAATAAGTTATGGAGTGTTATGGTGTACAGACCGACCTCACACAGCATTATGTGTACATTACTGGCTCTAACGTCCAAAGCAAGTTGCTTGAGTGTTAATTTAAGCTACTCAATTGGTACGCTCTCTCAAACTGATGATCATAGCCATCGATAGATTAGGTGGGTCAATGCAAGTTCGAAATTTTGTTAGGCTAACCCGTATAAATTGGACGCTTTCAAAATTGTGACATGATAGAACCCCGGGTCAGCATGTTAGGTCCCCTAGGTGTGTTGGACATGGGAGAATAAGCAATGTTATATGTGTTGGACACGGGAGAAATAATGTTATATGTGTTGGACACGGGAGAAATAATGTTATGTGTGTTGGACACGGGAGAAATAATGTTATGTGTGTTGGACACGGGAGAAATAATGTTACGTGTGTTAGACACGGGAGAAGCAATTTTATGTGTGTTGGGCACGGGAGAAGCAATTTTATATGTGTTGGACACGGGAGAAGCAATTTTATGTGTGTTGGACACGGGAGAAGCAACGTTATGTGTGTTGGACATGGGGGAAGCATGTTAGGTGTGTTGGACACGGGAGAATCAAGTCAGGTGTATTAAACACGGCATAACCGTGTTAGGCGTGTTGAACACGGGAGACGCATGTTAGGGGTGTTGTACACGGAGGCGAAATAATACTGTTCTTGGATTTGTATGAAGATATTTGTTGCCTTTGCTGACGCTTATAGCTTTAGTTTGTTCATGCATTTATTATGCACCCCATTCCCATCCCGTGGGCGGTGGTGGAAAGGGTTATAGAGGCACAATATTTGTTCAAGAACTGAACTCCACAGTTCATATTCCTAAGCAAGTAACAATCATGTAAGTTAGTTTTTAACACATATACATTATTTTGTTTAATTTTGCCCCGAAGGGCGAGTTTATTGGGTAGCGCCACTCATCCTGTGAGTGGACATTCCGCCATAACTGCATGTACAACACTCCCCAATAGGAAGAAAACATGCTGGGTTGTTCATCCTGTCACTTGTACCCAGACACAGCTAGGACTTGACATTTACCTGTAAACTCTTATGTCCCTTACAGGATTCGAACCTGGGCCGAAATAGAGCCATTGAGATAGTCACTGGCTGAGTAGTTATAGAACTGAGCTGCCAGGGGTACTGTTCTCTGGCGGCCCAAGTTAGAATCCAGGAGGGTGTCATAGTTTACAGTTGTACATGGGTTTGGGGGACCGTTCATGCTTTATGCACACACATAGTATGTGTATATATATATATATATATATATATATATATATATATATATATATATATATATATATATATATATATATATATATATATATATATATATATAACTGAAAACTCACACCCCAGAAGTGACTCGAACCCATACTCCCAGAAGCAACGCAACTGGTATGTACAAGACGCCTTAATCCACTTGACCATCACGACCGGACAAAATGAGGTGATAGCCGAGGCTATATGAACCACCCCACCGCCGGCACTCGGATAGTTATCTTGGGCATAGCATTTTACCAAATCACCTCATTCTTTGGGGCACACGTGAGGAACACAAATGCGAACAAGCCTGAATGGTCCCCAGGACATATGCAACTGAAAACTTGTCCTGGGGACCATTCAGGCTTGTTCGCATTTGTGTTCCTCACGTGTGCCCCAAAGAATGAGGTGATTTGGTAAAATGCTATGCCCAAGATAACTATCCGAGTGCCGGCGGTGGGGTGGTTCATATAGCCTCGGCTATCACCTCATTTTGTCCGGTCGTGATGGTCAAGTGGATTAAGGCGTCTTGTACATACCAGTTGCGTTGCTTCTGGGTGTATGGGTTCGAGTCACTTCTGGGGTGTGAGTTTTCAGTTGCATATGTCCTGGGGACCATTCAGGCTTCAGACAAAAATCAGAGGATACAACTGACGATTTACTATAAAACCAGAAAAACGGCCAGCCTACTCATGAGAAACTCTCCAGACACGAAACAGAACGCTTTAAAAGAGACTAACGTCGTCTATGCCTTCAAATGCCCACTTGGGGACTGTAAGCTCCAAAAAACCCAGTATATAGGCAAGACAACAACATCTCTTTCTAGGCGTTTAACGATGCATAAACAACAGGGCTCCATTAAGGAACATATAATCTCTTCCCATAACCAAACCATCGCCAGAGAAATCCTAGTAAACAACACAGAAATCATCGATAGATACAGCGATAGCAGGCGGCTTGACGTTTGCGAGGCACTACACATCAAGAAGTCAACACCAGCAATCAACAGCCAATTATTGCACAACTATATTCTACCCACCTCAAGACTCCGCTCCAATATAGAAGCATCAAGAAATATGGACCAATAGGCTTTCTACAAACACTTCTATTCAATATCCATTGTTTCGTGTTCTGTCTTGTGTTGATACTTTTAATACCCTATTAATATCCTCTAATGCCACATCATCCTTCCCACCTCACTCAAATGTAATGCCACATCACCCTTCCCACCTCACTCAAATGTAGATATAAAATCAGGGAAACGCAAGTTCTAATCAGTTGTGTATTTGTGAAGTCTTTGAAAATGTAATAAGTTTTACGAAACGCGCCCGTGTCGCGTCAGACTAGAAATAAAAATGAATTTTGGAGAAGTGATTTTTGATTTACCTCCAACAGTGAAGCATAATGTACGAAAGATTGAGAAAATTCGTGTTAGAATTATTAATCTTACTTTTTCGGTCATATTTAATAAAATATGTCTACAGGAAAGACTGCTACCAAAATATACTAATATATATATATATATATATATATATATATATATATATATATATATATATATATATATATATATATATATATATATATATATATATATATATATATATTTTCATGCGTCTGAAAACAAATGACATAAATACCAGCAATAATTAGGCCTATGCTAACTATCTGGAGAGCAATATTCCACAGGGTAATATAAGTTCTGGTGTCAGACTAATATGAATGCAAAACACTGGTTTAAAAAAATGCCAGGTTAAAGTTAATATAATTTCCAGTCAGGTAAATATAATTGACAGTGTAAGGATTATATAATTGTCAGTCAGCCTAATATAAATGGTAGCCAAACTATTACAATTGGCCAGGCGAATATAAATGCCAGTTAGGCTAATATAATTGTCAGTCAGGCTAATTTAACTGCTAGAGTCTAGCTGATAGGGCCTATATAAAAAAAACTCTGTGGATAACAAAGCTTGAGACCAATAGAATCAATATTCTTAAAGTCTTCATCCAAGTATTCTGGATTAACAACCCGAAGAGCTCTTAGATACAGGAAATAACTGATTGTTTCACATTGATTGCAAGATAATTGTGAGACAATTGATTGTCTAATGCTTTGTTTGTTAATTTGTCAGAAAGTTCTCACCAAATTAATTGGGAGATGGCTTCTTCCTCTTGGTACTCTCCCAATCACCAAATTGATTGAGAGTACCAGCGCTGTTAATCGGGAGACCCACGACGACCTGGGTTCGAATCCTGAGGGGGTCATAGAATTTAAATGATTCTATGCTTGGGGACCAATCAAGCTTTGCATATCTACAGCCTCTAGGAAGCGAACTTTTTTTGTGTCCTCTTAATGTTAATTTTTTGTATAAAATTAGATACGTAACTGTATAACTTGCATAATAAAGTGTACACCATAAAAAAAGGGGGGGTGGTAGAAGAAGCGAACACTCTTACGTATTCAGAGTTAAATGGCAAGTTTTTCCCTGAATGCTCTGTGTTCCCTTCTCTGAGGCTGTGGGTCCCTATAATTGCACCAGAGGTGGTACCCCCCTATATATATATATATATATATATATATATATATATATATATATATATATATATATATATATATTATTATTATTATTATTATTATTATTATTATAAGTGGCCCACAACAGTGTCTATTAAAGGCAATTTACATTGGCGGTTAGTCAATTACAAAGTTACTAATCACGCTTCAGACACCCATCCAACTGGGCAGCAGCTTTATTCATGTGCAATCATTATCTGCAGGAAGTAACCCTTGAAATACTTGGCAAAGATTTCTGCTCTTACATAATTTTGAATGAACAGCTTACACATTTCTTGAACAAAACTGATAGAACTAGATCTCTGAATTCCACGATTTTTTTACAGCCAGTTTTATAGTGACGCGAAGTATGTGAACAGTTTTGCTGACGGAGTTTACATTTAGTTGTCTACGTCATCAGGTGGTGCCAACTCCCGGAGGTACACATTTGTACCGGAGCCTAAGCCTAGCAGTATTACCGTCTCTTAAGTCTGTTAATATTATTGGATGATCCATACATGTGTGGTTCTTCCATAGTCCATCGACTGATAGTAGATGGAGTAACTGGTGTGATTTTCACTTTGCCTCAAGTCTACTAGATTTTGTTGCTGTTCTTGAAAAATTACCGCCCTCAGGATGCTCGAAGGCAGGGTGTTAGAGGCAATCCAAGATGGTAATCAATTCTCGCTTTATCAGCAAACTCATCAGTTCTATCATGCATTCAATGAACAGTAAGGGAAGGAATTCACAGACGACAAACTATGACTCCAGCATTAATTATTTAATTATATCCGTGCCTACGTGTAGGTTCCGACAAGCACGTCACAGTTTTACCTTGGGGAACTAAGTGCAGTCAAGGATGACAAGAAGTCACTTCCAATTAACGTGTCGACTTTGGATTCATATACTCGTTTGAGTGTATGAATTATGACAAACAATTCTGCTTGAAGAGTGGAGGCCCAGTTATTTATACAAACTTCACATTTATAGGATAGGAATAGGAGCCATCTCCCGCTATCACAACAAATACACTTCCAGCTGCACCACAGGACTGGTGCCAGGTGTAAATAATTTGAGAGAGGGTGCGCTCTTTCACCAGTAGCTGTTGGATAGTTTCTCAACTTTTCGTGAGCTGTCTCTGATGTTTTAAAGTTTCATTCACTTAATTAAAGTTGTATTCGTGGCATCAGTTTTGCTAAAAATCGATCGTATTTTTTTAATTTAATTAAATTTGCATGGTAGTGTTCCAAATATATGATAAGGTATGCAATGTAAAGTGTGTATATGCACACATACACATATATATCCATATATCCATATGTGCGCGTATATACGCATGCACGCGCACACACACACATACACACACATATATATATATATATATATATATATATATATATATATATATATATATATATATATATATATATATATATATACATACATACATACATACATACACACACACACACACACACACACACACACACACACACACACACACACACACACACACACGTGCGCGCTCACACTGGTATACACACCCAAACGCACACACATACATACACGCACACCTCTCCTTCATACACACTATCTTTAAACAAGATTATATCTTGGTTAACATTTTCTTACTATTTATCACTAGACCAACCTAAACTATTATTGAGACGCTGTCTTGCCCCGAGCACAGGGCGCGCCCAACTGCTTCTTATGAGGCAAAATTATTCGTGTGGACACAGTAATAATAATATAAAATAATAAATAACACAAATAATGTATTATTATTTTGTATTATTAATATTTTATTCAATATTCGATTTAATATTAGGCTAACTTCAAAGCGTTTGTTGGACGGGTAACCTGTTTCTCATTGTATATTCACGGAGAGTTTATTTTTGTACCGGACTATGTTCAGGACCAATGTATACTTTCTGGTTGGTCAGTAAGCTAATGTGGTGGCCTAAACAACCCTTCTGCGGTTGATAGGCTTAAGTCCCAACGTGAAACCTAAGCAAAGTGGTTGTTTTGGTTCATTATTACAAGTGACCCATTGATTGTTAGTCTACAACATAACTGAGCGTTGTATATATAAATAAAAAAAAGTTAGCTGTTCATCTATTGTTGACTATGAATTAATGTGAGACAGTTTAGGAACAACGCTGCAAGGCTAGGCTGTTCTCAGAAAGAGTCTTTAACAAACATTATTACAAGTGACCCGTTGCACCCATTGATCGTTAGTCTACAACATTACTGAACGTTTGCTATTAGATTAAGAAGCCAATACTATTTCCATGTCTATATAAAACAAGAAAATGAATTCGAGTTGTAAATATAATTTCGTATGTTAACCTTAAGGTAATCTATTTTCATATTGTAAAATAGGATTAATTATTTAATTGTGTATGTGTACTCACCTAGTTGTGCTTGCCGAGTCGTGCGTCAGGTCTTAAGCCCCGATTTTCGATAATTAGTAGTTCAATGCATTTTCTCCTTCATTGTTTTATCATATTTACATTTACCACTGTTTATCGAATTGGCTTAGACAACTTTCTCATCTAGTCCGTTGCACTCCTATGCTATTTTTAGACTGAAAAAAATATTTCTGCCATCTTTGTGGCTCATATGTGTTTCCAGTTGCCACTTACGACCTCTCGTTCTAGAAGTTCAAAATTAATTTCAACATTACTTCAAAATCTACTTTGTTAATCCCCCTTAGTACAGTATCTTGTACATCGTTATCATGTTTGCTCAATCCCCTCTCCCAGTGTGGTGAACTGGACAAATGTAGTTCCGTTTCTTCAATCTTTTTTATACCTTAGTCCCTTTAGCTCAGGAACGAGCTTTGTTGCATATTTTTTAACATTTTCTAGTTATGTTTTGTGTTTCTTTGAATAGGAATTCCATGCCCGGACAGCATACTCAATAATGGGTCTTACAAAGGATATATACAGCGTATTTGTGAGTGTGTGCACTATGTATGTACACGTGTATACGTGAGTGTATGCATTCATCTTTGCCTTAGCCTAGTTCACTAGCCTATCAATAGTTTATTTAAATATAACAGCACCACGTGAAACATTAGTAACAGTAGCCCCCAACCACTTTCTTAATCCTACTCTGATCAGTTTCCTCCCAGCTTATATGGCGTCCATAATTCCGCACTAGCCTGCGTTTTTCCCCTCAAACGCCCCCCCCCCCCATCATTCTACATTTTTTTGTTTCCCCTTTATGCCCTCCAACAGCTTGCCTTAGTAACCCTCCCGCACTAACTCTCCCCACACACAAAAGCACATTTCCGTATCACGAAAACGCCCACAAAATGCTTTTTGAGGCAAGACTATAACCCGTTATTAGCCTACTGCATATCGTGAAAGGACTTCCGCTTCTCATCTATAATTACACTGGTTTCTTAACCAAGCTCCAATTCTTTTATCCTGCAGCCTGCCATATGTCCAATTGCTGCGTTCATAAGTTCAAATGTTGCGTTAACATGCTCACTTACTTTAATCATGTATTTATTGAAAGACTAATGCATCCGCGTCAAGTAAGCTTTTGGGCCACATCCTCCTCAGT
>NC_091173.1:16056029-16111029 GCF_040958095.1 Procambarus clarkii
TTATAATTTTCCCTATGTTAAAAACTTATATATCTAAGACAACATCTGGGGTGTCTTATGTGATGTCTGAAACTGCTACAGTGTTCATGTTACTTCGGCCCTCAACCTGCCTTTAGGCAAGGCTCGTCCAAACTGCCACAACCCCAAAGACGCATTCATTAATTTTAGCGCATTGCTTATTCAAAATTAGTGTTTTCTGAAATATAAAATAATATTATTATATTCTGGAATGTGTTGAACAGTTAAGCCTAGATTAGATTAGGTTAGGTGGTTTGGTTCTATTGGCAATTATTCGTATTGTATTACGGGGATATTCCAATCACTACTACTGTCCCGTACATTTAGAGAGGTACGATTCGAGCAAAGGTTGTGAACGAAGCAGTGTTTTAGAAAAATACGTCCAACCACTTGGGCTGGTGGACGGTAGAGCAACGGTCTCGCTTCATGCAGGTCAGCGTTCAATCATAAACCGTCCAGGTGGTTGGACACCATTCCTTTCCCCCGTCCCATCCCAAATCCTTATCCTGACCCCCTTTCTAAGACTATATAGCACTTGGAAGGGGTCAGAGTCGTTGACGGAGTGAGGGACTTTTGCTGCTTGGTGAACCAGGAGCTGCAATACGACTGCCGATAGCCCTGGGAGCTGGAGACATGCGAGATTTAGCACCACAAATTAATGGTGTCTATATAAGAAAGAGGCGTGTTTCAAGAGGAACTATCTCTAGGTATCTTCAAGGAAAATTATTGGCTGCACGCCTCTGTTTAAACATAGCCTAATTCAACATCTGCTAACAGTTTATTGCTGTTAAATGTAGCTGCATTGTTATCGAACGGATAAAAAAGTGGTAGTTTAGCCTTCTACGTTTGTACCGTGCCGTAAGTCAGCCATGATCACAAGCTGAGTAAATCTGGTGTGTTTTAAGGATGTAGACTGCAGTGAGACGTCGTAAAGTAGAACGGCTGAGTTCCCACGAATTAACTATCTATTCTATTATTATTCAGTGAAGGAAGAAGTGTTTTGTTTAGTGTTAGTATTTAAATATGACATTTGGGCATTATTAGGCTAGTCTAATCATTAGCGTAGCCTGCTGACAATCGATTGAACCCGAGTTTAATTATCGGAGAGTTCAAAACAATTGGGCACATTTCTTTCAGCCCGTCCTCCAAACAAAGACACAAAGTCCATTCCATGCACCCACCAAACACCTGTTTATGAATGAAAAACGGTTTACACACGACTCACAACTGATGACGTACGAACACTTCCGGAACAAGTGCTTTGCTGACGACTTTTGTTAGAACCACAACGCTGTAAAGGCATCACCCACATACTACAAATACAAATAATCGCCAACAGAACCTAAACACCTAACCTAACCTAACCAGTGCCTAAATATGCACAATATGCTAATATATAATAATATATTTTTATTTGAGAAAAGTTCTGTTTTGAATGAACAGAATGTTAAAGTTGATGAATGCGTCTTTGGGGTCGACCGCTGGATAGAATGGACTTGGTATGAGGACGAATTGTTTCTTTACATCTGATGCCTGTTTTCATCTAGCAGTAGAAAGGTCCCTGAGAGTTAGGGGACTGTTCCTGTCCCAACATTTGGAAAGCATTTGTTAGTAAACAGCTAACCATCATTACACCTATTCATTATGTGAACTGCATTAGTAACTACAAAAGTGACACCATTTTTGGACGTCTCTTGACAGGTCGGGGTTCGGTCCCCGATGATCCAAGTGGTTGGACACCATTCCTTCCCTTCGTGAAGAACAATTTTTATGTATATTACTTCTAAGCTGCATCACTTATGAACCCATCCCTGCTCTTGTGTGGCAGTGCACAATAGAAAGTTGTTTTCACATATTCATACATTAAAACATTGATTGTAACCATGATATATATATGTGCTTCAGCCTACAGTTTAGACCTATTGTCTGGTGTATGACCCTCTGTCCTGTGTGACAGTGAATTATCCTCACTTTAATAAGACTTAATTGAAATCCTCAGATTAGGCAAAACTGTAATTAATTTTGTCAATAAAGATGAAAATAATAATAATAATAATCCCGTCGTCCTATCACATCTCTTAGTCCTCATATCCCTTCCAAGTGTTAGTCATACTGACTTGCTTGGTGTTGTGCTTGTTCCTGATAATAACCTTACATTTAAATAGGATATCACAGTGTTGTCATCTTTTAGTTAAGGAAATAAATATTCATGTTTATCATCTATGTTGATAACATTATCTTGTTTGTAAATTGAAACCATCATAGTACATACAGATGGTCCAGAATATTTATTAATATATACAAGGGATTTCCGGAGCTGCTATTTTCTGTTATTATTTTGTTGCTATTTGCATTATAGCAGTTATGAGTGTGTTCATGACCAGGGGCCAGATTCACGAAAGCTCTTACGCAAACACTTACGAACCTGTACATCTTTTTTCAATCTTTGGCGGCTTTGTTTACAATTATTAAAAAGTTAATGAGCTCCGAAGCACCAGGAGGTTGTTTATAACAATAATAACAGTTGAATTGGAAGTTTTCATGCTTGTAAACTGTTCAATAAATGTAACCAAAACCGTCAAAGATTGAGGAAAGATGTACACGTTCGTAAGTGCTTTCGTGAATCTGGCCCCAGAGCAGTACGTGCTGCTGGTCTTACAGTAGTGGTTCTACCAGACCAGTGTTGCTGGCTTTATAGCAGTGGTGTTGCCAGGGAGCCGGTCGGCCGAGCGGACAGCACGCTGGACTTGTGATCCTGTGGTCCCGGGTTCGATCCCGGGCGCCGGCGAGAAACAATGGGCAGAGTTTCTTTCACCCTATGCACCTGTTACCTAGCAGTAAAATAGGTACCTGGGTGTTAGTCAGCTGTCACGGGCTGCTTCCTGGGGGTGGAGGCCTGGTCGAGGACCGGGCCGCGGGGACACTAAAGCCCCGAAATCATCTCAAGATAACCTCAAGATAACCATTGCTGCTGGATTCACAGTAGTGGTGCTACCGGACCAGTGTTATGTTACAATCCCCAGCTCTAGTAGTGTACTCAGCAAGAACGGAATAATCATCTCGAGTATAAAATTCCCATTATAATCCCCGTGTCTAGTGGTAAACACAACGAGAACTGAATAATTAACTTGATTTTGAAATTCCAATTCCACGAGTGCCATGAATTAGTAAGACTCGCAATTGAATACTCTTAACAAACCAGAGCCTTACTTTTGATGGCCGGACGTGAATTAATTTTTTACGGGTGTTGTTAAGTATGGTACGCTAGATACCTGATTACCTAACTGGTCGACGCAGTGGTCCAACAAGAGCAGTCGTGGCACCGTTGACGCAGTGGTCCAACAGCCGTGGCACCGTTGACGCAGTGGTCCAACAGCCGTGGCACCGTTGACGCAGTGGTCCAACAGCCGTGGCACCGTCGGCGCAGTGGTCCAACAGCCGTGGCACCGTTGACGCAGTGGTCCAACAGCCGTGGCACCGTTGACGCAGTGGTCCAACAGCCGTGGCACCGTTGACGCAGTGGTCCAACAAGAGCAGTCGTGGCACCGTTGACGCAGAGGTCCAACAGCCGTGGCACCGTTGACGCAGTGGTCCAACAAGAGCAGTCGTGGCACCGTTGACGCAGAGGTCCAACAAGAGCAGCCGTGGCGGAGGCTTTACTGTATATAAGAGGTAAATCAGATAAGTCATTACTGTAACCCAGAACGCTGGATAATATCAAGAAGCCACAGAGCCGCCAGTTGTCGTAATTGTTAATACCTCCGGTCACAAGAACACCCGCACACGTAAGCTCGTGCGCACACACACACACACACACACCATGTATAAACGCAAATACACAAAACGAGCACACAAACATACAACTGGTCTCAACATCTGAACCCACAAATAATATCTCTCTCTCTCTCTCTCTCTCTCTCTCTCTCTCTCTCTCTCTCTCTCTCTCTCTCTCTCTCTCTCTCTCTCTCTCTCTCTCTCTCTCTCTGTGTTTCAGGAGAAATCTGTCACTAAATCGAGCTATACAGACTGGCCTTAAGAGATCTTGTACAATAAATAAAAATAAGCAGAATTTAGCAGGATCAATAAACGAGTTGGGCAGCAAAATGGAAAGTGCCATACAGCAGACACGGTAACATTACACAAAACATACCAGAGTGCAGGGAGGACAGTAGCCAGTAGAAGGAGCAGACAGCGTGGATAGCAGACAGCAGAGACGGCAGACGCGTACGAACCGAAAGGACCACCCAGCAGAACTCACCTGGCTACATCGGTGAGGGGACGGGGTGGAGGAAGGGCTTGTAAGTTTATGGGGATTGGTAAGGATGAGGTTTAGTCCCAATGAAGGAGTGGAGTGGTGGTGGGTGGAGTGAAGAGGGAAGTGGCTGTTGGTGTTGTTGAAGTGATGGTTATTATGGTTGCCGGTTGTTGTAGTGATAGTTGCTGGTGCATACGTTGTGGTTGTGGCGATGTCCTGTGATATGGTGACGGTGTACATGAATACGGGTTGAGCGTGAAGTCATCGACAGGGAACTGAAGAAAGAATTGAGCATATAAGAGTTGGCAAAGTGATGTTAGCTTCGCGGAGGAGGGGAAGAGATCAGAGATAATACGTTGAGAGAAGAACAAGAAAATATAAGAAAAGGTGGTGAGGGAAGGAAACGAGTGAGTTACAAGGGACTGGAAGGTAGGGATTGTGGTAGGAGGGAGAGGAGAGAGATAAGGGACGGGGTGAGAGGATGGAAAGAGGAGAGATAAGAAGTTGTGATTGGGAAGGTCATTGGATAAATATATTAGGGGATGGGGGGTAGAATTTGGGGGAGTAAAGAGTAGTGGGGTAAGGTTGTATGGGGGTGAAGAACTTGGTATAAGTGAGGAAAAAGAGCAGCAAGACAGGAAGCGTGTAGTGTGAGAGAGGGGCGGTGAGGAGTCAGCACAGTGGCACTGTTGTAGAGGAATGTTGGGGAGTAGAAGAGTTGTGGTATGGGGCGAGGAGCACATGTCGCTGGCGACGGTGGTGGTAGGCGGGTCGGGCAGGGAGGGAGAATGGGCAGGGTTACTGGGTAGTAGTTGGGTAAGGGAGGGGAGGATTGGCAGGGTTTATGTGGTTGTACTGCTCACATATAGATAGCTGTCTATTAGGGTTATGGGTTATTGTAATGGCACTGTTGTAGGGCCAGAGTGAAATGTGGTAAGAGTTGGGGTTTGGGTAGGAACCATGTCTTTGGGTCCGGAAGACGCGGTAGGATAAAGGGATGCGAGTGGTGGATAGGCAGAGTCCTGGGCGGAGTGGTATAGGGATCTAGCTACGTAGTCGAGACCTGACAAGGTGTTACAGTGCACATGCAGGCAGGTAGTTGCAAGGCCATTGTGACTGCTAGGAGTCGGGATTGGGGGACAAGAATTAGCTGCTGAGATAGCTGTGGATAGCCCGGGTTGTTGGAGGCCGGTAGGAGCTGGCAATTGTGAAAGGTAAGGAGCGTTGTAGCTGTGGTAAAGGTAGAGAGGTGAGGCAGGCGAAGACCTGGGAGGTGAGGACAGGTGAGGGTCGGGGAGGTGAGGCAAGAGAGGGAGGGGAGGTGAGGACAAATCAGGGTCTGTGATAGCCATAGTAGTTAGAGTAAAAGCCCTGGGAGTGGAAGTTGTGGTAGGAGGTTGGAGCTGTGTTAAAAGCCTTGTAAGCCGCGCGAGGGGTGAGGGCAGGTGTGGCGGGAGGGTGCAGCAGGTGAGATGACTATCAGCGCCGGAGCGTCCGTCTGCCGGGGATAATGAGGAAGGCGCCTTAATTTAGTGCACCGTGGTGTAGGCCCCCATCGTCGCCCTCCGCCAATTATCATGCATTAGGGCCAGGCGCATTAGTCAAGGCTTCGCAGCTTCACTCATCTCCCTCTGACGCAGCTTCACTCATCTCCTTCTGACGCAGCTTCACTCATCTCCCTCTGTCGCAGCTTCACTTATCTTTCTCTGTCGTAGTTTTACACATCTCCCTGTCGCAGATGCCCTCATCGTCATTTGTCGCAGCTTCATTCATCTTCCTCTGTCGCAGTTTCGCTCATCTTCTACCGCAGCTGCACTCATCTCCTGCCGCAACTGCACTCATCTCCTGCCGCAGCTGCACTCATCCCCTGCCGCAGCTGCACTCATCCCCTGCCGCAACCTTGCTTATCCCTCTCGGTCGCAGTTTTGCTTTTCCCTCTTGGCCGCAGCCGTGCCCCGGCCGCAGCTTTGCTCACATTCCCCGGGCTCAGTCTAGCTCATCCAATTCCCCACACCCCCTGGGCTGCTGCGGGAGGAGGCTTAAGTCATCGAGCCGTCCACTGAAGCGCTAATTAGTTACTTTATTGGGAAAGTTTTCCTGGCGTCCATCAGCAGGTGACGGGGCGGTCTTCTCCCGCACACCCACACATTTGTCTCGGACCTAACGTGCACCCCAAAGGGATCCCGCCCGCTGCGGCTGGTAAATGCTCGAGGAGCGGCGCTGAGTGCTGGGAAATATCGGGTAGGGGCTGCTTCTAGCCCATCCTCCTTAAGTGATAGCACTTATAGCAGCTATTTGGGCGAATGTAACAATATGTAGTGATGGGGCTACCTAAAAGTTTACATTTTGTATTATTGAATTATTCCAAATGAGAAGTGTTTTTAGCAGCAACATAAATATAGAACCTAACCTAACCTCTCCTACCAATCTAATACCATAATATAATAATAATAATAATAATAATAATAATAATAATAATAAAAAGAAAGCCTAATACACACTATTTTAGGTCTAATATAATACATGTGCTATACTAGGCCTAGGAATGTTTAACTTTATTTTTCCTGACTATAAAATCAAAAGGACAGAAAGATAACTTTTTCGTTGTCCATCGCTATATATATTTTGGTGCTTTCGACCAAATAGTTACTATAAGTACTATCATATCAGGAGGCTGCTTGTGTTTGGGTGTGGGGGAGGTTGGGCTGGCAGTGGCAGGGTGAGCGGCGATGGACTGCTGGTGTTCGGGTGGGCAGTGATGGACGACTGGTGTTCGGGTGGGCAGTGATGGACGACTGGTGATCGGATGGGCAGTGATGGACAACTGGTGTTCGGGTGGGCAGTGATGGACGACTGGTGTTCGGGTGGGCAGTGATGGACGACTGGTGTTCGGGTGGGCAGTGATGGACGACTGGTGTTCGGGTGGGCATTGATGGACGACTGGTGTTCGGGTGGGCAGTGATGGACGACTAGTGTTCGGGTGGGCAGTGATGGACGACTGGTGTTCGGGTGGGCAGCGATTGATGGCCGGTGTTCGGGTGGGCAGTGATGGACGACTGGTGTTCGGGTCGGCAGCGATTGACGACTGGTGTTCGGGTCGGCAGCGATTGACGGCCTGTGTTCGGGTGGGCAGTGATGGACGACTGGTGTTCGGGTTGGCAGCCAAGGTTCAGCTGACTACTTCAGCTAAACCTATATCATTACAGATGATACGTCAGGTAATATGTATAGCTTTACAATATATAGTTTATCTAGCAGCTACCACACGTGTACTCACCTGTACATCATGTGTTGGTGAAGCACGGGTGCTTGGGGCCAAAGTGGAAATGGGTTAGTTTGAAATCAATTTACACTGCATCTACACTAACACCAACATTGTTCAAGCGCAGTCTCAAGCTGCGCTGATTGTAATTGCAAGCTGCAGCTGATTGTGCTATCAGAATGTTTAATTGATTCACAACTCTTTAAGAATCTATCACAACTGGTAATAGGTCTAGTACTTTGTTCACGTTCACAGCTTGCCTGTAGGCCAAACTGTATTAGACATCCGTGACTTGAATAAAAAGTCACTTTATTCAGCCTTTATTCAGTACACTTTATCATAAATTTCATTTTTTAAGTCATCGCTGTTTTACTATACAAATATTGTATTAGTTTAGGGTGTCATATTTGCCTAGCCTACGATTTTTACGTTAGTTTTGTTTAGAAAATATTATGTAGTCTATCTGCTCTATCCGCTCCTTGAAATGTATTAAAAAAATGAGGTCTAAGTTTTATGGTAACCCCCATGCATTATCACAGTAGTGTCATAGTAACTTTATCCCTGGGGTCTACACCTCGCCCGCTATGTGGTTATCTGTACCGGGTGGCACGGTTGTCAGTGGCTGGGGAGGGCTACCTGGACCACCGAGTGGCAATTGGACGGCAGGTTTAGTATATGGCTGGGTGGATCACCGGCTAGGTAAATAGCCGGCTGGGTGAACGGCCGGCTGGTTAGGTGGCCGCCTGGTTGGTGGATAGACGGCTGACTGGGTAAAGTGCGTGGGGCGTCGTGAGGCAGGACAAGGACAGACAGACAGCCAGCCAGCCAGCCAGTCAGCCAGCCAACCAGCCAGCCAGCTAGCCACCCAGCCAGCCAGCCAGCCAGTCAACCAGCCATTTGACTTACCGACTGACTGAGACACAAGTAAGCTGATTTATCCAGGTTATTTAATTTCATTCCGTGTCATTAGTTATGGGTGTAACAGTAGCAGCTCCTGTCAAGGCCTCACCCATGATCCCTTTCTCATTCTTAAAAAGAGGGTAAGAAAGTGAAAAAGAGAGAGAGTAAAGGATACAGGGGGGAAGGAAAAAAGGGAAATTGTACCTGTTAACAGTCGCCCAGTTTCGCCCAGCAACAATCACTCAATCACAGCCTTTTTTCAACAAGTCCCTCAAGCGGTTAAGTAGACATAAGTTAGTAACTTGACTCCCAGGCTGAAGCAAAACGCTGACGGGCCGCAGATCCTTGCTGACAGCGCTGATGGGCAACTGATCCTCGCTGACAACGCTGACAGCCTGTTGATTCGCCCTGACAACATCCCCTGACTCCCCAACATGCCTGAGGAACAAGGTAATCTTGTCAGGGGAAAAAAACTCGTTGACGATAAGGGGGGTGTGGGAGACAGCGGCGACAGAGGAGGAGAAGGAAGAGAGGGAGGATGCAGAGGAGGAGACAGGAGGGACGGATGATGCGGAGGAGGAGGAAGAAAGGAGAATGCGAAGGTGCTTACCTAATAGTATCTTAGGAGGAGTAAGGAGCATTACAACTTAACTGTTCTGCGTTTAAATTCTTTGTTGAATCTGGCCTTAAGGTTTTGGTTGGAGGTGGCTTCCACAACTTCTTCTTTCAGTGTTGACTACCCATACAAGGTACGAATATTTCCTTACACCTCTTAGGCTCATTTGCGTCTCAAGCTTCCACCTGTGTCCTCTTGTCCTACCTTCTCTCTAGGTGAAGAGGCTATCTTTATCCATCTTATCTATTCCTCCTCATTATCTTGTATGTTGTGATCATATCTCCTTTATTCCTTCTGTCCTCAAGGGTTGTGAGATTTAGTTCCAGTAACCTATTCTCGTAGCTTAACCCTCGATCTTAGCTCTCGCACCAATCTTGTTGCAAACCTTTGAACTTTTTCAATTTTGGCTTTATGCTTCACAAGGTGCGATTTCCATGCTGGTGCTGCATATTCCAGTGTTGTTCTAACAAATGTTGGGCACACTGCCTTGAATTTCCTGCAGTCCTTCTCTGTTTATACATTCCTTATCAGCTTTGCGTCATCTGCATACATTGGCATGTATGAGCTCACTCCTTCGGGTATATCGTTCATATAAATTAGGAACAGCAGCGGTCCCAGAACCTAACCTTGTGGAATCCTACTTATTACATTTCTCCAGCTTGAAACCTCCTCACCGACTGTGAATATTTGCTTTCTGTCCTTCAGACACTTCCTTGCTCAGTTCAGTGTTTCCCTAGTTATCACACCTGCCTCTTCATCCTGTACAACAGTCTCTCCTGAGGAACATTGCCAAATGCTTTTTGACAATCTAGGAAAGTACAGTCTACCAAGCTTTCTTTTTCCTTGTCTGAGGGCGTGTGATGGGTAGTGAGGGAGAGTGTGGTGGGTAGTGAGGGAGAGTGTGGTGGGTAGCGAGGGAGAGTGTGGTGTATAGCGAGGGAGAGTGTGGTGTATAGCGAGGGAGAGTGTGGTGGATAGTGAGGGAGAGTGGTGGATAGGGAGAGTGTGGGAGGGTAATGAGGGAGAGTACATTGGTCCTCGGTTATATTATGTTCGGGCAATTTAGTATATCAGTTTAGTGACATTGGGAACGCTTGAGAGGACGGGCTGCTTCTACTCCCCATACCCGGCCTAGGAACTTGGCGTGTCTTGTGATAACTTGGTCCAAAAGGCTGTTGCCCAGCACGGCCTGCAGGCCTACATATCCCCCAGTCCAGTTGGTCCAGCACTTCCTGCAACAACTTGTTTATTTGTTGTCTTGAACACGTCCACTTTTGTTCCTGCAGTATTTAGTATATACAGTATTGACCTAATACCTGGAACAGGATTGTGGTCGTTCTGCACAGGATGAGATGGGAGACATTACTGCATTGTCACCGTTGTTAATCTTGCATTGCATCCTGACACAATGTATAAGTCAATCTTGCAATTTCCGCGACCAGTGCAACTTTTGAGTGTCAAAATGGGATTTTTAGGGTTAATTTGTTTTTATTAGTCTCTGTTATTTTTTGTCAAATTAATTCTTAGCTTAGGACCATGATGGTTGTACATAGATTGACATGCTAGGCACTCTACCTAAGTCAGTACGCACAGTGGTATGTTACCCTGACCCCAAGTGCCCCTGTCCATGCTTCTGCTCCAGCCCTACCCAATGCCCCAGGCTTCCCAAGTCCCTGTACCCTATGACTGTTCTCCGATGTTCCTGCCCCCCATTACCATTCCTCTCATGCTCCTGCCTCTACTCTCCTATTCACCATGTCCATATGCTCCATGCTTTAATCCATTCAAGCCCTGTTTCTCCGTGCTTTGCTCCCTCATACCCCTGTTTTCCCATCCACTTGGCCCTCTCTACCCCCACCCTGTGTTCCTTCACATACACACACTATAGTTCGCTGGTTGCATGGTTTAGACTTGGTGTGGGCGTGTTGGCGTGAGGTGGGCTTGGCATGGGCGTATTGTAGGCGTGGGTATTGCGTATGCGTGTAGTGCACTTGGCGTTGACGTGGTGTGGGTCTTGGCATGAGCTTTGTGTGTTATGGGCGTGGTGTAGGTATTTATTGCGTGTAGTGTGAGCTGGGCATGACCGTAACGTGGTGTCAGCGGTTGGCGTCGTTTGACTATGTGAGTTGACTACTACTCCTGCTGCCTGCTGTAGGGCATGGTTGGTAGGACATCAGCGGGCAGGGTATCCCAGGCGTGTAGCGATAATAAGCTCACTTCCTGGTCAGGAACGGTAGGGTATCTGTGTAAGCGTGACCTGATCCCCCCCAACCCAACCCACTTTCCCCCTCCCTCTGCTTCTCTGCTCCTCTCTCTCTCTCTCTCTCTCCCACTTCCCCACTCCCTTTACCGTGACGAATGTGACCACGTGCCTTCTAAGCCTATCCCCTTTCTTCTCCCATCATTATCTCCCAATTCACTTCGCCTCATTCCATCCCCCGTTTTCCCTATTTTACCCTTCCTTACTCCCTCTCCCCACCACCTGCCAGTGTTACTTCCTCCCGTCACTCCTTACCTCGTTCTCACCACTTACCTTCCTCTATCTCTTCCCTTTTCTACTCTTTCCCCTCATCTGCCCGCCTCCCTGCATCATGTCCATCATCCTGGTGATGACCTGGGTGGTGATGACCAGGGTGGTGATGACCAAGGTGGTGATGACCAGGGTGGTGATGACCACTGTGGTGGTGGTGATGACCGCTGTGGTGGTGGTGATGACCGCTGTGGTGGTGGTGATGACCACTGTGGTGGTGATGATGACCACTGTGGTGGTGATGACCCCTGTGGTGGTGGTGATGACCACTGTGGTGGTGATGATGACCACTGTGGTGGTGGTGATGACCAAGGTGGTGATGACCAGGGTGGTGATGACCACTGTGGTGGTGGTGATGACCGCTGTGGTGGTGGTGATGACCACTGTGGTGGTGATGATGACCGCTGTGGTGGTGGTGATGACCACTGTGGTGGTGATGATGACCACTGTGGTGGTGATGACCCCTGTGGTGGTGGTGATGACCACTGTGGTGGTGGTGATGACCACTGTGGCGGTGGTGATGACCACTGTGGTGGTGATGATGACCACTGTGGTGGTGATGATGACCACTGTGGTGGTGATGATGACCACTGTGGTGGTGGTGATGACCACTGTGGTGGTGATGATGACCACTGTGGTGGTGATGATGACCACTGTGGTGGTGATGATGACCACTGTGGTGGTGGTGATGACCACTGTGGTGGTGATGACCCCTGTGGTGGTGATGACCACTGTGGTCATCACCACCCTGGTCATCACCACCCAGGTCATCACCACCCTGGTCATCACCACCCAGGTCATCACCACCCTGGTCATCACCACCCAGGTCATCACCACCCTGGTCATCACCACCCTGGTCATCACCACCCTGGTCATCATCACCCAGGTCATCACCACCCTGGTCATCACCACCCAGGTCATCACCAGGGTGGTGATGGCCATGGTGATAGGATCAAGAGTCGTGCTCAGCCATGATCACCAACACACCCTAAGGACAGAGCTGTAGCTAAGAGTAAGGAAAGTAATAATTGATAATTGCAAGTAATTACTTTTGAAAAAAACAAACGTATGCTGATAATTGGTAGTAAGGAGGAGATTATACCATTTATACCAACACAATTATATACATGTCTTTTTAGAACTGGAAATGTGTATACTACATTTAATGATAATAATAAATATATATATATCATTGACGAAAAAGGATAATTATCTTTAATTAAGTTTAATTAAAATATGTTTAATTAAAAGATGAGAGTAACTATTTATCCTTGGCTACGAAGCCTTAGCAATATTATTTCCCCTCCTTTTCCGACTCTTATTTCTTCTCATTGTCACCAACTTTTAATTAACAAAGGAAGGGGAGATGCTGAAGGTAAAACTAAGAAAATCGCAAGTACCTGTACACTGTCAACGACAACCACAACAAAAACACCCAAGAAAGTATTACCAGCCGGCCCACACACCCTTCATCATCTCATTCGATTAACGTCACTCGCTCATTATTTCTTTATCTGGCAACGCTGCTTCCAGGTCCTCACTCTGTTAATTAACTCGCTTAGTAATTATTTCATTTACCAGTCCAGCGACTCCAGCGCTAAGCTTTTGTCCAGCGAACATAGTGCGTGTTATACCCACCAGGTGGCCACGAGCGCCGGGCAGCGGTGGGTTGGGTGGGGGGAGTTCGCTGGCAAGTGTGCCCTTGGGAAAGTGTAGGGTAGGTAAGCATGGGAAGGTGTAGGGTAGAGATGGGGAAGGTGTAGGTTGAGTAGGGATGGGAAGGTGTAGGGATGGGAAGGTGTAGGTAGAGTAGAGATGGGAAGGTGTAGGTAGAGATGGGAAGGTGTAGGTAGAGTAGGGATGGGAAGGTGTAGGTAGAGTAGAGATGGGAAGGTGTAGGTAGAGTAGAGATGGGAAGGTGTAGGTAGAGTAGGGATGGGAAGGTGTAGGTAGAGTAGAGATGGGAAGGTGTAGGTAGAGTAGGGATGGGAAGGTGTAGGTAGGGTAGAGATGGGAAGGTATAGGTAGAGTAGGGATGGGAAGGTGTAGGTAGGGTAGAGATGGGAAGGTGTAGGTAGAGTAGAGATGGGAAGGTTTAGGTAGAGTAGGGATGGGAAGGTGTAGGTAGGGTAGAGATGGGAAGGTGTAGGTAGAGTAGAGATGGGAAGGTGTAGGTAGAGTAGAGATGGGAAGGTGTAGGTAGAGTAGGGATGGGAAGGTGTAGGTAGAGTAGGAATGGGAAGGTGTAGGTAGAGTAGGGATGGGAAGTAGGGTAGGTAAGGATTTTAAAGGTGGGTTTGTTGATATGGGTAATTAGGTAGGGTAATAGTAATGGAAGAAGTAGCAAAAATAATACCGTTATAGTAGTATTTATAACAGCTATAACTTAAAGCAAGATATTCAGAATTTTATGTAACGTTTCATTTTAGCAAGACACGAGAATAGGGGGAACTACAGGCCTATTGACCCATGACAGGCCTATTGACCCTTGACAGGCCTATTGACCCATTAGCAGCTCCTATTTATATCAAACTAAGCTCTTATATAGGTCTAGCCTATGCTGGAAGCAATACAGGGATTCCACGTCCATTATATTAGCAGGTATTTTGTTTCAACGAAACAACCCACATTTTCCAATAAGTATTTACTCAGACGTTTTCTTTATCTGTCCAATATGTACTCACCTAGATGTGCTTGCAGGGGGGTCGAGCTCGGCTCCTAGCCCGAACCTTTCTAGGGCTAAGATGGTTCTAGACTCCTAGCTAACTAGGTGCTAAACTAGCTAACTAAGAACGTACTAGGCTCCTTCCCAACGTTCTTAGATTAATGTGGTGACTATTTCTCACGCTTTTTATCATATTTACATTTACAATTTTTAATCGAATTAGCTTCAACGACTTCTACGTCTAACCTGTTCCATTTATTGAAATGGAACAGGCCTCCATTTGAGTTTTGGCCTCCTAGGATGCGAGGTTCTCTCTCTGCTGGGCACTGAGTCGAGACAAGGTTCCTCTTGATGATCTCATTGACCTCGTTGTGTCTTGCATGCCAGCCCTTGGATTTTCCGCAATGCAACCCATGCAGTCCATATTGGTCTGCTTCCACCCTGTTGCAAATACACTTATATTCAGTGTGAATTGGGGCACCAAGGCGGAGGGCCACTGCTACACGAAGGGATTCTGGATCTAGACGCGTTCCCATTGCCGACATGGTTACTGCCAGGAGGAAGTCTCCTGCATGAGGGGCTTGCACTGCTCCGAGGCGGGCTTTCTCCTTGTCTGATGTTGCGGCTCTGAGCATGGCACCAGCTACTTTTTCCACTAGTGGGTGATCCCAGCTGGACTGTTTTTTGTTGGTGTTGTTGTTGGATCTATGATGGGTGCTGAGGCTGCAAGAGTATCCCACTGATTTGAACATATAGTGAAATCAGGATCGCGTATTCCTGCTAAATCACTCAGGGGTTTTGGTAGGATATCTCTTACGAGATCGTACGATGCATGGGAGGAGGAAAGGAAGGCTGGTAGAGCAATTTGGGAGGCTGTGCGAACACCAAGGCCGCCGAGTCTTGCAGGGAGGGTTATTTATATATATATATACTTCTGGCAGTATGGGTTCGAGTCCACCACCCATATAACCACACTACCTCCTCCACCCACACAACCACCACCTACATCACCATTCATATAAACACACAATCACCAGGCAACAGTACAACAAAGGTTTGTATAGGCTGGGCATACAGAGCTAGACCTCACATGCCCAGTAGACTGATAGGCAAGTACTAATAGATAAGTACCACCCATGTAAGCACATCTCCGCCCGTATCACAACATGCTCCCCCCACCCTCACCCCCACCACCAGGCACGTGGCGGGGGCGCTGAACCAAGAAGCTGCTAATGAGATCTTAAAACCCACGACGCCTGTGATGATCGGCCTCGGGTCTGCCAGATGTTACCCTCCCACACCTACACCTGCCTTCCTTCCCATTTACCTGTACCACCTTTTAACCCCCATCTATGTTAACTTACACTCACATTGAGCCACCCAACTCCCATTTATACCCACTTGTTTGTACAGATACCCTCTAGCGCCCACCTTTGCTCTACACACACACACACACACACACACACACACACACACACACACACACACACACACACACACACACACACACACACACACACACACACACATACACATTGAGGATATAATTTACCACCCCTAAAGACCCCCTAACAGATGGATTGGGTGGTTAGAGTACAAGGGGGAGAGGATGAGAGAGAATTAATGGAGTGGTTTAACGGTGGTTAGCTATGGATGTACGCTTCGATCCGTCCGTCGCACCCCGCTAAACAAGGGAAACAAAAGCGCATCTTCCGGTGAACTCTTCCATCCAACGTACTCGACGTGACGCTAAGCATAGAAAATATAAAGGCACATCTGTTTGCACTTTGGTCTGAGGGACTCTACGCTATTCATGAAAAAAACAAAAGAATGTCCTTTTTTTACACTTTGGACTGATATTAAATAGGTTAAGTAATAATTGTAAATAAGGAGCATAAGATGCTTATCTTAACATACTAAGAAGGTTAGGTGAGGTCAGTGTTTTCTATGAAGCTTTTCAAGGTAAACTAAAATATTCACAATCAATTAGTATGTCACATATGCACTTATTAAATAAGCCAATATTGACTATTAAGACGACGCTAAACATGAAAAAAGGAAGCACAATGCAGTTATTATTGAGTGTGCTTTAACCCGACCAACACAACTCCGAGCAACGAAAATCGAAGAATTTTGCCTTGTTTATACTTCTCTTAATTTAGAGAGAGAAAAAAAGCCCTAAACAGGGTTACCTTGTGTTGGTTTCGGGGCTTAGCGTCCCCGCGGTCCGGTCATCGCCCAGGCCTCCTCGTTGCTGGAATGGTCAACCAGGCTGTTGGACGCGGCTGTTCGCAGTCTGATGTATGAGTCACGGCCTGGTTGATCGTAAGGGTTAACAAAGGATCTGAAGGATTGCAGTTCAAACCCTCAAATATTGCTCTAAACAGGAAAACAAAGAGTTTCGCTCAGTGTTCATATCGATTCCATATATATATATATATATATATATATATATATATATATATATATATATATATATATATATATATATATATATATATATATATATTTATATATATATATATATATATACCCGTTGCCACATTTTAAGCAAACAACGTCGATACCGTTACGCAAGTATGTTTTATTTCTTCATCCGGCAGTCACTGAACATTAAAAACAGAAGAGCATCGCCTTTTAAACGCTTCAATCCACCATACACTCGCCACAGAATATGGGAGAGACAATAGAGCATCACCTTCAACCCGCCTTACACTAGACACTAAACAGAGGGAGCAACAAAAGAGCGTCGTGAGGTAAATGCCTCGCTGCTATAGAGCTTACCAGCCAACACGGAGAGGCTGGGGGGAGGGGGAAGGGGGAGACAAAAGACCATCCGATGACCCCGCTCCGTCGACCGCGAAAAGGACAATGGCCAGTAATTATACAATTTTTAATGCCGTTTTGAGAGCTCGCATGCGGGATAATAGTAGTGAAAACGGAGTAAGGTCAAAAAAACAAAATGTATACAGTTTATTAATTGCTGCCTTTTTAGCGGGTAGTTGATGAGTGTTGGTTTAATTGGCGTATTTTTCATGTGGTCCAGTGAGTGCGTGGAAAATTGATTTGTTAAGTGCATATTTACTGACTTTTTGCCAGTCTATATATTTTTTAAAGGAAGTTAAAGCGGTGAAAATAAATTTTGTATTTGTAAATTTGTGTTATATAATTAGTATATAGTATATTATACCTAGTTGTTCATATTTTCATTTTTGTATGCTATTTAAGACGAATATTTTATTGTGGCTTGGTGGTATTGGTAGTGTGTGGTGGTTGTGATGGTTTGTTTATGGTGGCTGTAGTTGTGATGTTGTGGTAGTGATGGTTGTGTTTGTATAGTGGTCGGGTTGTGGTGCTAATTAAATTAGTATTTGATGTTGTGGTAATGATGATGATGGTGTGTAGGTGGTTGTTGTTTTGGTGGTGGTGGTGGTGGTGTTAGTTGAAGTGGTGGTGATTTTTATGGTGATGGAGGATAGTAGTTGTAGCTGTGACATAATTGGTGTGTATGGTTGTGGTGGTGTTCTGATGATCGTGGTGTCGACCTGTATATGGTTCCATGGTTGTGGTAATGGTAGTAGTTGTAGGGGGGATGGTGATGCTAGCGTTCATGGCTGATGGTGGTAGTGGTAATGGCTGTTGGTGGTAGTGGTGGTAGTAGTGATAATGACTAGTGGTGGCAGTGATTGTTGGTAATGGTGATGGTGATAATGTAAGACGGTGGAAATTATAATGGTTGACGGTGGTAGTAATAATATCTACTAGTGATAATGTAATGGCTGTTGGTATGGATGGTATTGATAATGGCTGGTGGTGCTAGTAGTGGTAGTGATAATGGCTGGTGATAGTTATAAGTGTTAGTGATGATACTGTCAATGGCTGGTGGTGGTAATGATAATGTCTAGTGGTGGTGGTAGTGGTGGTAGTGACAATGGCTGGTGGTGGTGGTAGTGGTGGTGGTGGAGGGATCAATACCACTCTAGCAACAATTACTCCTGACAGATTGTGTCGACAGCCAAGATCATTAGAACGTCACTGAACAAAGATTTACCGAGTTTGAAGTGAAATGTAAAAATTTTAGTAATGGTAGTGATAGTAGTGGTGTTAATGGTGGTGGTGGTGGTAATGGTAGTGGTGTTTGTGGTTGTCGTGGGGGTGTTAGTGGTGGTAATATTAGTAGTATTGGATACTACAGAAGGTATGTTGGACAAAGTGAGAAGCTCTTAGCTCTAACCCAACTTAACTCTGTCATATATGTCTAACCTATACTTATACCAAACCAGCGAACCCACGTCTATTACCCGGTAATTTGTTCTATAAGTCAACAATCATATTTCTTAACCAGTATTTAACCAGTTCTTTTCTGAATCAAAACGGATCCAATTTGTATCCAATGTTTAGTATTCTATTTTGTGCTATAAAATGTTGCAACTTATTAATGTCCTCTTTATTCTGCCTTATTATTAAACTATGTTGAGATCACGTCTGCCTATCTTCGCCTGTAAGGAAAAATTAAATTATATTTTGTTATTCTCTTCGCAAGGGAGTTTTCTATTCCGCGGGATTAACTGTAATTTTTATCTATATTTTATAAATAATTTATTTTAATTCCATAATATGGTGACCAAAACTGAAATGTATAATATGCTATCCTGTGTTTGCCCTCGTTAAGAAAATTAAAGTGCAGCTAGGAGACGTGGGAAAGCCAGAGTAAATGTTAAACACCAACCTGGGAGGATGTTAAGTAGTGAAGAATAAATTAGAAGAAGGTAGAGAGGATACTTGGGGAGTTTGATGAAGGAAGTACAGATGTTAAAGGTGACTTGTTTTTCTGACGTAAAGGAAGTGCAAGACTGAATACCAGGACATATAGTAAAGGAAGCGGTAGGTGCTCCGGTGCAGACACTTAGATCTGGAAAAGTTGCAGGTATCGATGAGAGTTAATGGTGTAATGAGTGACAGGTTTGACAGTAAGGCACGCCAGGGCTGTGTGAAGGCCAGGTGTTCCATGGACAAGGATGGAAGTCATGTTTTATCAGAGTAAAGAAGTATTCTCAGTTTTGTGATCCAGTTCACTTAGCCGATATTGACATAGACTTATGCGGATTAGTTGATAGTTGTATTGACTGCTTGTTGTATGAGATAAATCTGCGATACTGGAATGCGGATAAAATAAAGTTATGGTGATGTAGATAGAAGAACGTTCTGTGTGTAAATGGAGAAACACTAAAAATAACCGATTAATTTAAATACCTGGTATTTGTGATATATATTGTGATAGAGACGGCGACAAAGGTTGCTGACCGTAATAAATGGTTGCGAGATATTGTTGTTATGCTTCCAACAGTCAATATCACAAAGTTAATATCACCGAATCTTCGTGAAATATTTCATTCCACGGATCGCGAAATGACTCAATATAGAATATACAAATTAAACTAAAAATATTAAGCAATTGTAAACAAAAGAAGAGGAAAAAAATAGCAACAATAGCCAAGGTGAAAATAGCTTGGTCAACAAGAGTGATGATCAGTAGCGGTTGGTGAGCTTGGCCCACACCTGCTATTAGCGGCCCACTCAACATCACGACGCTATTACACCTTCCCTGTCCTAAATATACCTTTATAGTGATGATCCAGAGTACGGCGACCCACTCGCTCGTCTTCCAGCTCCAGGATGATGATGAAGAATATATATATATATATAGTGGGATTAACAATATGGTGTAAAACTTCGAAGTGTTACCGTGATTTTGTTAAAGAGAAGGAAGCGAAAGTTTGCTGGAGAAGAGTATAAGAGCCGAGATTATGTATTTAGAGTATAATTCAGTACGTGTCGCCAGGCTTGTAAACGTGGGTAATAAGATGGGAATAGGGTAGGAATGGTAACAAGAGGTAGGCGGGGTATAAATGGTTGGGTAGAAATGGTAGGGAATAATTGTAATGATTGAGTAGTTGGGTAAGAATGGTAAGGCAGGAATGGTATGATGTAATCATTTTTGAGAGTGGCTGGGTATCTACCCAACCAAAATGTTTTTTTTTTTTAAGATTGGTTGGGTCTCTCTCTCTCTCTCTCTCTCTCTCTCTCTCTCTCTCTCTCTCTCTCTCTCTCTCTCTCTCTCTCTCTCTCTCTCTCTTTCTCTCTTTCTCTCTTTCTCTCTTTCTCTCTTTCTCTCTCTCTCTCTCTCTCTCTCTCTCTCTCTCTCTCTCTCTCTCTCTCTCTCTCTCTCTCTCTCTCTCTCTTTCTCTCTCTCTCTCTCTCTCTCTCTCTCTCTCTCTCTCTCTCTCTCTCTCTCTCTCTCTCTCTCTCTCTCTCTCTCTCTCTCTCTCTCTCTCTTTCTCTCTCTTGACGTTCCGGCAGGGCCGGAACTTCAAGGAGTATATTTCAAGCAGGTGACAACGGAGACAATTCTAACATTTTGTCTTGACTTTAGAAAAGCTTTTGATACTGTGCTTCACGAGAGAATCGTTAGTAAGTTAAAAGGCACATAGTTTAAGGGTGGGGGAGGTAACTTTAGCTAGATTAGGGCTGGGTTAATTCAGAGACAGCAGAGGGTTAGCATAATGGAGTAAATTCAAGTGGGAACCGTTGTAAGTGCAATGCCCCAGAGCTCTTTTCTGGTACCTCTGTTGTTTACCATCTGTACATATTAACGATTTGGACACAGGACTGAATAAAAATATCAGCAAATTTGCAGAGGACATAACAAAATGACAGGGGAAATAAATTCAGAAGACAAAATCTCTACAAGACTATCTAGACAAGCGTTTAAAATGGACGAAAGATTGGCACTAAACGAGAGCATTCTTTCATAGGGAGTGCCACAAACACTTCAGGTAGGCAGAGTTGTCAGATTGAGAGGAGATGCCTTTAGGTCCGAGTGACCTTGCTAGCATCTTGCTCATCTTAGCCGGTCCCATCACCTCTCTAATGTGACTGGTTTAGTGTTGAAGAGGAATTTGTTGTTTATTAACCAACGTTGACAAATTTTATAGAGTACTGGGATCGACCAGATTATGTTATCTCTCTCTCTCTCTCTCTCTCTCTCTCTCTCTCTCTCTCTCTCTCTCTCTCTCTCTCTCTCTCTCTCTCTCTCTCTCTCTTACCAGCTCTCATACTGGTAAGAATGTTGTAGGTGTGCTAAATGACCGATTTCGTCGGGCATTGAGATTCAGCAAGGAATTGAACAGTTCTGGAGCATTGACAGCCCAAGATCCTCTATAACATCGACTATAACAACTGGCAAACTCATTTACAATTATGCTATTGAAATGTGCCGGAGTGCTGCACTAGATAAACTCTGGAAAGCCAGAGGAATGCTTCCAACGATACCAAACTGCAGAAATTCTTCTTCATGCTCTGGCTCAACAAGTAGCACACGACTATGACCGCGATCTACTCGCACGCTATAAACAGGTCCAGGAAAGGCGATCATTCCTTCTTCATGAGCAGGGAGTTGTGCATGCGTGTAATACAAATGAAACTGGAAAGAAGCGTGTGCGTGCATTTTTAAATAATTCTCACACACACACACACACACACACACACACACACACACACACACACACACACACACACACACACACACACACACACACACACACACACACAGAAATGAGCCACAGAGACATTGGAAAGCATTTTTTCAGTGTCAGAGTAGTAGACAAATGGAATGCATTAATCAGTGATGTGGTGGAGGCTGACTCCATACACAGTTTCAAGTGTAAATTTGATAGAGCCCAGTAGGCTAAAAAAATCTGAACACCAGTTGATTGGCGGTTGAGAGGCGGGACCAAAGAGCCAAAGCTCAACCCCCGCAAGCACAACTAGGTGAGTACACACAGCACTCTCTTCCTCTTTCTCACACGCACCAAATCTAACTCCGGCACAGCAACTACTTAACAAATCAATGCATTCATGACTGGTCCCGAAGCCTCGATATAATGATTCCTCCCTTTGCAGCGAGACTCCGCGTTAATGACGTCACCTTGGACTCACTTAAACACTTGGCTCACTTACACCACGAGTAACTTATCACTATCTCACTTATTAGTACTCAGGTGTAAAGAACTGACACAGGCTGTAATTACGGGAAACCTGTTTGCATTTTCTTTTTTTGTGTGTGTGTAAATGGAACGCCTTTCTCTTGCAGTGTAGCTGTCATCGTGTGCACAGTGAACACACGGGTAAGATGTATTATTCTGGCAAGGCGGAGGGCAAGTTGCTGTTAGGAGGGTTAGGCGATATTACGCTACGGCTGGTTGTGGTATGACGGTTGTTCTGTGACTTGTGGTAGTCAGTTATGGTAATGGTGGTTGTGGTAGGGAGAGGTGGTAATGGTTGTTGTTGTTGTGGTAGGGAGTTGTACTCGCCTAGTTATGCTTGCGGGGTTTGAGCTTCGGCTCTTTGGTCCCGCCTCTGAACCGTTAATCATTTGGTTTACAGGTTCCTGAGCCTATTGGCCTCTATTATATCTTCATTTGAGACTGAATGGAGTACCACGTCACTGCCTAATGCATTCCATTTGTTAACTGCGCTAACTCTATCCTCTGATAATTTTGTAGGTGGTAATCACATCTTCCCTAACTTTTCTGTCTTCCAGGGACGTGAGGTTTAATCCCCAAAGCCTTTCTTCATAACTCATACCTCTCAGCTCTAAATCTTATCAAACTTTGTCTTGTGTTTAACTAGGTACGGACTCCAGGCTGGAGCTGCATATTCCAGGATTGGTCTGCGGTAATAGTTGTTGTGGTAGGGAATTGTGGTAAGGAGTTGTGGTAGGAAATTGTGGTAATGGTAGTTGTGGTAAGGCAGTTGTGGAATGGTTGTGGTATGGTGATTATGGTAGAGAGTTGTGGTATTGGTGCAGCCTGACCTCTCGAATAATACTTCAACATTTGACGAACAGAATATGATATATTAAAAACCATAGCGGCTCACAAAAAACCGTTTTTCTATGCGTGGGTTATTATTAACATCTTTCTTGACAAAACTAGATTACAGTTTTGCGCGAGTCCTCAGTTAGGTTCGGGCAATTTAATACATTATTTTTGTGACGTTGTGACAACTCGGACGGGCTGATTGGTAATTGTGGGGGGTGGGTTGTGGTAGGGAGCTGTGGTAATGGTTGTTGTGACATGGGGGTCGTGATATGATGGTATACGATCTTAGTGTTTGATACTAAGGCCTAGCGCCAGAACCGGTTAGGTTAATTAGCGGTTGGTGTCGAGGGGTTTGTGGTAAGAATGGTTGCCATGTTCGTGGTGTGAAAGCATGGGAAGTTGATATGTCGGTCAATATATAGGGGTTATGGTAGCCTCGGGATTTGACATGCTGGTCAATATATAGGGGTTGTGGTAGCTTAGGGACTTGACATGTTGGTCAATATATAGGGGTTGTGGTAGCTTAGGGACTTGACATGGTCAATATATAGGGGTTGTGGTAGCTTAGGGTGCTGACATGTTGGTCAATATATAGGGGTTGTGGTAATCTAGGGATCTGACATGGTCAATATATAGGGGGTTGTGGTAGCTTAGGGATTTGCCATCTTTTTTTTTTATTAATACATGAGGTACATCTGCATTAGTGCAGCTACCCTAGACTATATGAAGTGGAGTACAGTGTGTCAAAAAAGCTAACTAGGTGATAGTAAAAAATCCCCATCACACAGGATGGTTAGTCATACAGAGGCATGTGATAGGCAGTCTGCACTGGCATGTGGGTCAGTATATAGTGGTTGTGGTAGCCTAGGGTGTTGACATGCTGGTGAACGTATAGTGATTGTGGTAGGAGGTTGTCTACGGGGCTTGAGTTGTTAAGGGTTTATTGGTCTGTAATAATCAGCTGTTGTAATTATATATATATGGTAATATAATTCTATAATGCAAGAGTTTATTTTACAAACAACTCCCTATCCAGTAAGTACTGTAATAATGCCCATGTATGTTACGCAGGCATAAGAACTGTAATTATAATTTGTCTTTAATTATCTGAATAATTCTGTAATCCAGATATACGCATGACGAACGCCGTATCAAAATACGGCGTTCGTCATACGCATTCGCTTCCGTTCGTTTAACGCATACGCATTCGTTCGTCAACAGATCTAATGATGAGATGCAACTATATCAGGCTTTAAGAAACTCCAAATTATTTCCAAGTATCTATCTCCCTATAATTTGGTTATTGTACAGTTCAGACCTGCGGCGGAAGTTAAAAAAACAATAAAAAAAGATTAAACTCTGCAATAATTCCGATGATAACACGTATCACATAACGAAAACACACACACACATACCTATAATTCTTCAATAACAACCCCTGTAATTCGATAATTCCGGAGTCATCTTGCAGTCATCACCGAAACAGACACCCAGACAGACACAGGCAGATAGACAGAAAAGAAGACGAAGGTTTTAGCGTGAAATTAATAGTTTTTCGCTAGCGTGTTTGGACTTCGCGGCTCGTCAGTCCATAGGGAATTGCGCGGTCTCCGATGATTGGTCTCTGACGCTGGTTGGCGTAGCAAAATGGTCGTGTAAAGTTAGATTGACAGACTGGTGTGGTTTGGGCGGTCCAAAAATGTTGCTCTGAGAATGGCTAGGCTCGAAAGGCAGGTCTGTTGCTGGTCCAGTCATGGAGCTTAGCTTTAGAATCGTTCCTCTGATCATTTTGTTTTTTGTAGATATAATTTATGATTTCTGTTTAAAAATATAAAATTGGTGGTCTAGATAAGTTATTTTTTTTTTAGTTTGCAGAGCGTTCCAAACGCTCCGGTCTGATCAATCTGGTCAATTTTCTGCAAAAGTTCTGGTCAATCTCTTGCAATAGTTCCTCTGGTCTTGCAGTAATAGACTAACGATTGATTTGATTGATTCGATTTAGCCTGAGGAAATTTGGTTACTGACATAAGGTTTAATATGTTTTCCAACTGTTTTTCATACCTTATTTGATATGAAAAATAGGCCTTACCTATGTTCTAGGCCTCACCTGTGTTCCAGCCCTCGCCTGCATTCCAGCCCTCGCCTGCATTCCAGCCCTCGCCTGCATTCCAGCCCTCGCCTGCATTCCAGCCCTCGCCTGCATTCCAGCCCTCGACCTGCATTCCAGGTCTCGCCTACATACTAGACACTACCTGTTGTTATAGACCACCCCCACCAGCTGTTCCAGATCTCGCCTGCAGTTCGGCTACAGACAAGGCCGTGTTCCCTAACCTCACATATGTTCCAGACCTCAACTATAACTCCAAACCTCGCTTGCGTATAAAGCGTCACTTGAGCACATCCGGCAGACCACACGAGAAGTTACAGGTCATCGTTGTTTACATTAGTATTCCTGACAGTCTTTCTGGTGCTGCTGTTTATCTGTTAGTCTCTGGCTGTCAGGTGCTAGTTATTGACGTATGACTGTTCTCCAAACGAGTGGAGAGAGAGAGAGAGGCAGACATACACAAGAAGACAAACAAATTCGAAACCTATTTCTCTATATTTGTCATAGGCTACTCCCCTCCCTTGGCTCCCTATCCTCGTCCTAACAATTTCACTCCCCCCCCCCCCCCCCCGGTTGCCCCCCCCTTCCCATTCCATCCCGCCTCACCTTCTACGGTTCAACATCAAGATTGCACCTTGGCGTGGTCGCAACTCATCGCTACGACCCGACCCACGACCATAGCGAATCGCCGACAGCCTCGTGCAAGAAAGGGCATTATTTCGGGACCTGCGATTGGCGCTCGCCTTGCCTACTCGCTTTGACGCGCGGGTTGTAGTTATTGCTGTGGGGGTGTGGTTATTGCTGTGGGGGTGTGGTTATTGCTGTGGGGGGTGTGGTTATTGCTGTGGGGGTGTGGTTATTGCTGTGGGGGTGTGGTTATTGCTGTGGGGGGTGTGGTTATTGCTGTGGGGGGTGTGGTTATTGCTGTGGGGGGGTGTGGTTATTGCTGTGGGGGTGTGGTTATTGCTGTGGGGGGTGTGGTTATTGCTGTGGGGGTGTGGTTACTGCTGTGGGGGTGTGGTTATTGCTGTGGGGTGTGTGGTTATTGCTGTGGGGGTGTGGTTATTGTTGTGGGGTGTGGTTATTGCTGTGGGGGTGTGGTTATTGCTGTGGGGTGTGTGGTTATTGCTGTGGGGGGTGTGGTTATTGCTGTGGGGGTGTGGTTATTGCTGTGGGGGGTATGGTTAGTGCTGCTGGAGTGTGGTTATTGCTGCTGGAGTGTGGTTAGTGCTACTGGAGTGTGGTTAGTGCTGCTGGAGTGTGGTTAATGCTGCTGGAGTGTGGTTAATGCTGTTGGGGTTTGGTTTGTAATCTGAGGATGTGAGAGGTACGTTTGTAAGGGGTGCGGTTGTGAGGGCTGTGGTTGTGATTGTGATTATGAGGGTTGTGACTGTGAGGGTTATATCAGTTGCCGCTGACAATTCAACTGTGATGGGCCGGGGTTATGGTATAATGTTCAGTGTGAACACGTCTTCCCGGCTGTCAAATACTAATCTCGATTACAAGACCGAATTCCCTTCGTATGGCAAAAAATGGGTGTTAATGGGGAGCCGGAAAATGGCAATTGGAAGAGTCTGATGTAATCGTTTTCGTCGTGTTGAAGCTGACTATCAGTTCTTCTGAGCGGGAAGTTAGTGTCCTTAATGACCAATTGTTCGTTGTTCACTAATAATGAAAAACATTATGTTATTTGTATAGTTTATCAACTACATCAAAAGATCTCGTAGGCAATAAATATATATCTTTATTTGCGGTTTGGAATATGAGATCGTTGTTTGGAAGGCTTAGTAGTTGGCTTTTTGGCTTAGTACTAAGTTTTGACAAAACTTAGTTTTGACAAAACTTAGTAGTTTTGGAAGGCTTAGTTTGAAGGTAGTTCCGAGTAAGGAAAGTCTGTATTTTATTAGAAATACTTTACTAGAATTCGCCTGCGCTTCGCGAGCGATTTGACCTGGGTTCGTATCCCAGCTGGGAAGGGTTGACTGGGCGTCAATCACTGTGCGTCTCTGTTAAACTATTTGGCGGGTCGTATTCTGGGTAAAACTAGGATTAAGGACCTGCCCGAAACGCTATGCGTGCTAGTGGTTTTACAAGAATATAAGAACTCTTTTATATATAAATAAAAAAACAGAAATCCAGAGGCAATATGCTAGAAACATTTGTAGAAATGCAGGTTTGCACAGAGCTGGTTGTATCAAGCTTTGGTAGAAAGGTTAAGCGTATACTGTATTTGTATTGTTAACCACCGTATGGAACATTGTTATGGTTAGAAAACTATTAATCTCGTTTAGAATTAATGACTCTTGCCATAAACTTTCAGGGGCTATATCTGCATTTTGAGAATATTAAGAATGTTTAGCGAATACTAAGGAGGTGGCAGTGATAGACCAAGGCTTCATGTGAGACACTAAAGAACAGACAGTGAATAATTATGGCTTCGTGTGATAAACAAAAGAACAGGCAGTGGGAGACTATGGCTTCTTCTGAGACACTAAAAAAAAAAGTGAGAAATATGGCTTCTTCTGAGACATTTTTTTTCATATAGAATTAAAACAAATCTTATTTGCTTGATGAGTTTTCATTCAACGTCCATTTGCCGTCTTCGGCCAGAATGTTTGTCTAAAAATTAGGAGTGACAACCTTCTGGCTATAATTCTTGGTAGCCGTACATCTGGAAGGACAACATTTGGGAGCAGAACACATGGAGTCTTAAATAAAAGTCTCGGGTGACATGTGATTCCAGAACAATTGAGGTAAAGACAAGGGTGACTTCTTCGAAGGTCAGAACACCTGGGGTCAGCAACGGAGAGACTCAATAGTTCGACGTTTACGGCCGGAGAACGAAAACTAAAAATTCTCCTCGTGGTCGCTGCTTACACACTGGCTGTACAAATCCCGATACATTTTACCAACTCCGGCGTTGTATGTACCAGCTCCGGTACTATATGTACCAGCTCCGGTACTATATGTACCAGCTCCGGTACTATATGTACCAGCTCTGGTACTGTATGTACCAGCTCCGGTATTGTATGTACCAGCTCCGGTACTATATGTACCAGCTCCGGTACTGTATGTACCAGCTCCGGTACTGTATGTACCAGCTCCGGTACTGTATGTACCAGCTCCGGTACTGTATGTACCAGCTCCGGTACTGTATGTACCAGCTCTGGTACTGTATGTACCAGCTCCGGTATAGTATGTACCAGCTCCGGTACTGTATGTACCAGCTCCGGTACTATATGTACCAGCTCCGGTACTATATGTACCAGCTCCGGTATAGTATGTACCAGCTCCGGTACTGTATGTACCAGCTCCGGTACTATATGTACCAGCTCCGGTACTATATGTACCAGCTCCGGTACTATATGTACCAGCTCCGGTACTATATGTACCAGCTCCGGTATAGTATGTACCAGCTCCGGTACTGTATGTACCAGCTCCGGTACTATATGTACCAGCTCCGGTACTATATGTACCAGCTCCGGTATAGTATGTACCAGCTCCGGTACTGTATGTACCAGCTCCGGTATAGTATGTACCAGCTCCGGTACTGTATGTACCAGCTCCGGTACTATATGTACCAGCTCCGGTACTATATGTACCAGCTCCGGTATAGTATGTACCAGCTCCGGTACTGTATGTACCAGCTCCGGTATTGTATGTACCAGCTCCGGTACTGTATGTACCAGCTCCGGTACTGTATGTACCAGCTCCGGTATTGTATGTACCAGCTCCGGTACTGTATGTACCAGCTCCGGTACTGTATGTACCAGCTCCGGTATTGTATGTACCAGCTCCGGTACTGTATGTACCAGCTCCGGTATTGTATGTACCAGCTCCGGTACTGTATGTACCAGCTCCGGTACTGTATGTACCAGCTCCGGTATTGTATGTACCAGCTCCGGTACTGTATGTACCAGCTCCGGTACTGTATGTACCAGCTCCGGTATTGTATGTACCAGCTCCGGTACTGTATGTACCAGCTCCGGTACTGTATGTACCAGCTCTGGTACTGTATGTACCAGATCTGGTACTGTATGTACCAGCTCTGGTACTGTATGTACCAGCTCCGGTACTGTATGTACCAGCTCCGGTACTGTATGTACCAGCTCCGGTACTGTATGTACCAGCTCCGGTATTGTATGTACCAGCTCCGGTACTGTATGTACCAGCTCCGGTACTGTATGTACCAGCTCTGGTACTGTATGTACCAGCTCTGGTACTGTATGTACCAGCTCCGGTACTGTATGTACCAGCTCCGGTACTGTATGTACCAGCTCTGGTACTGTATGTACCAGCTCCGGTACTGTATGTACCAGCTCTGGTACTGTATGTACCAGCTCTGGTACTGTATGTACCAGCTCTGGTACTGTATGTACCAGCTCTGGTACTGTATGTACCAGCTCTGGTACTGTATGTACCAGCTCTGGTACTGTATGTACCAGCTCTGGTACTGTATGTACCAGCTCTGGTACTGTATGTACCAGCTCCGGTATTGTATGTACCAGCTCCGGTATTGTATGTACCAGCTCCGGTATTGTATGTACCAGCTCCGGTACTGTATGTACCAGCTCCGGTACTGTATGTACCAGCTCCGGTACTGTATGTACCAGCTCCGGTACTGTATGTACCAGCTCCGGCGTTGTATGTACCAGATCCGGTACTGTATGTACCAGCTCTGGTACTGTATGTACCAGCTCCGGTACTGTATGTACCAGCTCCGGTACTGTATGTACCAGCTCTGGTACTGTATGTACCAGCTCCGGTATTGTATGTACCAGCTCCGGTATTGTATGTACCAGCTCCGGTATTGTATGTACCAGCTCCGGTACTGTATGTACCAGCTCCGGTACTGTATGTACCAGCTCCGGTACTGTATGTATCAGCTCCGGTACTGTATGTACCAGCTCCGGTACTGTATGTACCAGCTCCGGCGTTGGCTGTATCCAACCCTAGAATGACAATACTAACCCCGACCTTGGAAATCTCAACCCGACAAGGACAACACAAATCTGAAACAGGTTGTACCAAGCCGACACGGATGGTACAACCACACGTTGGTTATAAACGGGTGCCGGAACATCTTCAAGAGGAAACTAGATAGTTTCCTCCAAGGAGTGCCGGACCAACCGGGCTGTGGTGGGTATGTGGGCCTGCGGGCCGCTGCAAGCAACAGCCTAGTGGACCAAACTCTCACAAGTCAAGCCTGGCCTCGGGCCGGGCATGGGGAGTAGGAGAACTCACAAAACCCCATCAAGCAAGCAGCAGGTCAAGCAGGTACCAACCCTACAGTACACTTCAATAGCAAGCCAACATTCACAATACCAACCCGACCATTTACCATACCAACCCAACAGTGAACATGCCTGGCCAACCAGTGACCATACCAACTCAACATTAATCATACCAAACTGACCACTGACCATGCTAACTCTACAGTGACCTTACCAACTCATCACTGACAATACCAACTCATTCTTGACTCATCACAGTAATTGCCTGTTGTCACGTGCAGCTCGTCACCGCGCGGGGCATAATCTGGAGCCTGCAGGTGAACCTCGGTTACGCTGTCAGGTTCCTGCTCTCCTAACACCATAATCGCATCATCACCATCCACCGTTCAGAAAAAAAAGAAGGAAAGGGGGGAAAAAATCTATTACATACGTGCACCGTCTGTGTGGGTTTGATGCCCTTATGAACGCCTCAGCTCGAGCATACAAGCAAAGGGACCCATTATCCCATTGAGAGAAAACGAGTTTTTTAAACCGTGACTGTCATCAACTATTGTTCCATTCCCGTCAACTGAGGTCAATTGTTTTTCAGTTTTCTTTTTCGATTTGCAGACAAGTAATTACAGAAGACAGTAATAAAGAAGCTGTTTCATGTGGTCGCTCAAATGCCAGTCTCGTTGGGCTGACGTGGATTGCTGGATTTTGAGTTCAGGGAAAGGGGTGGGGGTGGGGGGAGAGGGGGGGAGGGAATGAGACATTGAAAGAGGAACCTGAGGGTTGAATATTTGACTGATGGAAAATTAATATATCTGGCGACGTAACAACGAGGACATTGTCGTCGTACAAACACATGTTCATCTAACTCTTAGGTCAGGATCATAATCTCGACTCTGTAATAGAAACATATCCCCCGCGACAAGGGAAGATATAAAATAAGATTAGAATGGTTGCTGTAGGTAGGTTGAAGTAGGTAAATGAGGTGGAGGGGGGTTTGTGTATATAAGAGAGTGAATCGTAGCAGTGCATTGAGGTAGGTAAACGGGGAGTGGTTGAAATGGACAGTAAGGGAATGGTTGATGTGGGTTGAGTAGAGACAATACTTACGGAGTAGTTGGATATTTCTTGAGTTAGGCGAAGTGGTATTATAGCCGTTTGAAGAGGAATTGTATTTCAAGGTCAAATTGCCCACCCAACAGTGTATACCACTGGAAAAAGAAAATATCAGTATGATTCCAAATAAAGCTCAGCAAGTGGTTCTTGAATAACGGAAAATCCAAGGTATTGAGGAAACATTGTGTGGTGGTCCATTCCACAAGACGATTGTGGGATTGCAAGAACGATAACGGATAACATAGCGTTAGGTTTCATCTTGAGATGATTTCGGGGCTTTTTTAGTGTCCCCGCGGCCCGGTCCTTGACCAGGCCTCCACTCCCAGGAAGCAGCCCGTGACAGCTGACTAACACCCAGGTACCTATTTTACTGCTAGGTAACAGGGGCATAGGGTGAAAGAAACTCTGCCCATTGTTTCTCGCCGGCGCCTGGGATCGAACCCAGGACCACAGGATCACAAGTCCAGCATGCTGTCTGCTCGGCCGACCGGCTCCCCTTGGATTGGTGCTTAAATTGGTGACACAAACACCAGTGGAGACGCTGGAGTATGAGTGTTACGTGACCATACCTGAAGAAGGGTAGATACCTTGCAAGTTCCTGAGAGCAAGACGGGAAGTAACGATAGAAGACACAACCTGATGCAGCTCTGCATGACAATAACGACAATTTGTATGTGAGGTCCGGTAAACTGTTCAGGCGAACAAATTTCTTCTAAATTGCAACGATATTTTTGGGAACGGGCAATCTATCACAGATGTAAGAACAGTACTCATAACAAGTACGAATGAGACTTGATGACCTGAAATGCTGACGGGGGGAAGGAAATGTTGAAGTTGAGAGGGAGGGTTGATATTGTGTGAGGTGAAAGGAGAGGTTGGAGTAAGCAAGGGTTGATATGGAGTGAGGAGAAATTCGAAATGGTCTACTGTCTTTACAGACAGGTGCTAACATAGAGAAGAAAGATGTAAAGGAAAGACAGGGAGAGAGAGGTGTGAGGATAGTCAGGGGATGATGTAAGGTGAAGGGGCAGGAAGTTGGGGACTGACTTAGAGCGAAGGAGTTTAAGTGGGAAATATAAGCAAGAATGGTTGGAATTTTACATGGAGGGGAAAGAAGGGTGGAGGACGAGTGATCTGGCCTAATGGGGAGGGGAGAGTAGGGAAGTGGGGGAAGGGAGGATTTAGAAGGGCAGTAAGAGCGAGAGAAATGGAAGTAGTAGTAGTTTGGATTTGGAGATAGAGGCGGAGAAATAAGTGTGGAGAAAGAAAAGAGAAGGTATTGAAGATGAAGAGAGGATTGTGTGGGTTGATGTGCCAGGCTGGACGACACCTCCTCCGCCCCCATTGTAAGGTGGGACACCAAACAGGTAATTTCTGGTGGTAGGGTTGTCGAGCAGGGCGGGCCAGAAGACGGGGCCCAAGGGCTCTTCCCACTCCACTTGTCATGGTGGGTTGGTCCGGTGACGGGTAACTGCTGCCTCCACGGCCAGTGATGCTCACATCTCTGTCTGGCTCTCTTTCTCTCTCCACTCTCATTTTCAGTCAACAATTCTCTCGTTCCTTTGAGTTATTCGTCTCTCTCTCTCTCTCTCTCTCTCTCTCTCTCTCTCTCTCTCTCTCTCTCTCTCTCTCTCTCTCTCTCTCTCTCTCTCTCTCTCTCTCTTTCTCTCTCTCTCTCTCTCTCTCTCTCTCTCTCTCTCTCTCTCTCTCTCTCTCTCTCTCTCTCTCTCTCTCTCTCTCTCTCTCTCTCTCTCTCTCTCTCTCTCTCCCCCCCCCCCGAATCTTGCTTTGTTTAGCTTGTCATTATAATTTATGTAGCTACATTAGGAACTTTGAAGCCTGACCCTAGAAAATAATATATCTCGAAATCAGAGACAAAATTTTATCTGAATGCTCTTTTTTTCCTTCTCCCAGGCTGTGGGTCCCCATAATTGCTCCAGAGGTGGTACTCCCTATATACATATCTATTGTACACTTTATTATACAAGATTATACAAACAATCATATATATATATGATTGTTTACAAAAAAATAACATTAAGAGGACATAAGGGGAAGTCTGTTTCCTAGAGGCTGTAGATTTCTTCGAAATCTACATCCAACGCTGGACAGGAACAGAGGACGCAGCGGGCATTCCCCCTCTGGATCGCGACACTGAGGCGCTGAAAGAGAAAACTTGCTACTCTAGGGTCTCTTGTAGTGTCAATGAGCCTGGAGCCAAGATCCTTAAGAAACCTTCTTGCACTCTCTCCCCATGGGCCTTGGGTCTCAGACCCTATTGGAACGAAGTTGTACCGATGATTTAATTCCCTGTAATTGGTTGACTTGTATCTTTCTCTGTGTGTCGTCGCGGCCCCTGCTTGGCCGGCAGAGAGGTTGATGTATGATGTGTGTATGTGCCAGGCTGGATACGCAAGTATAGTCCCACACCAACTGTCTGCCACCCTTCCAAGGGCGCAGTGTGATTCCGTTTGGTCGGCCGGCAAAGCTAACAGAGTCACAGTGTTCAATAGATTGCGGGGCTCTCTTTCCGCTGGACAGCGGATATATATATATATATATATATATATATATATATATATATATATATATATATATGTGTGTGTGTGTGTGTGTGTGTGTGTGTGTGTGTGTGTGTGTGTGTGTGTGTGTGTGTGTGTGTGTGTGTGTGTGTGTGTGTACTCACCTATTTGTGCTTGCGGGGGTTGAGCTCTGGCTCTTTGGGCCTGCATCTCAACTATCTATCAACTGGTGTACAGGTTCCTGAGCCTATTGGGCTCTATCATATCTATGCTTGAAACTGTGCATGGAGTCAGCCTCCACCACATCACTGCTTATTGCATTCCATTTGTCAACCACTCTGACACTAAAAAATTATTTCTAATATCTCTGTGGTTCAATTGGGCACTCAATTTCCACTTGTGCCCCTTGTGTTAAATAGCCTGGCTTTATCTACCCTGTCAATTCCTTTGAAAATCTTGTTCGTGGTGATCATGTCCTCCCTAACTCTTCTGTCTTTCAGCGACGTGAGGTTTAATTCCCGTAGTCTCTTCTCGTAGGTCATACCTTTCAGCCCGGGTACTAGTCTGGTGGCAAACCTTTGAACCTATTCCAGTTTAGTCTTATGCTTAACTAGACATGTACTCCATGCTGGGGCTGCATACTCCAGGATCGGTCTGACATACGTGGTATACAAAGTTTTGAATGATTCCTTACACAAGTGTCTAAATGCCGTTCTTATGTTATCCAACCTGGCATATGCTGCTGATATTATCCTCTTGATATGGGCTACAGGTGACAGGTCTGGCGTGATATCAACCCCCAGGTCTTTCTCTCTCTCTCGCTGACTCTTGATATTGTGTGTGTCACAATGAAATCACATTGGCATGATATATAAATGAAAATCCTGTTAAGGCAATGGAGTGGCTTGAACTCGCGACCTGGTGATTCCCAGACGCCTGTCTTAAACGCTTGGCCATGGTGGTACAAGAGTGTGAACGCCATTACTGCAGGCCCGAGTGTAGTCGTTTGGGTTGAAAAAACCTGGTTGGGCACTGCTTTGGGGCCTCCAAAACTTTCCAGAGAACTCTGTAGAATTCTGGGTTAGTCAACCTTTGTAACATCATTTTTTGTTGCAATGTATATATATATGAACACTGATATGCCGCCATGAATCACTTCAAACAGGAACTGTGTACTTACCTAATTGTACTTACCTAATTGTGCTTGCGGGGGTTGAGCTCTGGCTCTTTGGTCCCGCCTCTCAACCGTCAATCAACTGGTGTACAGATTCCTGAGCCTATTGGGCTCTATCATATCTACATTTGAAACTGTGAATGGAGTCAGCCTCCACCACATCACTTCCTAATGCATTCCATTTGCTAACTACTCTGACACTGAAAAAGTTCTTTCTAACGTCTCTGTGGCTCATTTGGGTACTCAGCTTCCACCTGTGTCCCCTTGTTCGCGTCCCACCAGTGTTGAAAAGTTCGTCCTTGTTTACCCGGTCGATTCCCCTGAGGATTTTGTAGGTTGTGATCATGTCCCCCCTTACTCTTCTGTCTTCCAGTGTCGTGAGGTGCATTTCCCGCAGCCTTTCCTCATAACTCATGCCTCTTAGTTCTGGGACTAGTCTAGTAGCATACCTTTGGACTTTTTCCAGCTTCGTCTTGTGCTTGACAAGGTACGGGCTCCATGCTGGGGCCGCATACTCCAGGATTGGTCTTACATATGTGGTGTACAAGATTCTGAATGATTCCTTACACAGGTTCCTGAACGCCGTTCTGATGTTAGCCAGCCTCGCATATGCCGCAGACGTTATTCTCTTTATGTGGGCTTCAGGAGACAGGTTTGGTGTGATATCAACTCCTAGATCTTTCTCTCTGTCTGTTTCATTAAGTACTTCATCTCCTATTCTGTATCCTGTGCCTGGCCTCCTGTTTCCACTGCCTAGTTTCATTACTTTGCATTTACTCGGGTTGAACTTCAACAGCCATTTGTTGGACCATTCACTCAGTCTATCCAGGTCATCTTGTAGCCTCCTACTATCATCCTCTGTTTCAATCCTCCTCATAATTTTTGCATCGTCGGCAAACATTGAGAGGAACGAATCTATACCCTCTGGGAGATCATTTACATATACCAGAAACAGTATAGGTCCAAGGACTGACCCCTGCGGGACTCCACTTGTGACGTCTCGCCAATCTGAGACCTCACCCCTCACACAGACTCGTTGTCTCCTGTTGCTTAGGTATTCCTCTATCCACCGGAGTACCTTCCCTCTCACTCCAGCCTGCATCTCCAACTTTCGCACTAGCCTCTTGTGTGGCACTGTATCAAAGGCTTTCTGACAATCCAAAAATATGCAGTCTGCCCACCCTTCTCTTTCTTGCCTTATTTTTGTTGCCTGGTCGTAGAATTCAAGTAACCCTGTGAGGCAGGACCTGCCATCCCTGAACCCATGTTGATGCTGTGTTACAAAGTTCCTTCGCTCCAGATGCTCCACTAGTTTTTTTCGCACAATCTTCTCCATCAGCTTGCATGGTATGCAGGTTAGGGACACTGGCCTGTAGTTCAGTGCCTCCTGTCTATCCCCTTTCTTGTATATCGGGACTACGTTAGCTGCTTTCCAAGTATCTGGCAGTTCCCCTGTTGCCAGTGATTTGTTATACACTATGGAGAGTGGTAGGCTCAGTTCTCTTGCTCCTTCCTTTAGAACCCAAGGGGAGATTCCATCTGGGCCTATAGCCTTCGTCACGTCCAACTCTAGTAAACACTTCCTTACTTCCCCACTGGTAATCTCAAACTCTTCCAGTGGTTCCTGGTTAGCTATTCCCTCACTTACCTCTGGAATTTCTCCTTGTTCTAAGGTGAAGACCTCCTGGAATTTCTTATTCAATTCCTCACACACTTCCTTGTCATTTGTAGTGAATCCTTCCGCCCCTATCCTTAATCTCATAACCTGTTCCTTTACTGTTGTTTTTCTCCTAATGTGGCTATGCAACAATTTAGGCTGAGTCTTTGCCTTGCTTGCGATGTCATTTTCGTATTGTCTTTCTGCCTCTCTTCTCATCCTGACATATTCATTCCTGGCATTCTGGTATCTTCCTCTGCTCTCCAGTGTCCTGTTATTCCTATAGTTTCTCCATGCCCTTTTACTTTGCTGCTTAGCTAGCCTACATCTTTGATTAAACCATGGGTTTCTCATCTTCATTTCTCTGTTTTCCTTTTGGACTGGGACAAACTTGTTTGCTGCGTCCTTGCACTTCTGCGTGATGTAATCCATCATATCTTGGGCCGTCTTTCCCCTGAGCTCTGTTTCCCATGCTATATCTGTTAGGAATTTTCTTATCCCCTCATAGTTTCCCTTTCGGTATGCTAACCTTTTGGTTTCGGTATCCCTCCTCGAGTTCAATAACCCTTCTTCAATCAAGTACTCAAACACCAGTACACTGTGGTCGCTCATTCCTACTGGGTCCTTAAAACCGATTTCTCTTATGTCGGAGTCGTTCAGAGTGAAGACTAGGTCGAGTCTCGCTGGTTCGTCATTGCCTCTCATCCTTGTGGGTTCTCCGACATGCTGCGTTAAAAAGTTGCTTGTGTGTGTGTGTGTGTGTGTGTGTGTGTGTGTGTGTTCTTTTGACTTAATTTCTCATATATCTTATTATTGTGAGAACATGTTACAACTGCGAATCAAGCAAAATGTGAATGAGTGTTGAAAGAATGTGAGGTGGCTACTGACTGAGCGGGCATCTGTTTTCGCTGCCATTTTCTGGTTGTCCCCAAAGTAGGGACAGGTGAGAAATCTTCTAAACATTGGTCTTCTACAACAGTTAGACCGCCGATATCTCGCAGGTATTGAAGTTCCCTGCTGTCTTGATCCATCCATCCACGACAGGTCAAGACTCGAGATGATACGTCTAGCACGGTTCACGACTTTATCCAGAAGTCGAAGAAAGGGTTAGGGGGCAGGCCATCCAAGAGAGCAGCGCATACTCAATGTTTCGTGTCCACTGCTGTCGAACAATTTGAGAGATGTGCCTCAGAGTTGTCATCTTATTGGTTGCCTTGGCTCTTCATAGTCATTGAAGAGTTAACGCTCCCAAGGATATCGATTACAATGCTACTGCTCATTGAATCACTCTCACACGTCCATATTTATGTATATGGATATCATACTGTCTTCTTATCATTATTACTTTAGTTTTTTCGACAACAGATGTAACCTATCCTTCACCCCAATTAGTCCAAAATTGATGGAAGTATAATTAATGAACCTTATAGCAGTTTTTATTTTCTCTATTGTTTAAGAGTGTAGTCATCAGCATACGTTCGAACATCGGGGACGAGCTGTAGAGGTCGGTGGAGTAGACATTCCACAAGAAGGGTCCAAGAGCATTTGCCTGTCATGCTGGCACGAATCGAGTAGCTTTTAGAATCAGCTCCTTTAAATACTATCCTTAGGCTCCGTTATTGAAGTGCTCTCTCTCCCCCCCCTCTCTCTCTGTCTCTGTCTCACTCACTCTCTCTCTCTCTCTCTCTCTCTCTCTCTCTCTCTCTCTCTCTCTCTCTCTCTCTCTCTCTCTCCCTCTCTCTCTCTCTCTCTCTCTCCCTCCCTCCCTCCCTCCCTCCCTCCCTCCCTCCCTCCCTCCCTCCCTCTCCCCCTCCCTCTCCCCCTCCCTCTCCCCCTCCCTCTCCCCCTCCCTCTCCCTCTCCCTCTCCCTCTCCCTCTCCCTCTCTCCCTCTCTTCCTCTCTCCCTCCCTCCTGCACCTTTCCATTTTCGAACCTTTTCATATTCCGTGGTCTTATTCCTCTACGTCTGTGGTAGCCTGGATCCCTGTCCATCACGCCGCGTTGATTGTGGGCAGGTAAAGGAAGACTCTTGGCCAGAAGAAGACGGGCAGGTGTTGAGCAGGCGGCAAGTAATGGCGGGCTTTGGTGCTCTACGCATCCCGGATAAATAGTTAAATTTTATGTTATATTTTGTTTGTCACAATCTGACGATAACTTGGATATTTATGTTCATGCTAATAAAAAACAGGGTGTGAAGAATAACAATTATTTTAGGATATTAATATGTAATTGTTTTTATAATGTTATTATGAGGAATAGAAATATTAACTATAAAATTAGTGAACAAATCAGTAGGAGCCATGATGAGGATTCGAACCCACTCACTTGGTACTCTCAAGCAAACGCCCAAGAACACTACATCACGACATGATCAAAAGCAATGCATCCTGGGATTCCACTGAATCCTCTAGGGGTCCTGAGGCTTCCAACGTCCAACCAGAGTTACACGCATTGCCCCCCCCCCCTCCCTCTCCCTATACACTTTGGCTGTGGTCCAGTAGTTCTACCTCCAGGCTTCTCGTCAAATGCATAATTTAATTACATTAACGTAATGTATCATTGAGAAAATTAGTGGGAGCCATGAGGAGGATTCGAACCCCCCTCAGTTGGTACTACCAAGGAAACACCCTAGACCGTACTTTTGCCCATGTAGGAGTACCAAGTGAGTGGGTTCGAATCCTCCTCGTGGGTCCTACTGATTTTCTCACTGATACAGCACGTTAATGTGATTTCATTGGGAGTATAAATTTAGGAATAATCTCTGATGAGCAACGCTGCGGATATTGGGGAACTTAGTTTAGTATGGAACCATTTATTTTATGCAGCAGGTTAATACAAAGGCAATAATTGCATAGCCTTCCATATAAAAAAAAGTCTAGAAGGTTCTGGAGAGATTAAAGTTCATTGGTTTCGGGGACAAGATAGTTCATTACACAGCGAAGAGGATTAATTCGCAGATAAACAAAAAGCACCAGTAACTACCGTCAAGAGAATAATTTACTGAACGGGTATTGATTGCAAGATCATGCTTTACAAACGAGGTACAGTTTGTAACTTATTGATAGCAACAAGTTCTTACTAGCAGGAACGAAGGAAATGTCGTTTGAATAGTAACTCATTGACATTTGAGTTTTCCGTTACGGGTTTGCTGAGACTGTAATGACTATGATGTTGGTACTCACCTAGTTGTGCTTGCGGGGTTGAGCTTTCGCTCTTTGGTTCCGCCTCTCAACTGTCAATCAACTGGTGTACAGATTCCTGAGCCTACTGAGCTCTATCATATCTACATTTGAAACTGTGTATGGAGTCAGCCTCCACCACATCACTGCCTAAAGCATTCCACCTGTTAACTACTCTGACACTGAAAAAAGTTTTTTCTAACGTCCCTGTGGCTCATTTGGGGACTCAGTTTCCAACCCGTTCTCGCACTTGCTTAAAGTCAATATTGGCTTATTTAATAAGTGCATATGTGACATACTAATTGATTGTGAATATTTTAGTTTACCTTGAAAAGCTTCATAGAAAACACCGACCTCACTTAACCTTCTTAGTATGTTAAGATAAGCATCTTATTGCTTCTTATTTGCAATTATTACTTAACCTATCAACGGTATTGGTTAAGTAATAATTGTAATTAAGAAACAATAAGATGCTTATCTTACAACCCGTTCTCGCAAATTTAATAAGTCAATATTGACTTATTAAATATGTGCATAGGTGACATACTTAACATAATAGTTTCCCTTGAAAAGCTTCATAGAAAACACCGACTTTACCTAACCTTCTTAGTATATTAAGATAAGCCTCTTATTGCTTCGTAATTACAATTATTTCCTAACCTATACCTATAATAGGTTAAGTAACAATTGTAATTACGAAGCTATAAGATGCTTATTTTAACATACTAAGTAGGTTAGGTAAGGTTGGTGTTTTCTATGAAGCTTTTCAAGGGAAACTATTATGTTTAGTATGTCACCTATGCACGCAACTAATAAGTCAATATTGACTTATTAAATTTGCGAGAACGGGTTGTATCTTAACATACTAAAAAGGTTAGGTGAGGTCGGTGTTTTCTATGAAGCTTTTCAAGGTAAACTAAAATATTCACAATCAATTAGTATGTCACATATGCACTTATTAAATAAGCCAATATTGACTATAAGCAAGTGCGAGAACGGGTTGCAGTTTCCACCTGTGTCCCCTTGTTCGCGTACCTCCCGTGTTAAACAGTCTATCATTATCCACCCTGTCAATTCCTCTGAGAATTTTGTAGGTAGTGATCATGTCTCCCCTTACTCTTCTAAGTACTTAGTACTACTCGTACTAAGCAAGTACACATTTCTCAGTTTGTCATGTAAGCACGTGCGTTTCAATTCGTCCTTGACGCCTCACAGGCAATAAAAGAGGGACGAGTGCGCGGAGAGAGGTGGTCAGCGAGTCTATAATTGTCAGCCTTACGGAGGCCCGCCACGGAAGACAGGGATACCATCACCAATACACAATTATGTATTATCTATTGGAGGAAGTTAGCAGCCCAGGTGTGGTATTGACGTAGTGGCTTGCACTTGTGGAGATCAGACGGTGTAGATGGTGGGGGGGGGGGAGGATGTACGGTGGCTGCGATACTCTATTGACGGGATAGGTAGAGGAGGTAGTTGTTGAAGAGTTGAGGATAGGGGGTTGATTGATTGATGGAGTAGTGGGGGAGGTGTGCGTGGTGATGGTGGACTTTGTAGAGAGTTAGGAGGGGGTGGTGGTGGAAGGTGCGAGAGGGGTAGAGCACTAGTGCCAGAGGTAATAGGAGAGAACAACTTGAGAATTAATTCTTTATTGTCTTGAAGAAAAGACCGTAAGAAAGATCCAGTGACGTTCAAGTTCTTAGTGTAATTGACAGATAGTTGCCTTGCTAACTGGAAACATTTCAGTAGGATAATAAAATGCGTATTTTTTAATTATTTATGTTGTTACAGGAACTGCAATTAGCTTTAAACTTCGTCTAGAAACTGTTATTTTAAAATATGATTTTTGTTCAAATCTGGAGTTAATCAAGGAAACTTAAATTTTAAGACAATGATTGAGCTTCAGATTGAGTTCAGTTCTTCAATTGAGTTCAATTGAGTTCAGATTGAGCTTTGCTTGCACTGTCAAATCTCTTGCTTGCATTTCCAAGCCTTGCTTGCATTTCCAAGCCTTGCTTGCATTTCCAAGTCCTGCTTGCATTTCCAAGCCTTGCTTGCATTTCCAAGTCCTGCTTGCATTTCCAAGTCCTGCTTGCATTTCCAAGCCTTGCTTGCATTTCCAAGTCCTGCTTGCATTTCCAAGTCCTGCTTGCATTTCCAAGCCTTGCTTGCATTTCCAAATCCTGCTTGCATTTCCAAGCCTTGCTTGCATTTCCAAGCTTTGCTTACTCCCCAAAACCTTGTTTGCTCTTAAACCTTAAAACCCTCTTTGCTCAAAAACCTTACTTGAACTGTCAGGCCTTGAGCCTTGCTTGTACTATCAAACCTTAAGTTTCGCTTGCAGAATTGTAGACAGGTGAGAGTATGGGAAGGTGAAAGTGCCGAAAGGTGAAAATGTATAAAGATGAGTGTAAGCGGCAGAGTGTGCTTTTTTTCATCCCCGCTCCTGTGCCAGGTAAGTCCACTACGGGCTTACCATAGCCCGTGCTACTTGCCCCGCTCCTGTGCCAGGTAAGTTACGGGCTCACCATAGCCCGTGTTACTTTGAACTTGTTCCGAATAGCTGAATCTGTAACAACAGGCAGAGTGTGAGTGTCGGCGTGACAGCCGGAGGTCTGGTGCAGCAGTCCGTGAGTCCACGGCTGACCTGACCCAGCCTCTGCATGTCTAGCCAGGGACGGCCGCTCGTCGACTCATAAATATTGTCTGTAATTTACATTCCGAATGCGCAGATCTGTTCAGGAATTTGCATTGCGAATGCGAAAATTCATTCAGGAATTTAAAGTTGTTATATATATTTATATTTTTTCTTTATTTGCATTACTATTGGCTTTATCAAATGCTAATACGCTTGACGTTATAGCCAATCAAGAGAGCTTGGCTTCATCTTCTATCAGAAGAACTAGACCGTTTGCTCTCCTGGTACTAGGGACAGCTGGCAGTTGTCTTGATCTTGTAGATGGTATAACGTACCTAAGTGTAAACTGCCTATTAATAATTGAATGAGTGTTTCAAAGGTACTGATTCAGCTATGCTAAATGTCCTATCAAAAATCACACAATTTCTTGACACAATCAGACTGTCTTTAGAGATATCCTGACCAACAATACGGAAATAAGCCTCATGAAAGCAATATTTTCAAGAGTTGGAATAATCTCGTTTATTAAGAAAGATTATATAGTGGGAGAAATTCTAATGGAGGAAATACAAGGAACAAAGTCGAACTTGAGCTTGTAAATAAATGATGGAACGGCGAATGAAAATAGGAGAGGTAAAGGAAAAGATAGTGAGGAAAGTTAAGGGTCCCAGGAAATGGGAGGAACGGGAAATGAATGGATGGAAATAAAAGGTTTTGCGGATTGATAGGCTAAAGGAGGGAGAAGGGAAGGAGAGGATATGGTGTAAGACTGTAAGAGGAAGAGTACATAAAGAGAGAGAGAGAGAGAGAGTGAGAGAGAGAGAGAGAGAGAGAGAGAGAGAGAGAGAGAGAGAGAGAGAGAGAGAGAGAGAGAGAGAGAGAGAGAGAGAGAGAGAGAGAGAGAGAGAGAGAGAGAGAGAGAGAGAGAGAGAGAGAGAGAGAGAGAGAGAGAGAGAGGAAGACTAGGGGATTTTAAGTGGCAGGGAAAAGAAAAATAAGGTAAGAGAAGAAAAGTGAGGGAAAATCAGAAAGGAAGAAGGAAAGAGGAGAATGAGACTCACACCGAGCCAATATCAGCGTCAGCTTCATTTGCTTTGTGCTAGACACACAATGATTTTTTCTTGTGTTTTTGGAATTGTATTATTATTATTATTATTATTATTATTATTGTTATTATTATTGTTATTATTATTATTATTATTACAAAAGGAAATTACACTAACGTCATATATCAATGAGAAAGTCAATTAGAGCAATGCAGAGATTTGAACCAGTGACCTGGGTACATCCAGCCGAGCACCTTACCCCTAACAACGAAATGGTAAAGGTTATACAGATTGGAATTCCACCGAATCCACGGGAAATCTGGAGGCCCCGAGCCGAACCCAGTTCAAGTTTTACATATAACCCCGCAAGCACCCTGGTGTAAGTAATGGAGTTCTCCACCATATGCTCCCTTCAAATACACAAGGAAGCAGGCTAACATGATGCATCAAGGTGCGTAGCTGGAAGTATCGTGGTCGCTGGTTTAAATCCTTAAAACAATTCTAAGTGAAGGTCACCATTATAACGATAACCGGGGCCTCCAGACTTGCTGTGGTGTCAATGTTTGGTTCAGTGAATACAAGGTTGAATAACCTTTACTGTATCATGGTCTAGGAGTAGGTGCAGGGCCGGGAGTACGCCAGGTCGCTGGTTCGAATCCCAGCATTGCTCCAATGGATTTTTTCACATTATTATTATTATTATTATTATTATTATTATTATTATTATTATTATTATTGAGAAAATCAGTAGAAGCCATGAGGAAGATTCGAACCTATGCGCTCAGAACCCAGCAAATCCGCCTAATGGCTCGACTGATTTTCTCATCAATACATCACATTAATGTAATTTCATTGCGCATTTGACGAGAAGCGTTGCAGGCAAGACTCCTATACCGCAGCCAGAGTGCATGTGGGGAATGTGTGAAAACCCTGGCATGGCTTCATTGGAAACCTCAGGACCCCTAGAGGATCCCTTGAATTGAATCCCAATACAATCTGGTATTCAGTTGAATCCCATATTGCTTTGCTTTTGAGCATGTCGTGGACGAGTTGGTTATGGCGTATAAATTATTATTATTATTATTATTATTATTATTACAGAGAGAGTAATCACATTAACGTGACTGCATCAATGAGAAAATCCATAGAAGCCGTGATGAGGGTTCGAACCTATGCGGAGGGTGTTATCATGCACTCGCTTCTAGCGACTGAATATTATTTAGTATTAAATAGGAATTTTTAATTTTTATTATTATTATTATTTTAGTACTAATTATAATTAAACATATTAATAATATAATAATTATTAATGTTGTGTTATTATTTATACTATATTTAAAATCATAATACTGTAGTAGAATAAAGCAGTAAAAAGAACGACATAATTTTGACTCATTTGCATCACTATAAAATCAAGTAAACACGACATTTTTATTCATAACGACAACAAAAGCTTTAACTACATAATTCTTTTTTAAATTCGTATGTAAAGCCTAAATAATTCATCACATTATTCGGTACACGTATTACGAGACAAATTCAAAGCGATTATCTGTCATTTGTAACTAATTTACATATCATGTATACGAATTTACACATTAAGTCCTAATGATATATTTCGGTGATTACAAAAGGCATTAACATCCGTCATAACATGTACAAAGTATAACTCCAACTTTAATCACCATATTAAATAGATTTATTGGCTCAATATCGATTAATTGGATCTAATTCGGTTCATTTGCATACGATATTAATGATAATTATGGTCGATTATATTTTGGACAAGGGTTAAGACGGTAGAACTTTTGTCTTTGTTTCTGCTGATGTTATTGGCCTGTGTGTTTTTTGGCGACTGCGTAATTGTTTTTTTATCTGCTTAAGAGAAAGATGATCTACTATGCAAAGTAAATTTTCTCGTTCTATTCCATTATAAAACAGCTTATTTCTGTGCATAATTATATTTTAAGCATGTTCTCTATTCATATAATTATCAACATCGAAGTATTTCGTTGGGCTTTATTCACGTATTATAAGTTGCTGAGAAACACGGGAGACAGAAGAACGACGCATGCAAATCAAAGATGAATCGACAGAGTAAACAAAGATACAGTATACAAATTGAGGACGGTAGATGGAAACTAGAGGGACAGTCACAGGGATGTGAGCATTTTCAGCGTAAGAGTTGTAAATAAATTGAATAACAAATATGACAAGATAAACGAGAGAATTGTCGTATATTAAACCATTTAATGAAAAGATGTGACTTTGGGCCTGTCGTTTGACCCAGTATGTACCCATCTGGATGAGTATATTTTACAGATACATAGAGCTTTTACATAACATATGCATTTTTGTATACACATTAATTGTAAATTGCTGCCAAAACATACACTTATGTGTATAACACAATAATGCAAGCATACTCAGATACATTGACATATGTTCACGTTCTTGCATACATAAGCACTATGAGGGAGAGTTTTGGGACAGTGAAAGATGAAACTGAGACAGCTACTTGTGCCAAGAAAGGAAATGCTATTGGAGAGAACATAACACCAAATCTGAAACTGGAAGAGCACATCTACAGGATAACATCAGCGGCACGTGTAAAACTGGAAAAAATTGTGGTAGTCTTCAGGAACCTAGACACTGAAGCTTCATGACATTGCATATTGTACACTACATGAGTCAAACTAGTAATGGATACAATATTCAACCTCTCTACCTCAAAAAAATATAAACTGGAGAAAATCCAGATACTTTCTATAAACCTGTATAGTTGAACTTAAACGGATAATTTAAGAGTATGAAGCAAATATCGACAGCTAGAGTTCACTACCCTGGAAGAGAACAAGGAACCTGATCACAACAAGGAAAATGCTAAGAGAAATTGGTAAAGTAGTCAAATGTGAAATGTTAAGATAAGCAAGGACTGGACTGGAGGACATCGGTTGAAAGCTAGAATTCAAAAGAATTTGTTCTTATGTTAACTCAATATAGAGTATCTGGAATAGGTATGGTAAACCAGAGAGTCGGGGTGCTATTACGACGTCTGATAAGAAGCTTCAGGCGGGGCCAAGTGTCTAACATTTCCCTTGTAAGTAAACCCATGTGTACCACCACATGAGAAAACGTATAAACGAACACATGCGAACAGACATACTTCCACGTACACACACACACTCATCCGTTAAATTTGTAATAAAAATATTAAGCTTATTCAAATGAGAATAAAATACAGAGATAGGGAAGAGGAGAAGGAAACGTAGGAAAAAGAGAAGGAAAAAGAGGAGGAATAGAAAATTTATGCGGCTTGAGGAGAACGAAAAAGATAGGTTTATGAACAATAAGGTAATAAGCTATAAGGAGGTACAGCATAATATACAGTTACAAAAGACAATCTTAACAGCATTATTACACCACAAGACCACTTACCTGAGTTTAGTCACCGTTCTTATTTTCATTTCTCCCTTTCTCGACAATAACTTGAGAACGTCTCTCTTCAAATTGACTTAACACCCTGAACATGTGTTCTACCGACCTGGCACATAGATGTACAGCATTAGAATTATATGATATACCATGTCAACTAAAGTGCCTGAAATTCACAACTAATTTTACCTGATATGTTTTCTCATTCTTATCTCATGTGGCCTGTGTTTTCTTATTCTTACCTCATGTGCCTGTGTTTTCTTATTCTTACGTCATGTGGCCTGTGTTTTCTCATTCTTACCTCATGTGCCTGTGTTTTCTTATTCTTACGTCATGTGGCCTGTGTTTTCTTATTCTTATCTCATGTGGCCTGTGTTTTCTTATTCTTATCTCATGTGGCCTGTGTTTTCTCATTCTTACCTCATGTGGCCTGTGTTTTCTCATTCTTATCTCATGTGGCCTGTGTTTTCTCATTCTTACCTCATGTGGCCTGTGTTTTCTCATTCTTATCTCATGTGGCCTGTGTTTTCTCATTCTTACCTCATGTGGCCTGTGTTTTCTCATTCTTATCTCATGTGGCCTGTGTTTTCTCATTCTTACCTCATGTGCCTGTGTTTTCTTATTCTTACGTCATGTGGCCTGTGTTTTCTTATTCTTACGTCATGTGGCCTGTGTTTTCTCATTCTTACCTCATGTGCCTGTGTTTTCTTATTCTTACCTCATGTGGCCTGTGTTTTCTCATTCTTACCTCATGTGGCCTGTGTTTTCTTATTCTTACCTCATGTGCCTGTGTTTTCTTATTCTTACCTCATGTGGCCTGTGTTTTCTCATTCTTACCTCATGTGGCCTGTGTTTTCTCATTCTTACCTCATGTGCCTGTGTTTTCTTATTCTTACCTCATGTGCCTGTGTTTTCTCATTCTTACTCTCATGTGCCTGTGTTTTCGTTTGTTTCTCAACGATGTGCTCACTAAATTGCTTAAAATGTGTTACGTCTATGCTGTGTGTACTGCGTTGTTCAGCTTCTTAGGTTTTTGGGCGACATCTTGAGAATTTCACGTCATTTATTTTGAACATTGATGATTTTTAATAGATATCATGAAATGTATTTGCAACAATGACATTTTTTGATAATGACACCATCGATTACATTTACACAATGTAATGAATGGCTATTTTAATAATCCCAGGGGTTTCCTGGAAAGATTTATAAAGTGATGAGGATCCAGGATGATTAATTTATGTGATTGTGGGGAAAAATATGTAACCTAGATAATAATAACTTCCCCAACACGGATAACCACGGATTAGTATTATCGACAAGCAATCTTTACGATGATACTGAATTACAGGGATTCAAACATTGATATGATTCATTGATACATCACTAATATAAACCGGATCGATCTCCTGAACATTAACATTATAGATAAAATGTGATTGTGAAAGAGATTGTAAAATAAAATGTAAATCTATCCCAATTAATTGGAAAATATGGCCAGTTAGAATTTTAAAATGACTGTCACGGCTGACAGGACGAGAAATAAACTCGGTCAGCATTTATATGGACAGGTAATCTCATTACCTGTGCAAACTACATCGAATTGCATTGATAATGTTAGACAAATATTAGAAGCAAGAATTTGTATAAAGATAAGATTGGTTCATGAACATAAGAACAAGAGGAAACTGCAGTTGACCCATTGGCGCTTGGCGCCATTAGTATTGTCGTTGCCTGGAATATGTGAGAGTCAGGAAGCGACAATACCAATGAGATAACTGTGTATTAGTGATGTTACTTAAATCTTTTAACTCATCAATTAAAAAGTGATCCAAATTGTACAAATCATTACTAATTTTCATATTGTATGGTTTTGTAATTCGTATTAAAGCAGATTAAATAATGTTTCTTTTGAAAATTATTTTACAATAGGTTCTGAAGAAGACATTTCCCAATCATTTTAGTGAGAATTTTCTTATAAATGGATTGTGTACTAAATAATTGCCTATTTTATGCAGATCCTTTATCCTGCAAAATTGGAAATTTTTAATCTTTGGATGTTACCTCATCCGGTTTTGATTAGCCTCAAGTATACGAACCTAGGTGGCCCACCTGACCTATCCAGGGCCATGCTCACTAGTCTAAGGCAGTGTATATTTTACTGTTATTTTAAATTTCAATAAAGCATCGAAATTTGGGCGGTGTGGTCGATGGCATGACAAGAGGGCGACTCGGGACAACCCTCTACTGAGCCAATAACTTGCACAGAAGCCTAGCTGTCTTACAGGTTTACAAGAGTGAGTTTGTATGTAATATTTGCCTGAGTCTTAAGGAACGTTGGCGTAGTCATTCAGCGTCAGACTCGAATGTTTTGTCAGCTTATTTTTTTGTGTCACTTTTATGTGTTTGGAATTAGTTCTTTTAAACCTCAACGACTGATTTGAACAGCTTATGATTTTAAGCAATATTTGTGGCTTTTTTATCTTTATAGGAAGTCATAAATAATTTAATATGAGACAGATGGGAGGGCTCGCAGACTGGAAGAGACATGAGAGGACTCACAGACTGGGAGAGAGATAGGAGGACTCACAGACTGGGAGAGAGATGGGAGGACTCACAGACTGGGAGAGACATGAGAGAACTCGCAGACTGGGAGAGAGATGGGAGGACTCACAGACTGGGAGAGACATGAGAGGACTCACAGACTGGGAGAGAGATGGGAGGGCTCACAGACTGGGAGAGAGATGGGAGGACTCACAGACTGGGAGAGAGATGGGAGGACTCACAGACTGGGAGAGACATGAGAGAACTCGCAGACTGGGAGAGAGATGGGAGGACTCACAGACTGGGAGAGACACGAGAGAACTCGCAGACTGAGAGAGAGATGGGAGGACTTGTAGACTGGGAGAGAGATGGGAGGGCTCGCAGACTGGGAGACAGATGGGAGGGCTCGCAGACTGGAAGAGACATGAGAGGACTCGCAGACTGGGAGAAAGATGGGAGGGCTCACAGACTGGGAGAGAGATGGGAGGGCTCGCAGACTGGGAGACAGATGGGAGGGCTCGCAGACTGGAAGAGACATGAGAGGACTCGCAGACTGGGAGAAAGATGGGAGGGCTCGTAGACTGGGAGAGAGAGGGGAGTGCTGGAAGGCTGTGAGATTGAAAGTCCCAGAGACAGACAAGGAGGGGGATGAGAAAGGGAGTAGTTGGGGAAGGGAACGGGGGTGGGGAAGCGTTTGGCTCTGTCATAACAGTGTACCGTGAGACGCACTGTGATAGTAGACCGGCAATGTATTCTTCCATCTGCTTGTAATCGAAATCATTGTTGTTAGTTATGTGATCATTATTACTTTTCTTATTCCGTATTTTTCCCAATTAAATAGTGTGTGTGCTACATTGCAATTATCAACACAAATGAAATAATAATTTACTTGTCCAATACGATAAGTTCTGTTAAGTCTATCACAATGTTGGACACTAATTATTTTCATTGCGCAGGTCTAATTCACTATCCACGCCAGTAATATAAATCACCATAACAGGGAAAATTATTCAGCAGTGTTATGTATGTTAATATAAATTGGTCTTTATATATCGTGTATTACTAAGTAATATAGGCAAATTCCTTAATTTTAATAACATGACTGCTTATTTATGCATACATGTTGTTACATTATTATGTTGTTACATGTGTTGCTGATGTGATAAATGTGTTATCACTAGAGTGGTACGTTACCACCACCAGACTGATATATGTATCGCTGTTTGTTATTATCAGAGTGGCACATGTGTTCTGTGTTACTATCAGTGACACATGTTGGTGTATGTTACCACCAGAGTGACACATGTTGGTGTATGTTACCACTAGAGTGACACATGTTTGTGTATGTTACCACCAGAGTGACACATGTTGGTGTATGTTACCACTAGAGTGACACATGTTGGTGTATGTTACCACTAGAGTGACACATGTTGGTGTATGTTACCACCAGAGTGACACATGTTGGTGTATGTTACCACTAGAGTGACACATGTTTGTGTATGTTACCACCAGAGTGACACATGTTTGTGTATGTTACCACCAGAGTGACACATGTTGGTGTATGTTACCACCAGAGTGACACATGTTGGTGTATGTTACCACCAGAGTGACACATGTTGGTGTATGTTACCACTAGAGTGACACATGTTGGTGTATGTTACCACTAGAGTGACACATGTTGGTGTATGTTACCACCAGAGTGACACATGTTGGTGTATGTTACCACTAGAGTGACACATGTTGGTGTATGTTACCACCAGAGTGACACATGTTGGTGTATGTTACCACCAGAGTGACACATGTTGGTGTATGTTACCACTAGAGTGACACATGTTGGTGTATGTTACCACTAGAGTGACACATGTTGGTGTATGTTACCACCAGAGTGACACATGTTGGTGTATGTTACCACCAGAGTGACACATGTTGGTGTATGTTACCACCACAGTGACACGGGTTGGTGTATGTTACCACTAGAGTGACACATGTTGGTGTATGTTACCACCAGAGTGACACATGTTGGTGTATGTTACCACTAGAGTGACACATGTTGGTGTATGTTACCACCACAGTGACACGGGTTGGTGTATGTTACCACTAGAGTGACACATGTTGGTGTATGTTACCACCAGAGTGACACATGTTGGTGTATGTTACCACCAGAGTGACACATGTTGGTGTATGTTACCACCAGAGTGACACATGTTGGTGTATGTTACCACCAGAGTGACATGGGTTGGTGTATGTTACCACTAGAGTGACATGGGTTGGTGTATGTTACCACCAGAGTGACATGGGTTGGTGTATGTTACCACCAGAGTGACATGGGTGGGTGTATGTTACCACCAGAGTGACATGGGTTGGTGTATGTTACCACTAGAGTGACATGGGTTGGTGTATGTTACCACCAGAGTGACATGGGTTGGTGTATGTTACCACCAGAGTGACATGGGTGGGTGTATGTTACCACCAGAGTGACATGGGTGGGTGTATGTTACCACCAGAGTGACATGGGTTGGTGTATGTTACCACCAGAGTGACATGGGTGGGTGTATGTTACCACCAGAGTGACATGGGTGGGTGTATGTTACCACCAGAGTGACATGGGTTGGTGTATGTTACCACCAGAGTGACATGGGTGGGTGTATGTTACCACTAGAGTGACATGGGTTGGTGTATGTTACCACCAGAGTGACACATGTTGGTGTATGTTACCACCAGAGTGACATGGGTTGGTGTATGTTACCACCAGAGTGACATGGGTTGTGTATGTTACCACCAGAGTGACATGGGTGGGTGTATGTTACCACCAGAGTGACATGGGTGGGTGTATGTTACCACCAGAGTGACATGGGTTGGTGTATGTTACCACTAGAGTGACATGGGTTGGTGTATGTTACCACCAGAGTGACATGGGTTGGTGTATGTTACCACCAGAGTGACACGGGTGGGTGTATGTTACCACCAGAGTGACATGGGTGGGTGTATGTTACCACCAGAGTGACGTTGTGTTACCACCAGTGACACATCTGTTGCTGTTTGTTACTTGTAGACAAGGCTAACATACAAAGGTTATCTTAGTACTGTTGTTTACTAAAATTTAATGATCATATAATGTATTGTTATCCCTGCACTTGTATTGTGTTCTTATGCAAACCATCTTCCTGTTTAGAGAGTACATTTTGTAACTGTGTGCACATGATTAACGTACAAAGATTAACGTACTAAGCAATTAGATAGTAGAATTTTGTACAATTCACTCGATAGAGTCCGAAAAAAATAAACTAAAAGCCAACTTAATTATTCCTAGGCCTAGTATAGCACACTTATGCACTATATTAGGCCTCATATAGTGTATTAGATCTGCGAAGGTTAGATTACATTAGTTTAGTTTGTCTTTGAAACAAAAAAATAGTTTTCCGGGGGTGTCCAAATTCAATGGTACCGATTTCTACTTTCTAATTACGTTTTACGTCCATATTTGTACTATGGTACTCATCCTTCATATCAAAAGTACTATCAGAACAGGAGGATGGGCTTTCTTATTGGTGATTATTATAATATTTTAATATACATTAGTTACCTTAACGTATACCGCATAGTAGCTTTGCATCTATAGCATCTCTCTCTCTATCTCTCTCTCTATCTCTCTCTTTTTTATACTAAGACTAGGGTTCCTAAGGGCTGTCAAATGACGTACTTTTTGAAACTGCAAGCAAGAGCTGTTATACTACCTCAGCTCATCTGAGGCCTGCTTCTAGAAACTCATTTATTTTGTGAGAATGTACTTTGAAACTATCACATAGGGAACTATCATAAAGGTACACACACACACACACACACACAAATGTAGATATGATAGAGCCCAGTAGGCTCAGGAATCTGTAACATCAGTTGAGAGGCGGGACCAAAGAACCAGAGCTCAACCCCCGCAAGCAAAACTAGGTGAGTATAACTAAGTGAGTACACACACCCTCCCTCTCTCTTCCTGTCTTTAAATGTACTTAACACAAATCTTAATGATACTGCCTTTATTCTCAGTTTTGCTAATAACCGTATCAAACTCACAATAAATAAAATATTGATTTCATATATTCAGGTGACGACCCACTACCACATTAGACAAATCAACAACAAAATATATGTTGGCTTCTTTATAAATTAATAATAATAGTGAAATATGAAAACTAAACTAGTAATTGTTTGCTGTTGTGAACGATAATGTGAATTTAGTGGACGAGGAAGTGTATAAGTGCGATAACTGGACCCAAGAGCGGCCATCATGTCTTGTCCAGGCTCTGCCAAGTCGCCGTAAATCTCTCTCTCATCTGGGTTACCTTAATTCAGAGCTCATCTCGATTACCCTAAATCTCTTCTTGTCTCACCTGGGTTACCCTAAATCTCTTCTTGTCTCACCTGGGTTACCCTAAATCTCTTTTTGTCTCACCTGGGTTACCCTAAATCTCTTTTTGTCTCACCTGGGTTACCCTAAATCTCTTTTTGTCTCACCTGGGTTACCCTAAATCTTTCTGCTTTATCTGTGTTACCCTAAATCTTTGTCTCATCTGGTATGCTGTAAATCTCGTGGAGTTCGCCCTGAATCGTTACTCATACAGTATAACTTTTTGATAGTTATCGGCGAGAGGACTGTTGGGAATTTATCAATAAAAAATGTAAATTTAAACTGTTGGCACTAGAGAATCATCAGATATTTTATCAGCAGAGAATCAGCCACTTTATTTCAACAGTGTCAGCTGATATTTTCCCAGCAGAGTGTCAGCTGATAATTTCCCAGCAGAGTCAGTTGATATTTTCCCAGCAGAGAGTCAGCTAATATTGTATCAGCAGAGAGTCAACTGATATTTTCCCAGCAGAGAGTCAGCTGATATTTTCCCAGCAGTGAGCAAGGTGATGCTGAGCAAACTGAAAATATCAACAGATTTTTGTTAATACTAAATCAGCTTACATAATATTTAGAAAGAAATGTAATAATCATTTGGTTAAGCATGTATACTGAAGAAAAACCCGTTTACGTTCACAACAATTCCAATTACAGTGGCTGAGATGAGTCAGTATTATTGACCTATATAACTCAAACAATAGCACATCAGTGTTCTTATACACGTGAATACGGTGTCGTCTCCAGGTGTGTTCCTTCATAAGTTACATGTACGTGAAACTATTTTAAAAACATCACCAATCACGATGTTTCTATATATATAATTCCCT
>NC_091173.1:16121029-16356029 GCF_040958095.1 Procambarus clarkii
GTAATTTATGCTTGTATGGCTGTTTAGTCATATTGGCTTAGCGTTTTCTCCTAATAATTTCTTTTCATGGTAGTACATTTGACGAGTGCTTCTTTGTACTCATCTAAATGTGCTTGTGGGGGTTGAGCTCTGGCTCTTTGGTCCCGCCTCTCAGCCGTCAATCAACAAGTGTACAGGTTCCTGAGCCTGCTGGGCTTTATCATATCTACACTTGAAACTGTGTATGGAGTCAGCTTCCACCACATCACTTCCTAATGCATTCCATTTGTCAACCCCTCTGACACTAAAAAAGTTCTTTCTAATATCTTTGTGGCTCATTTGGGCACTCAGTTTCCACCTGTGTCCCCTAGTGCGTGTGCCTCTTGTGTTAAATAGCCTGTCTTTATCTACCCTGTCGATTCCCTTGAGAATCTTGAATGTGGTGATCATTTCCCCCCTAACTCTTCTGTCTTCCAACGAAATAGGAGCTGCCTCGTATGGGCTAATAGGCCTTCTGCAGTTGCCTTTGTTCTTATGTTCTTAAGTGAGGTTTAATTCCCGTAGTCTCTCCTCGTAGCTCATACCTCTCAGCTCGGGCACTAGTCTGGTGGCAAACCTTTGAACCTTTTCCAGTTTAGTCTTATGCTTGACCAGATATGGACTCCATGCTGGAGCTGCATACTCCAGGATTGACCTGACATATGTGGTATATAATGTTCTTGTATGTGTGCCTGTCTGACTGCACTCCGGGAACTAAGTTGTATTCTCAGATAAAATTGTCAACCTACTAATATTATCTGTGTATTATGTTTTATAAATATTACAAACATAGTGACAATAAAAGTGCTCTGAAATTTTTTGTCGTTAAAATATTATAGATTTTTTGGTCCTTTCTACATAGGCGTTAAAATAAAATATATTTAACATAATACATATTTATTTGGGGGGATTAGAGTACGAATAATAAAGTGAAGTATATCATCATTGTTATATCATTATATGCTCCGCCCTGTTCCACAGACGGCGCAGTATCTTTGGCATGAAGGTGTTAGTAGAGTGCTAACTGTTGTTTGGAGGGAGAGGGGGGGGGGGGGGGGAAGCATTGGCACTGACTGCTCTTGTGGGGCAGTGCTATGCCACTCGGGTAGGCACGCCAGTCTGGCCCTGTGTCGCTGCGGAAGCAACTGGCACTGCACGCTGGCACGGAAGATTCGTACAGCTGGCCTCTTATTTTACTGATGAAGAGTAATGGGTTACACCCAGTAGATTGACAGCAAGCTCCGACGCAGTTGCAGTTTTACACCGTGTCGTAGGGTAGTGTGCTGGGCCCCATACATGCGACACCCAGCCCCACAGCCGCTAATGGCACCCAGCACAAGTAACATCCCGCGCTGTGGCACGCAGCTCGAGTGACATCCCGCGCTGTGGCACCTTACCATTGTGTAACTAAGCACATTTTGGTATGAGCAGTTCCAACTCGAGTAATAATGAGCACTAGCAGTACCCGGCGTTAGTGGCACCTAGCACCAGTAGCAGCTGTAGCTGCACCCAGCACTAGTGGCACCCGGCGCTAGCAGCACCAAGCATTAGCCGTACCAGGCATTAGTGTCACCTGGTATTAGTGGCACTCAGTTCTAGTATGACCAGGTATTAGGTACTAGTATGACCAGGTATTAGGTACTAGTATGACCCGGTGCTAGTGGCACCCGGCACTGCCACCTGTGACACTGGAGGGACTGGCGTAGTTCCCCCCAGGGCGCAGATCTGCATGGTGGCTGGGAAGGTGCCGCAGGCTGGGAGGCAGCTGCGAGGGGTGGTGGAGGCCAGGAGGTAGCAGGAAGTGCGGCAGGAGCGAGGCGGGAGGCAGCAGAGGGTTATGGGGCAGAAGCGGACGCGATGTGTAACGAAGCCTCTCCAATTCCGCCTCCTTGAGCCGCTTATCCTTGGCGCGTCGGTTCTGGAACCAGATCTTGACCTGCGTCTCCGTCAGGCTGAGGGAGGCGGAGAACTCGGCCCTCTCGGCGATGCTCAGGTACTGCTTCTCCCGGTATTTCTTCTCCAGCGCCAGGAGCTGCTGGGTGGTGAAGGGCGTGCGGGGCTTCCGGTTGGGCTTGTGTTTCCGCAGCGTCACCTTCATCGGCCCCAGGAATTTCGGAGGCTCCGGCGACTCTGGCGGAGGAAACACAATTGTGAGGGGGAGGCATTGGCGAAGGAGAGGCAGTGGTAAAGGAGACAGTGGTGAGGGGGACGCAGTGGTTATAAAGAAACAGAGGTGAGCAAGAGGCAGTGGTGAGGAGGAGGCAGTGGTGAGGGGAGAGGCAGTAGTGAGGGGAAGGCAGTGGTGAGGGGGAGCCAATGGTGAGGGGGACAAAGTGATGAGAGAGAGACAATGGTGAGGGGAGGCAATAGTGAGGGGGGAGGTAATAGTGAGGGAGAGACAATAGTGAGGGAGAAACAGTAGTGAGGGGGTGGACAATAGTGAAAGGTAGACGGTAGTGAGGGGGGAGCCAGTAGGAGGAGGAAACTGTGGTGAGGGGAAGGTTATGGTGAAGGAAGGACAGTGGTAAGGATTGCAAACCTCATGAAATACAATTAGCATATGAAAATATAAATGTAGAGGACGGTCCAGGAGTCCTGCTATTATAGTGCCACCCATCATGGTATCTCAGGAAGTCAGCCCCTCGCCACCACCGCCGAGCAGCGCCTCAAGGACAGTAGCTGGACTTCTGGACCACCTGGCACATCACTTTCTTATTCTCAAGCTCTTGCATAACTTGATTATAAATATTAAAAACACCACAGACACTCTAAACAATATGAGAACATAAGACCGTTAAAATAGAGGTAACAGCAGAAGGCTTATTGTCCCATATGCGAACTTACCAACTCTGCAAAAATAAAAACAGCTTCGTATAAGGTAAATTTGTCTTCTGATGGAAGATTTAATCTTAAAATACGCATATGTAACATTCCTATAATGTAAACAAATAAGATGCTAGTTGAAAATATATCACAAAATTCATGTCATGGCGACTGTCATGGCGCCGTCCAAATGTAATCACCATAATAATGGTGTTTCAACTATGTGATAGTCACTCCAGGTAAACGAGTATAGCCAAAGATTAAGAGTAATGAACACATCCAACAGAAGCCTTGATGAGGGTTCGAACCTATGCGCCTGGTGTTCCCAGGCGCGCTAGAATCTAGTCGACTGTCAGGCGCACAGCGTTCGAATGGTTTAGCATTGTACAGTTCGAATAGTTTAGCATTGTACAGTTCGAATGGTACAACAGGACCCTTCATCAAGGCTCCTGTTGGATTTATTAATTGATATATCACTTTAATGTGATTTCTCTGTGTATTTAGAGCAAGTATACGTTAATAAATGTATACCAAAATACATAAAATAACGAATGAGAACAAAATACATGAAACATCAGCCGAAGAAACACGAACCCTGATTAAATACTGTAAGACGTCGAAACCTCAAAACGCCATAACCATCAGAAGCCTCAGACGGGATCCAGAGCCCAGGGAGCACTAGGCCTATATGATAATGTGACCTGTGGAGAGACCTAGAAAGCAAGCCCCCAGAGGAGCCTAAGAAAGTGACGCCCACAGAAACGTCCTAAGAGTGACCCATGTGGGAACCGAGGAGTGACCCATATGGGAAACCGAGAGGTGACCCATATGGGAAATCTAGGAGTGACCCATATGGGAAACCGAGGAGTTGCCCATATGGGAAACCGAGGAGTGACCCATATGGGAAAGTCAGGAGTGACCCATATGGGAAACTGAGGAGTGACCCATCTGGGAAACCGAGGAGTGACCCATATGGGAAACTGAGGAGTGACCCATATGCAAAAACTAGCAGTGACCCATATGGGAAACCTAGGAGTGACCCATGTGGGAAACCTAGGAGTGACCCATATGGGAAACCTAGAAGTGACCCATATGGGAAACCTAGAAGTGACCCATATGGGAAACCTAGAAGTGACCCATATGGGAAACCTAGAAGTGACCCATATGGGAAACCTAGAAGTGACCCATATGGGAAACCTAGAAGTGACCCATATGGGAAACCTAGAAGTGACCCATATGGGAAACCTAGAAGTGACCCATACAGGGCTCTAGATCAAAGTCATTCTGAGAGAGGCCTGGTAAAGAGTCGCAAGACGATGAACCTGAGTGTGAACACGTCCGTGAGAGGGAAGGTTGACTTCTAGAACAGCATCCTATCTCCCCAGAGACAGAATGTCTTCCCAGGACAGCCTTGGGAGAGAGAGACGCATCTCAGTGAATATTCTTGCGAAGATTCAGAACAGCAGGAATTAATAAAAGTGTGCAGACAGAAATGTTTGTGTAATATTGAAATATATTAATTTTTAAATATTTAAACTGACTTTGCAATATTTAAAATTAATAATCTTACAATATTTTTGCTGTGCAACACCCAAAGAAGCTATATGGTGTAATATTAAACGCATAAAATTGGTATATTTTAATATTTTATATTGCAGTATTGAAATACTTCATTGTTCAAATAGCTAAAAACGCTTCATTGTGCAATATTAAAACCTTAATGCAATGATAAAATTCTTCATTATGCAATAATAAAATGTCCCAGTATGCATGATTGTAATGTTGTATTATGAAACATTGTAAATGCAGCATTGTACAATATTGAATATGCACCAATCTGCAAAATTGAAAAACTTTATTTTGCAACAGTACAACTGTGTCGCTATATAAAGTTGGAAATTTATCTTTACGGAACAATGAAAATATATCATTATACAATGTTGAAAATGCTTCATTGTGCAATATTTAAAATGCTTCATACTACAATAGACTATTGAAGCATTGTCATGTTGCAATATTTAAAATACAATATTTTATATGATTTATTGTACATTCTTGAAAAAGCTCCATTATACAGTTTCGAGCATTCTTAACGGGACAATTGTGAAAATACTTTCCAATATAATACTGAACATGCTTCATTATGCAATATTGAAATTTTATCATGAGGAATTATTGAAAATACTAATTGTGTAATATTAACACTGTTTTATTATGGCGTCTTATTGGAAATGTTTGAAGGTGCAGTGTTGGAAAATGCTTCAAGGTGTGATATTGAAAATTGTTCTAGGTGCAGTATTAAAAATGCTTCATGTTTCAATATTAAAAATACTTCGTGATGCAATACTGAAAATGCATTATGTTGTAATATTGAAAATGCTTCATTGTGCAATAATGAAAATACTTCAAGGGACAATATTCAAAATTCTTCAAATTGCAATGTTAAAACTCCTTCAAGTTGCAATATTGAAAATGCTTACCGTTGCACTATTGAAAATGCGTCAGAGTGCAATGTTGAAAAGGCTTCAGGGTACAATATTGAAAATGCTGCACGGTGTAATGTTGAAAATGCTTGAATGTGCAATGTCCAAAACAGTGCTTTGCAGTAACACTCAGTGTCCGTAATCAGATAGCTAGTAGGAAAACCTATTAACTAAAAATCTTCTCTAAAATCCCGCTTTCAGCAACAACTCGTGCCATACAGGCCGCGGCACAGCTATACCTTGTAAGGTAAATTACCACTGGAGCACCTGTAGCCTGAGACTCAAGGCCTACTCCATATCCGGGATGTCTAGTGGCTCTACATGACTGGTTACGTAGCAGCCAAGCCTACTTGACCGTGTGACGTTGCCATAGGCATAGACGCCACCATTCATATGAGCTGCGTCTTAGCCTGGGTCTGCCGGGCAACACGCATCTTACAGGCAGGAACACGAGATTTACAGGCATCAGCAAGACATACAGACAACAAGATATACAGGCTGCAACACAGGACATATAGGCATCAACGAAATATACAGGCTGCAACACAAGACACACAGACATCAACAAGATATACAGGCATCAGTAAAGTACATAGGAATCAACAGAAGACATACGGACATCAACGAGATATACAGGCAGCAACACAATATATATAAAGCACCCGCAAAATATACGGGCAGTAACACAACATACAGGAATCAGCAAGTCATAAAGGCATCAGCTAGATATACAGGTAGCAACACGACATACGGGCATCACCGAGATATACACGCATCAACGCGAGATATACAAGTATCAACAAAATATATATAGGCTGTAACACAAGACATACAAACATCAACGAAATATACAGGCATCAGCAAATGATATACAGGCATCAATAAGATATACAGGCATCAATAAGATATAGGCTTCAACACGTACAGGCAGCAGCACGTGTCATTCACACTGAACCACATTTTTCACAAGGACGCGCAACACCAACGGGGATCAGATTATTCATTCTGTCCCTGGCCTGTGTGAGGTAACCTCTCAGCGCAGCCATCCGGCGCTCTCCACGGAGACCATCTCCACTTACATACACACATATATCGAGGTCAGTCATCCTGTAGACACAACATGTACCGGGGCTATCATCCTTCAAGATATGTCTGCTACAGTACCATAATTAGTACCATCCGCGATATGTATTCTACAGTGCAAGGCGCTACTATCCCTCACGGTATGTAGACTACAGTACAGCCGGTTAGGTTTACCGAGGCACAGAGGCGCTCATGCATAATAATCTGACCGCATATTCATGCACGTGCGTCAAATCTCAACAGTTCCCATGCGCACAAGGCTGGCGTTCCTGTTAAGTTGAGCAGCAACGGGTAATGTCTGATACACATCTAGTTGCTGAGAATTATGATAATGTTTATAAGTACGATGTATTCAGATATCACAATAACAATAGAATGGTGTATCGGTTAGAAAATTTCCCTTGTCAATCATTTGTTTAGTGGACAAATATATATAGAGAGAGAAGTGTGGCTCTCAAAATTCTAATATAAATTATATATATTTCATGTGAAATTGTATATTTCATGTGTTTCCCCCCCATTCCCTCCTTACCCCCGTCAGAATACCCTACTCCCGTCCCCCCTTCTCATCCCCACTCAATAAATAAAGGCTCTCCGCCGCTTCTCCCCTAAATCATCGTAACTACCGCCACCACTACTGGAATCTCAGTAATTGGACATTTAATTCCTCTTACATATATCATTTATCCCCCCACTCCTGGGTGGTGGTGGAGAGGGGGGGTTCCTCATTGGGTTGGAGGGGGGCGGGCCCTTGGGAGGCACACTTGGGAGAAGGGAGGAACTTACTGGATAGAGCGCGAAGGGCCAGGTGGTGCTGGAAGAAGAGGTTTGGAGGCCAAGTGGCAGCTGGTGACAGGGAGGTGGCGGAAGTGGAGGCTGGGGGCATGGGAGGCCCGGCGCCCCCCAAATGCCCCAGTAACGTGGGCACGGGTGGCCCCAGCCTACGGACCTCCTCTTCCCGCTCCAGTCGGGACTCGAACCGGGCATCGTCTTCAGGCTCCGAGTCGACGTTGATTTCCTCATCGGCGTCTCCGTCGTCGTCACAGCCGTCGTGCGTCGCCTTCAGGGATAATCTGTCTTCAGCGGGCGGCGTGAGTGGGTGGAGGGCAGGAGGCGTGTGTGTGGCAGGGGGGAAAGGGAGGCCACCTGGGTTGGAGCCCTTGGGCGCCTCCTTGGGCGTAGAGGTGGCGAGGATGGAGTCCACGGAGAAGGAGAAACTCTTGCGACTGACGGCGCTGAAAGCGGAGTTGTGGCTGGGCCTGACGGCCTCCGCGGCCACCACGCCCGACATGACGCTTGCTGACACTGCCTCCTCCTCGCTTGCCTCTTCACCACAACCTTCACTGAAATATTTCCTAAGTTTAATCGTGTAATTAAATTCTTCCGCGTGTCTCCGAGTTAGATACCGTCATAATCAGTCACCATACCGCCACTGTAGCGCCAGTGAGAGCGGACTAGCTAGCACTTGAGGTGTACTAGAGGCCACACGCAGCCCCAAGTGCCACTCACCACTTCCCAAACATCAACATCCGCATATAAATGGGTGAGGGAAGAGGCTGCCCCGGCGGATATGACTGTTTACACAAGTTATCAATTCACGAGCAGACTGGTAACATACACCTCCCAGCTGCCAACCCACTAACTGGGAACCCCGCGCTCCGGGGACACCCCTCGAGCCCAGCCCCGCCTACCTCTCGCACTCTAGCCAATCACAGCCCACGACACTAATAGGGGGAGGGGCCTGTGACCTGCTTGCAGCCAGTCAGCGTGAAGATTAGTAAACACTCGGCACGGGCCATTAGGTTTATGGCAAGATTTACAGTTCGGGTGCTTGTCGCTGTGACACGCCGGGTGGACTCAACCCGGGGAAGACCAAGGCGACAAGGGAAAGTCCGCCAGCAAGAGGGAGCTTACTGCGCGTCAGGTAGCGGGAAGTAGTGACGGTAATGAAATGGAAATCAACATCACCTCATCGGCCTTAATTGAGTAAGTGAGAGTTTGTCTAACTAGTGAGGGGTGGGCAAATATGGAGAGGGGAGAAGAAAGAGGGAAAAGTGATAGAAAGAGTGAAGAAATTAGAGGGAAGAAGTGGACACGAAAGCAAAGAAAAAAAAGAGGGGAAGGAGGATTGAAGATGAGGGGAGAAGCTGCTAGTAGACGGGGGCTAGTGTGGAGGTATCTCTTGAGTGACCATCAGCTGACAAGGACAGTTAACTGAGCCGTGGGGAACCAGTCGACTGGGCCGTGGGGAAACAGTCGACTGGGCCGTGGGGAAACAGTCGACTGGGCCGTGGGGAAACAGTCGACTGGGCCGTGGGGATACAGTCGACTGGGCCGTGGGGAAACAGTCGACTGGGCCGTGGGGAAACAGTCGACTGGGCCGTGGGGAAACAGTCGACTGGGCCGTGGGGAAACAGTCGACTGGGCCGTGGGGAAACAGTCGACTGGGCCGTGGGGAAACAGTCGACTGGGCCGTGGGGAAACAGTCGACTGGGCCGTGGGGAAACAGTCGACTGGGCCGTGGGGAAACAGTCGACTGGGCCGTGGGGAACCAGTCCTGGATAATTTACAATTCCTGGCTTGATTATTTGACAAGGGAAGCACTAAATGAAGCCTCATTTATCTGGTGACTTTCATCGACCTATCATTTGTGTTTGTATAAGTGCAGCACATTACATCAGCATACACTTGTGTATACTGTATATCAGTATACTCTCGTATATACTATATTAGAAGGAACACCCGGCGGCGCCCGACTTATCTCCCACCTTCTCCATTCCTATTTTCACTAAATAGTGTCATCATCAATAAGCCGCGTAAGAGAATCTAATGTTTAATATGCTAGATGAATCTTAGGAGGGATTTTTTTTTATTTAGCGAGATTGGAAATTTGTGTAATTTGCCATTTCATGCGACGGAGGTGTGTGTGTATGGGGGGGGGAGGGATATTTGTGTATTATTGTTGCCAAAGGAACACCGAACTCGATCTTGACCACCCAGTGTCCGTCCCGTATCCCTTGCCATTCACCCTGCAAAGGTTCGTGAGACTAGCTCCAAGCGTCTGGAGTTCAACCTTATACAGACATTCTCTCTTAAAGATATCATATAAGTAGCACTTGTATATACAATATATACCGGCATATGCTTATGTGTACTACACATCAGCATTCACCTGTATACTATACATCATAGACTTGTATATAACATATACCACTCTACACATATGTATACCATACACCACTACACTTGTACATACTATACACCACCCTACCCAACACACACATGCATGCTCATACACAAATTACACTTGGTTAAAATTAACAGATACATGAGCGCACATGTGCAAAGTTATTGCATAAATACACAAACATCTACCATACATGCAAACTTTGAAAAGTAGATGAATTAAATTATTTCACGTCACTGGAAGATGGATGGAATTGTCAAGGGAATCGTAATTATACCACACAAATTTTTCAGAATAGACAGGGCGGACAAGGACAGGGCAATTGCCCTGTGTGGTACAGAAACAAGGACTCACTGTCGAATGAACCACAAGAGACACTCAAAAGATTTGTTTCAGTGTCAGCGTTGTTAAAATAGAATTTACCACGAAGTGAAGTGTTGGAGGAAGACTCCATACACATGTTCAGTGGTAGATGTGACAGACGTTGAGTGTCGGGACCAAAGAGCTTAAGTTCAACCCCCCATTTTTACGGGGTTGGGAAGTATCTGTGAAAAGGAAAAAGGGGGATTATTATAGTAAATGAAGGGTATAGATATTTAAAAAATTATCACTCGTTCATAACGTTAAAGCATCAGGGAGGCTGTATCCTGTGCCACCTTCCTCTTACACACACACACACACACACGCACACACATACACACACACACATACACACACACACACACACACACACACACACACACACACACACACACACACACACACACACACACACACACACACACACACACACCTTCCATCAACTGTTGTAACGGCAAAACCATCACCTGCCTTCTCTACCCATCTCCCCTCATCTTGCCTCCATTCTTGTTACCCTTCTTCCTGCTAAAACCCGCACACCGTTCCCTCTATGGTAACAAGATATTCCCTCCCTCATCATTCCCTCAGTACTAACCACTTATCTGCCCCCCTCCCTCCCTAGTAATACTACGCTCCTTCCTTATCTTCCCTCCCTAGTAACACCTTGTTCCTTCCTTCCTTATCGCCCCTCCTTAGTAACACTTTGCCCCTTCCTTATCTGCCCCCTCCCTACTAACACCTTGTTCCTTCCTTATCTCTCCTTCCTCCCTAGTAACACCACGCTCCTTCCTTATCTCGTCTCCCTCCCGAGTAACCCCTCCTTAATGATCTAGAACCCCCCCCCCCTCACTTTTCCCGCTATATTAACCCCTCGTTTCCCCTCCATCCATAATAATCCTTCAGACCTCCCGTCATATTAACTTGTCACTCCTCTTTGTTATCCCTCGCCATCCCTCCATAGTAACCCAACACCCCCTCCTAGTAGCCCCATCTCACTACTCTAACACCCCCCCCCCCTCCTCGCTCTTCCTCCTAGTCATCCCTCACCTCCTCTCTCACCTCTCCCTCCCTGCATTTTAACCCCCGCATCCCTCCACGTAACCTCTCACCCCCCCCCTCCTGTTATATTAACCCCCTCACCAATGCCTCATCTATCCCCCCCTTACTCTCTAGTAACTCCTTACCTATCCCTCCCTAGTATTAGTAACCAATCGTCCCCCTCTCTCTTATTTCCCCTCACCCTTCTAGTGACCACTCACCCCGTGTGCCATATTAACCCCTCGCCCCTCCTTCCCCTCCCTAGTAACCATGTGTAACTAAACAGAGTCTAATGGTAGTCAGGGTCCATATTTACGGCCGTTTCATAGACATAAGTGCTCTTTTGGCAAAAATTATGGTGGGGTGATCGACCATACAGAAGGGACCGTGGGTGGGAGAGGGGTCGACGGCACGGGTTAGGGGGGGGGGCGATGGGGGGATAGGGAAGGGGGGGGGGCAAGCGTGGCCAAAAAGAGGGAAAACCGCTTATCGGAGTTCCTCCTTAATGCTATGTTTGTGTTGGAGGAAATTTATAACATTCATATTGCTTGGCCCGACACGTGTGTGAGTACTGGTGGTTTGATTGTTTAATTGTATAAGGATGTTTGTTGTAATTTGTATGTTGTTAGTGCGGGAGGTGATGTTGTTGGTGCGGGAGTTGATGTTGTTAATGTACGAGATGATGTTGTTGGTGCGGGAGTTGATGTTGTTAATGTACGAGATGATGTTGTTGGTGCGGGAGTTGATGTTGTTAATGTACGAGATGATGTTGATGCGAGAGATTATGTTCTTGGGGAGGGAGGAGTTGATCTCAACTGTGTGTGGGGCTGATGTCTTTAGTATTGCGTGTGTGTGTGTGTGTGTGTGTGTGTGTGTGTGTGTGTGTGTGTGTGTGTGTGTGTGTGTGTGTGTGTGTTCGTGTATGCGTGTGGGTGTGCGCGCGCGAGGCAAGAATTTTGCGCGTGCATTGTAACGCATGTGTGTACGCATATGTATATATATATATATATACCTGCTTATGCATGTGGTAGTAGATAAGTGTATGAGTACATATGTATAAGTATATGTGCCTATATATCTACGTATGAGCACGTGCATGTGTGTGTGTGTACATATGTCTCTATGAGTGTATATGTTAACAGGTGTTTGGCTGCAAGAACAGAAGGAATGAGAGATGAGGAGTGGAAACACTTCAAATAAATGATTTTGGAAAGATATCACTTGAAGAGAAATGAGGCACTTTCGAGTTCTCCAGGCAGGTTATGTGGGCGACACTAAGGGTAGGCAAGATAATGCAAAGTGGCTGAGTGCCTCAAACGATTTTTTAAATGTCTCAACCCGAGATGTTTATATGTCAGAGCCCGAGACGTTAAAATGGCTGCCTTTGAAGACTAAACAAGTCGAGCTATATAAAGAAAGTGGGACGAAATATGTTGTTTAAGATATGTTTATTTCGTAAAGAGAGAGCGAGCGAGCGAGAGAGAGAGAGAGAGAGAGAGAGAGAGAGAGAGAGAGAGAGAGAGAGAGAGAGAGAGAGAGAGAGAGAGAGAGAGAGAGAGAGGAGATAAACAGAGATACAGACAGACATGGATGTTTAGGTTGCCAAATATACAAATAGACACGAGAACAAGTAAAAGGAGACCCAAAGACAAATAAATATCCATGCAAAGCGTATGTAATCCATGTCAGTCGCCCAAATAAGAAGGTATGTTATGTATCATTGGTTTCTGTACGTGTATACTATGCCGAGTCTGTATCCTTGGTTTATATGCATGTATACACTGCTGCTGAGTGTATCCTTGGTATTTTTGTGTTTACCATACATATGAATTAGTTAAATACGAGTTGGTTTCTTACGTGCATCATACAGTTATAGTTTACTATAAATGTTATTTTAAGAAAAAGAATAATAATACAAATTTATAACACTATGTAACAATATACAACTTTTTTCTTGTCCCAAGGAAGTGTTATTTTTTAATTGTTAATGCGTCTATGGTGAAGAAAATGGGTATTATTCCAATCGAACTTTGGTTTGACCTTTGTCTAAGGGGAGAGGGGTCGACGGGGTCGACATCTTGACGAAGATGTCATGAAGGTTACTTGAAGGCTCCGACTCCTGATCTAGTGCTGGGACACATTGTCAGATCTGTAGTGGTAATTGTATTAATATTCACGATAATAATAAAATAATCATTGCAATAATAATAATAATTATTATTCTTGTAATTCTAATAGTAAGACTAGATTTAATGTTATTATTAATATTTATAATAATAGCAACGACAGCAGTAATTAATTTGACCATTACTATCACCAGTATTCTCATAACTATTTGCGTTATACTATTGTTCTGTGACTTTTGGTGTTGGTCGTAATTATTTGATTATAACACAGTAGTCAATATCGCACATTAAGCCCTGGTTTCAGTGCCTGGCCAGCCCATATAAACTCTTATATAACTCAACACAAGTAAATACTTTAATTAGTAATCCCTTGACTAATATCATTAGTAAATCCCTTGACCTTCATAGTGATAATATTGCAGTAATAGTAATATTGGACAGTGTAGATAATTAAGTTTCAGCAATATATTTGATGCTATTTTTATCTCTGCATTATTAACGTTGACGTTTATTATGAACAAGTTGGTAAAATATCTCAAACTGTCCCCTCCACGGGTGTGGCATTTCCCTGACCTGGGGATTTTTTCAGCCATTATCTCTAACATTATTTTGGTCTAATTCCATTCGAATTAGACAGATTTTGCTTCAGATGTTCAATAAACCTTTTATTTATCTAGAATTTGTGTAACGTTTGGGCTTTAATTATTGTATATTATCTCGATTTAGCTATTCATTAAAATAATGATATTATGAAGAATATTTTGAAAAAAGACTACACCAAAATTAAGTCTGCTGACTATCCCCAAAAAGCACCATTTACTTATTTTTTAAAAGCTCCCGTTGCAAATTACCACCTCTAGCCTGCCAATTACAGCCTATTTGAACCTATTAACGCCAGAAGTCAGGAGGCAGGAGGAAGGGTCGACGGAAGATTGAGCCAGGAAGGAGGGAAACTTGAATCAGGAGGAAGGAGGAGCGAGAAGAGTTGAATCAAGAGGGAGAAGTTAGAAGAGAGATGAACCAAAAGGGAGTTACGGGGAGAGTTGAACCAGGAGGAGGAGGAGGAGGAGGAGGAGGAGGAGGAGTTAATTAAACGAGAGGAAAAGGTATGGAACCAAAAGAAAAAAAAGAGTGAGAATTGAGCCACGGGGTGCCAAATCCTATAGGAATACCTAAGAAAGGCATTACAGATCAAAATGGAAAAGTGCCATATAAAAGAAGAAACTTAGGGATCAACATACCACACAGTCTAGCACAAATTAAGAAAACAATTAGCGTTAAAGTAATTTAGAAGCCGTACATTGACCGCCACACAGCAGTGCAATATCACTATCTGCCGGATGGTACAAGAATTCTACCAACTATGAACTACTGAATCACTTATTTTGTTTAAAGGGTACACAATAAAATAAAAGATAACCTTCCACCACATCAGGCTTGGATATCCAGGAGAAATGGAAATTGGCTTCCAGCTTCCAGGAGATGGGAGGAAACAGCACCACAGAGAAGTGTCCGACATACTACTGGGACATTATATGACAATGGAAGAGTTATAAAATCAAACCATGCTACCACTGATATTTAACAACCCATAAGAAGCTGTAAAATATATCGTATACAGATAACCTTACTGAAACCACCTACACAACCACAACCACCACCACCACCATCAGCTCTACCACCACAACCATCACCTCTTATCACCACCACCACCTATACCAGTAAGGTTATCACCTCTACCACCACCATCGCCCTTTACTATCACCATCACCTCTACCACCACCGTCAACCTTTACTACCACCATAGCCACAACCACTACCTTTACGGGCTATTCACGCCCGTGCCACCTCTTGGGTGGCTTAATCTTTATCAATCAATTAATACCTTCAGGATAGACTAATGGAACCGGATCTCACAAACCTGGAGGATAGACGAAACAGGAGGCTATAAAAACTACATAAAAACATTGACGGAATAGACATGATGGATAAGGACAGCCTCTTTAAATTAAAACAAATTACAACGAAAAGACATAAGTGAGAACCGGAAAAAAAGCAAATGAATCGAAGAAATGTAAGTAAATATTTGTACCTTGTACGTGTGGCGAACAAGTAGAGTTGTCGAAGCCTCCTCCGTCCACAGCTTTAAGGACTGATTCTGCATATAATTTTAAAGACAGATTAGTTAAATAATAAAAGCAATAGGTACAACAAGGGCAGTAGGGGAGACATGAAGAGCTAGTACCTCACTTCCTCATAGTTACTGATGGGTAAACACTGATTGGTAAGTGCTATCACCACTACCACCACCATCGCCTCTACCACTACCATCACCAGTGCCACCAACAACAACAACAATGATAATAATAACAACAACAAGAACAACATTATATTTACCATCACCACTGTGGTATCCACCACCACCACCACTACAAGCAACAACAACGCCAACAAGAACAACAACATCACATCTACCACCATCATCACCTCAACTACGACCATCACCGCTACCCCTGTCACTCGCTTCATTGCCCTCATTTCCCTAATCATTTCCTCCTGTTGCTGTGGAATTGAGCCTGGCGCCACCCCTAATTATGATTTATATTAGGAAATGACCAGTCTGTATCAGGAAGGCGGTTTAGCTGTGTCGTTTATGAGGTCGATGTGTATACGCGGAGCTGCTCTATAATGAGGGCAGCTTCACTCGCAAGTCTTTCTATATATTTGTCTTTAGTGTAGATAAATGGCGCCGAAGTTTGCCATAGACTCTATGACTTTTCCAGCTGATTACCGGTTACACCTTGTAATTTTATTTGTGTTTGCGGGCGCGAGAGGGGCGAGCTTACAGGTATGTGTTTTCATTGGTTAACTTTCAGGTTCTGGGTCCTACCCAAGGACCTGAAGGTTTTCCCCTTTTCCCCTTGGGTTTGTTCGTATCTACTTTTGAATCCTTGTATGGCGTCTGCCTCCACTACTCCACAATCCCTGTATGGCGTCTGCCTCCACCACCCCACAATCCCTGTACGGTGTCTGCCTTTGTCTTACAATATTGCAGTCCAACGTAACACTGTGCGACTTTCTGTATGTCATACACACCCACAGCTAACATGAGGGACTGCAACAGTAAAATATATTTCTGCTAGAATGTCGAAATTTCTGTAATGGAGTTGATGTTGGGTTTTATTTGTATTTTAGTGTTTTTTTCTGGACATACAAGATGTCACTCGCTAGAGCTTTGACGCCATTTCCGTCTTCATTCCTCTGTGACATGTGATTTATGAGTTGATGTAGCCAGTAAGAGGTGACATTGACGTCACTCATCGACGTCCTCGCACTTGGTAGAACCTTGAAACTGCAGGCACTTTGTTCTCTGACATCAAAGAGTAAACACTCATTATCAGTGCAATGTGATCAGCCCAGAGTTGGACTCGTCTATTGAGCTTTATATACAAGCCCGAACCATTGTTTTGTAGATGGACGATTATGGGAAAAATAACGGCACAGGAAGGCTGTGTCTCTAGCAGCAGTTGTCAACAACAGGAAGAAATTAGACGAATCTGTGAACAACCGGAAGTGTGACCTCTGCCGGGTCACAAGGTACTACCTGCTTCACGGTGTTCCTCATGTAGACACTTGTCTACCTGGTTTAGTCACACTAGATCAGCAACTAGTCAACACTGATGTCTGGTGAGCAACATTGAGTTATCTGTAACACTACTGCAGTTCTTCATCCCAGGCATTCAACTTTTGTGTATGGTGACCAATGATGATATTCTATATTGTGCGGCTTAGGAACCAGATTCCAGTAGTGAAGGTTCATTGCGACGGTGCTGTATTTGATGTCAATAAGAAATATACACAGTGAAACCGGATGACATCTATTCATGGAGGAGGAACTACCTCAGGGTTGTGAGTAATTAACAATCTTCTGTGAAATACTACAGGTAACTCCTTTCATGTCGGTGTGTGAGGTAGAAGATGAAGGAGGATATGGTGCTTCTGTTATTGCATTGCTATTTCTAGTTCATGGACCGTAAGTGTTAAAGCAGAGATTGATAAGTTTAATTGAAGGTCCTCTGAGGAGTCATTTAGAGGAAAGTTGTTTTAAACTATTGCAGCTCAGAACCCAGTAGGCCGCTCTTAGGGTAAAGTCATCATAATGACCGGCCAGGCGCCCTGGTTAAACACCTCGATAGTTATCTAGAAATTTGTGATGGCCTGAAAGCATATTACAGTTTCAATAATAGTGTACTTGTAAACTGACAAATGAACCATTGTCCTAAACAGAGGACATTCTCATGTTATAACGTTATTGTATTATAAATCGATGGTTTAAAATAAAAAAATCTATTCTCAACTAGTTGTCTTTGAAACTGAAGAATTTGGGCTTTTTGTAAGGGATATTCTAGGGGATACTCAAATAGTTTTCAAAATTCATATTTTACATGTTAAAGTGTGAAATACCCTTTCACGTAATGAAACGTAATCTAACCAAACCTAACCTTAACCTAACCTTAGCCTAACCTACCCATGGATAAGGAGTAGATAATAGCACAAATTATGTGGTAGTTTTGAAGTGGTTACCTATAGGATACCTCCCCACGACAGGTTGGGAACCCAGAGTGCACTGTAACACACCACAGTTCACAATTCTGCCTCCAACACATCTCCAAGCTCAATACACTTACTCTGCATTTGTACTGAGAAGGTCCTTTCTTTTGATCTTTTGGCTTATTTATGGTTAATATATATATGTGAAGTTTTCATCTGTGTCTCCTCGTTCTGGTATCTATCAAACTGAATTTGTTTGAAGTGAGTTTTTCATGTTGCCACTGCATGCTGAAGTCGTTCTAACACATGTTGTTTCAGCGCTGAATTATTCGTTATTCAGATTCCAATGTGTTTTCTGGGAATGAGGACGTACTCATTCCTATTGTAACATTCCTTTGATGTATTTGCATTATTAGTATATTTTGGTTACATTTAGGTTAGTAGGCCCTGATCAAATTGTTTATTTCAAGTTGGAAAGAGAGAGAGAGAGAGAGAGAGAGAGAGAGAGAGAGAGAGAGAGAGAGAGAGAGAGAGAGAGAGAGAGAGAGAGAGAGAGAGAGAGAGAGAGAGAGAGAGGGGTAGTGGGGAGCAGAAAAAAGATATGTACGTGTTCGCCTTTCCCTACCACCACCTCACACTAAGACACTCCTTTCCCTGTCCCTGAAAACCACAGGGGTAAGCCAGTTAAGTTCTGGGAGCAATTATTGAGGGAAAGGGGACTAAACCTGACCAATTGGTGGAGTGGGGTTACACTCCGTTCTCTTTGTGTCGGAAGTCAACACGTCCCATTTTCTTTGTTTGAATATTGATGTGGACATTTAACCTTGACAAATGCTTTGTTTAGTAATTAAGGTGTTGCTCACTGTTCTATCGTATTCAAGTTATATATAATAGTGTTACTGTTAGAAGGCCTGAAACTGAAAGTACCCACCGACATAGCAAGCCAGCTAGCCCTACAATGTAGCATAATTACTTCACTACCACAAAACCAATCAGACAAACGGAGTGACAAAGAAGCACACATAATGTTCTAATCCCGCACATGCTTTCCTGATATGTATATAGGCCTACCCGACACCACTGACCCGGGGGTATGCTAATGAGAATGGGAGGTCAAAGGTCACCAGAGATCAGCTTGCACTGGTAGACGTTATTTATCCTCCCCTCCGCGCTCTCCTTCCTTATTCCTGTTACCTCTTCCTTAATCTCTCTACCTTCGCTATTCAACTAACGTTCTATACTCTCCTCTCTTACCAGTCCTATTCCTCAACCCTATCCTTCTCCGCAAACCTTCCGTGTACGGAGAGTTACAGGGGGTGTGGCTTGGGGGGATGGGAAGATGAGCAAGAGGTTCGGAAAGAAGCAGAAACGGGAAGGGGAGAAGAAGCACGGGTAGAGGAGGGTAAGGAGATGAGAAAAGAGAAAGAAACAGAAGAAAGAAAGGAGAGAGAAAGATTAGAGGGAAGGCGAGATGATGGAATATGAGAGGAAGAAGGAGCTGCGGAAGAAGAGGGAGGAATATACGAGTTAAGAAAATGTGATGAGAAGCTGTAGAGGAGGTAGTGAGAACAGAATGAAAACAGTAAAGGAGTGATAATGGATGGAAAGGGAATTGGGCGGGGATGAAGGGGGAAATATGCGTGAAGGCGAGAGAAAGGGAAAAAGAAGGTAGGGAGATGGAGAGGTGAGAGGAAGTGTAGGAGTTAAACATGTGGATGACAATAAATAGAGTGTAATAGCTATAAAGGTAACTGACCTAACCAAGTGAGAGAGGGGCTGCAATAAGAGGCGGAAAAGGAGTGAGGTCAGGAACGATGCTACAAAACATGCACATGAGTTAGGTGAGGTTGGGGATCCTGGCAGATGACATGTTCCACCTCCACACACAGGTAAAGGTCACCACTAAGGTTACAGTTCAGCTTCTGACACACTTTAGGAAACACTGGAGGCAACCACACTAGCACCAAACTGATATGAGCTCATAGCGGCTGGTTATCTTGAGATGATTTCGGGGCTTTTAGTGTCCCCGCGGCCCGGTCCTCGATCAGGCCTCCACCCCTAGGAAGCAGCCCGTGACAGCTGACTAACACCCAGGTACCTATTTTACTGCTAGGTAACAGGGGCATAGGGTGAAAGAAACTCTGCCCATTGTTTCTCGCCGGCGCCCGGGATCGTCCCCGGGACCACAGGATCCAGCGTGCTGTCCGCTCGGCCGACCGGCTCCCTTGGGTCGGCCGACTAGAGCTTTCGTCATAACAAGAACATAGTTGTCATAAAAGGTGAGAGGTCATGAAAGGCGAGTATGTCATCCTCAAAATGGATGAATATATTGAGAAAATGAGCTTCATCCTCAGTGCCCAAGGCTTCAAAGGATCACGAACATCACTGTCATATTGAAAACGGAGACTAACAGATTGCCTGGAAATTATAATGCCAATAGGTTTGGACTTACCAAATAAAAGATACTGGACAGTATAATCCCGGTTATGCGCATAGGATAGTCAAGACGGATATGAAATCCTGCTTCGTCCAGTCGTCAGTCAGATACACCCACCACCCACGTGCAGACTGACTAATGCTCTCAACACACGCCATGTGTTCTCAGTCTTAAGTCTCCAAAGGATTTCGTTGACTTACTCAATGTGTTTACAGGCATCTTGTTTGAGATCTGTGGCGGTTGAGTCAGTGTTCACCAGCGTGCCACTGGATGAAACCATTAGTGTGATTATGGAGGAAAGTTACTGGGATACAATTTGCACTCATCTTCACATTTGCTGAATACATACTTACGCAGGTATACGAAGTTATACGAAGCATGTACCAAAAGATCACTTTTCCTGAGCGCTGTTATATGTGCGGATTTTGTTATGGGTACCATAAAAGTATTATAATTAAACCTATTTCTTCCAGAAAAAAATATAACTGTTTAGTAAAGACACTAGACCTAATTGTGTTAATTAGAGGCCAGTGAAAAATTATGTTTGTATTGCCTTCTGATGTACATATTGTATTTAGTTGATTACCATTGTAACTTTCTTCAGAGAATAATAGGTTTCAATATTGGAACATTATGAACCTGTGTTCTCGTTGCACTGCCGCCCACGGTAATGGTTATGACGGAGCATGATGAACAGAGCTATTTCTGGACGTCACCCAGCTCTCCGGCCTAGCGGCTGGATCTCCTGGCCACGACGAATTTACAGAATATAAAGTAAACACTTAGTTACTGGAGGAATTTAAAACAGACTTAGCTCCACTCCTCAGAGAAGGTGGCAAAGTGATGTCAACGAGAAAGATACAGACCGGTCGTGCTAACATCACACGTTATTAACGTCTTTGATAGTCATTAGGACTTCCTTCTCCATTTTACAGAAAATAAAACGAACTACTCAACTTAGGACAACATGGGCTTAGAAAAGGAAGATCATATGGCCTTCGTTACTCTACTCAACCCTTATGGCAAGAACACGGAAGCAGTAGAAGATAATCAGAATGCAAATGTTACAGAAACGTTACTAAGACATTTGATGCGACCACGATGAGAGCCCATAAAATCAGGTTGAAAGACAACAGGCAAAATATACTAGTGTGTATTAAATCTCTTTGTCTCACAGTAAACCAAATGTTTAGTCAGAACAGTAAAATGTTCTGTATCCTAGAGCACAGTTGTTGAGCCATTACTCTCATCCTCACACAAGACATAGACAAGAAATACTAACCATGGGTTCGTGTCATCATTTGCATATGATACAAAATCAGCATTACAATTATTTTGGTGACGGCTATAAAAATAGAAACAAATTCCAACTTCTTAAGCATCGACGAAATTAAGAAGATACATAATGGTATAGAACACCAGACGCAATCACTTCTTCTCATTGAGCAGAAACAACATTTAAAAGATCCAAGGAATAATGAAATCTTATATTTGACATCAAGTTATGGTTGCTACTTCAGTTGTCTTTTTGTTTTTCAAATTATTTGTGCAATCTTACTTGGAATATTTTTGTATACTCGCCTCCTCTTTCAAGGCAAGCAATATATCCGAAATAAAAGGAATACGGGGAACTTGGGTTGCACTCATAGATGCAATAATACACCTAAATTAATGTAACTGTCTCAAAGTACTTAGAATGTATCACCTTAAATGGAGACGTGAGACACAAAACATGTATGGAAGGTATTTGGAGTCAGGTCACCACACAGCACAGTCAAGTAATAATTCACAGAAGCGATAGATATGGTGCTACAAGCGCAGTCAGAGAACACTGTGTGAACATCACACACGCGTGCTTGCTACCACCAAGCATAAGAAAGTGACGAATTTTGAGTTTGCGGGTTGCTGCCTAATCGAGTAATTAGGTCATCACATGAAAATCATGGTTTCGGGCATGACTGTGGAATTAATATTAAAGCAACTAAAATGCAAACCACAAATTAATCAAAGATAAACCACAAATTAATCAAAGATAAACCACAGATAAACTTGTCCACTAATACTAATTCCGTCAACAATAATTACACTACCGCCTAACATCACCGCTACCACCCACAATCAATACCACCACCCACTACAAGTACTCTTATCACGCTCCAACACATACCACAACCTTCCCACATTTCACCACCATCACAACCCGCGCCCACACACACTACCACCACCTCCACCACCATCACTACAACATTTCCAATTAGCTCGCAGGACATTGACACTTGAAATGGTAATTGTGAGAAAATGACCCCGACTTTCCGTGGCCACTATCGTAATTGACCGCCCGCAGGTTCCAGCCCTCGAGTAAAAACACCATATTAATTCCCAGCGATAGCCAAAATTCCCCATGATACCAACATTATATAAAATACGCTTATTAAATCGCGTCATTAAATCTTCGTCAATATTTAATTTTTTCCAGAGTTAAAAACTATTGGAGCGCCACGTAGCGAAGCGTAAGTCAGAGTTTCCTTGAAGGAACCAGACATGGCTTCGTTTCAGTCGTCACCATTGGCTACGGTTTGGGCGTGACAACAACAGAAACGACGGCTTTTCTTCTCCTTAAAATAAAACTGTCACTCGTCCGATTCGTCTCGCTTGATGAAGGAATTACTCATCCTGTGAAGAGAATTGGCTCGTCTCCTCAACAGGAAAGGGTCTTGGGGTCTTATTCTTGTTCGGTGTTTAATGATAATTAAGCTGTACGAGAGGAAATCACCACAGGTCAGAGCTGGGATTCATCAAGCAACCACTTATGAAATCTGTACATATCTTTCATCAGTCATGGTGGCTTATATAATGTCTATAATGTTTAAATGAACAAATCCACAAGGGCCGTGACGAGGATTCGAACCTGCGTCCAGGAGCATCTATAATGTTTACATTTATTAAACCAACCCGTCCACAAGCATTCCATCCAACAGTCGACCCCAAAGACGCATTCATCAATTTTAACATGCTGTTCAATCACCATTCCTTCTCTCCGTCCCATCCCAAATCCTTATCCTGATCTCTTCTAAGTGCTATATTAAGGGTTTGGCGCTTTCTCCTGATAATTCCCTTCCCTTCAGTCAAAATAGGGAAGGGGGAAGGGGAATGGAACTATCAGGAGAAAGCATCAAGCCATTATGACTATATAGCCCTTGGAAGGGATCAGGATAAGTAACGATTTGGAATGGGACGGGAGGAAAGGAATGGTGCCCAACCACTTGGACGGTCGGGGATTGAACGTCGACCTGCATGAAGCGGGACTGTTGCTCTACCGTCCAGCCCAAGTGGTTGGATGTTGTTGTTGTTGTTATAGATTCAGCTACTCTGAACAGGTTCCAAGTAGCACGGGCTATGGTGAGCCCGTAACTTACCTGGCACAGGAGCGGGGCAAGTAGCACGGGCTATGGTGAGCCCGTAGTGGACTTACCTGGCATGGGAGTGGTGCCGTCTCTGTGAGTGGTTGGAATCAAAATAGGAATTTTCTTGAATATAAATCAATATTATTTTTTATATTAGCACATTGTGCATATTTAGGTATTGGTTAGCTAGGTTAGGTGCTTAGGTTCTGTTGGAAATTATTTGCATTTATAGGACGTGGGTGAAGCATTTACAGAGTTACGATTCGAACAGAGATCATCAGCGAAGCAGTGATCAAGAAATGTTCAAACATCATCAGTTGTGAGTTATGTGTAAAGCGTTTTTCTTTCATAAACAGGGGGGGGGGGGGGTTGGCGGCTACATGGAATGAAGATTGGTACTGGTTGATGAAGCTGTATGATGATGGCTGTATTAAACAACTTATGAGCTTCGTAACGTCACAATCCAATGTTATTATTTTTATAAACACCCTCGAAGTGCTTCGGAGCGCATAAACTATTAAGAGTTTCTAAACTGTCTCCGAGTAGCCTCTATTTACGAGCTATTCATGCCCGTGTCACCTTTTGGGTGACTTAATCTTCATCAATCAATCATCCTAGATGTAGCAGCTGTATTAGTAATGCAATAGTTGTGCAAAAGTGGTAGTAATTATACATTTTTAATGTGTTGCTGTAAGAGTAGTGCTGTAGTTATACATGTAGTAGTGATACTAGCAACACTTGATAGTTCCAGCAAGGTAATTATGACAACTATTCCAGGATAGTTAAGAAAACTGATTCCGGGTAATTAGAGGTTATCCTAGTAATTTAAGAGATTATCCCGAGTACTTAAGATAATCTATCCCTGAATAATCAAGAGAAGGGATCCCGGGTAATTAAGATATCAATTGTAAACAATAATTAAACGATAACTTACCTTGAGATAGTTTCAGGGCTTAGCGTCCCCGCGGCCCGGTCCTCGACCAGGCTTCCTCGTTGCCTGGTCGTTGCCTCGTTGCCTGGTCGTTGCCTCGTTGCTCCTCGTTGCGTGCCTCATTACCTTCGCCATGTAATTAAAATATATCAGCCATTTAGGGATTGGAGGTAATTACTCATTAGTGATTGCGTGATCGTTGATTTATGGTGAATGATTAGTTATTGACATCTGGTGATTCAGAGGAAACCTATGCCACGATTGAGAGATAGTTTTCCTTTCGTTAATGTAAAGTAATTATCTTATAACTGAAGAATTTGGTAGGGAAACGGAAGGGAACTATCAGGAGAAAGCGCCAAGCCATTACGACTGTATAGCTCTGGGAAGGGGTCAGGATAAGGAGTTGGGATAGGACGGGGGAAGGAATGGTGTCCAACCACTTTGACGGTTGGGGATTGAACACCGACCTGCATGTAGCGAGACCGTCGCTCTCAGCGGGAATACTAAAAAAAAAAAGCCCCGAAATCATCTCAAGATAACCTCAAGATATAACCTACCGTCGAGACCAATTTAGAAGAAGTTGGCAGTTGGTGATTGAAGCGTAACTGTATCCTCGGGAACGAGGCGCCATGGTCACTTCTGGTGATTGAGGGGTAATTAACGCCTTGTGAGCGAAGGTCCAGGTCCAGCGAGACGCGAGGCATTGAACGCTGAATGTATACTGGAAAGCAGACTCCCCACCGAGGTCACGACCCAGTCAGGTCAACCTTTAGTGACACCAACACGCTCATTTTCCTCAACGTATACTTCAATCGTACAATAATATTTTAATGTAAAGTATATATATATGTCTATATGTAATATATATCAGCCTATAAAATTGTGAGGTGATGTGAGGCAGTCTACTCGGTACACGGAGACGCTTAAATATCACAAGTAAACTGAAGTGTAAAGAAATGTTAAGGGGTAAAGCTATTTAAAGACTTTGTTGATAACTTAGTGTTATGAGGGCGCTCGCGAGCAGCTTGCTGGACGGGCTATGATCGGAGGGTTGCGGCCCACGATACAAGTGGCACTGGCATATTTTAATTATCAAAAAGAGAAAATATTTGTTATATATTTGTAGGATTCATAAAGTAGCATCAAGTGGTTTTTGTTTTCTTCAAAGATAATTTAAGGTAGACTTTGGAGAAAGGGAGCCGGTCGGCCGGTCGGCCGAGCGGACAGCACGCTGGACTTGTGATCCTGTGGTCCTGGGTTCGATCCCAGGCACCGGCGAGAAACAATGGGCAGTGAATATATAAGTGAATGTAATGACCTGTGGCCACTATACGTTATCTTGAGATGATTTCGGGGCTTTAGTGTCCCCGCGACCCGGTCCTCGACCAGGCCTCCACCCCCAGGAAGCAGCCCGTGACAGCTAACACCCAGGTACCTATTTTACTGCTAGGTAACAGGGGCATAGGGTGAAAGAAACTCTGCCCATTGTTTCTCGCCGGCGCCTGAGATCGAACCCAGGACCACAGGATCACAAGTCCAGCGTGCTGTCCGCTCGGCCGACCGGCTCCCTCATGACGTAGCTTGAGGCAGCATGACGTAGCTTGAGGCAGCACGACGTAGCTTAAGACAGTATGACGTAGCTTGAGGCAGTATGACGTAGCTTGAGGCAGCATGACGTAGCTTGAGGCAGCATGACGTAGCTTGAGGCAGCACGACGTAGCTTGAGGCAGCATGACGTAGCTTGAGGCAGTATGACGTAGCTTGAGGCAGCACGACGTAGCTTGAGGCAGCATGACGTAGCTTGAGGCAGTATGACGTAGCTTGAGGCAGCATGACGTAGTTTGAGGCAGCATGACGTAGCTTGAGGCAGCATGACGTAGCTTGAGGCAGTATGACGTAGCTTGAGGCAGCATGACGTAGCTTGAGGCAGCATGACGTAGCTTGAGGCAGCATGACGTAGCTTGAGGCAGCATGACGTAGCTTGAGGCAGCATGACGTAGCTTGAGGCAGCATGACGTAGCTTGAGGCAGCATGACGTAGCTTGAGGCAGCATGACGTAGCTTGAGGCAGCATGACGTAGCTTGAGGCAGCATGACGTAGCTTGAGGCAGCATGACGTAGCTTGAGGCAGCATGACGTAGCTTGAGGCAGCATGACGTAGTTTGAGGCAGCATGACGTAGCTTGAGGCAGCATGACGTAGCTTGAGGCAGTATGACGTAGCTTGAGGCAGCATGACGTAGCTTGAGGCAGCATGACGTAGCTTGAGGCAGCATGACGTAGCTTGAGGCAGCATGACGTAGCTTGAGGCAGCATGACGTAGCTTGAGGCAGCATGACGTAGCTTGAGGCAGTATGACGTAGCTTGAGGCAGCATGACGTAGCTTGAGGCAGCATGACGTAGCTTGAGGCAGTATGACGTAGCTTGAGGCAGCATGACGTAGCTTGAGGCAGCATGACGTAGCTTGAGGCAGCATGACGTAGCTTGAGGCAGCATGACGTAGCTTGAGGCAGCATGACGTAGCTTGAGGCAGTATGACGTAGCTTGAGGCAGCATGACGTAGCTTGAGGCAGTATGACGTAGCTTGAGGCAGTATGACGTAGCTTGAGGCAGCATGACGTAGCTTGAGGCAGCATGACGTAGCTTGAGGCAGCATGACGTAGCTTGAGGCAGCATGACGTAGCTTGAGGCAGTATGACGTAGCTTGAGGCAGCATGACGTAGCTTGAGGCAGCATGACGTAGCTTGAGGCAGCATGACGTAGCTTGAGGCAGCATGACGTAGCTTGAGGCAGCACGACGTAGCTTGAGGCAGCATGACGTAGCTTGAGGCAGTATGACGTAGCTTGAGGCAGTATGACGTAGCTTGAGGCAGTATGACGTAGCTTGAGGCAGTATGACGTAGCTTGAGGCAGCATGACGTAGCTTGAGGCAGCATGACGTAGCTTGAGGCAGCATGACGTAGCTTGAGGCAGCATGACGTAGCTTGAGGCAGCATGACGTAGCTTGAGGCAGCATGACGTAGCTTGAGGCAGTGTGACGTATAGCGTGACGTAGCATACCCCCCCCCCCCCTCCCCTGGTCAGCCCGAGACGCTGCAGGTCCAAGACGTTTGTCTAGTGGTGTGTGACCAAAAAGCGAGATAGAGCCATATCATATTCTTCCCCTACTTCTTGTCTTTCGGGTGGATTAGCACATCTCGATGCTAATCCACGCTAATCCAGGCTGATCCTGGTGTGTGTGCCCGGCCTCCCATCGCGAGGTCCCCAAGAGTCAATTGAACCACACTGACCTGACCTGTCAGCGTCCCCCTGTGTGTGTGTGTGTGTGTGTGTGTGTGTGTGTGTGTGTGTGTGTGTGTGTGTGTGTGTGTGTGTGTGTGTGAGAGAGAGTGTGTGTGTGTGTGTGTGTGTGTGTGTGTGTGTGTGTGTGTGTGTGTGTGTGTGTGTGTGTGTGTGTGTGTGTGTGTGTGTGTGTGTGTGCGGCGGCCTAGCTGGGTCTGCCCGGTGATGATGTCTGGGATGGTGATCGCCATCGTGGGTGGTGATTTTGGTTGTGATTGCGGTGAGGTCATTGGGATGGTTGTATTTGATAATGATTAGTGGTGGTAATGGTGATTGTGGCTTTGATAATGGTGGGGATGATGATGATGATGGTGGTGATCATGGTGGTCGTAATGGTGATATCAGTTATGCAGCTATTAGTGGGAAAAATGGTAATGACGTGGGTAATTAATGGTTGCAGCAAGTGCTATATGCCCCAGTCATTAATAACATCCATGTCTTGTATACACCACAGCCCTTACTTGACTCTCTCTCTCTCTCTCTCTCTCTCTCTCTCTCTCTCTCTCTCTCTCTCTCTCTCTCTCTCTCTCTCTCTCTCTCTCTCTCTCTCTCTCTCTCTCTCTCTCTCTCTCTCCTTCACCACATCCACCGTTAACCAACTACGCAGACCTCGTTATCTCCAACACCACTACCATCCCCAATCACTATCAGTGAACGCTTTAAGCCACAACCTACAACACAAACATTACGGGCCACCAGTACAACAAGACCAGTACCCACCATCACCACCATTACTACTACCAGTGTCACTAACATAGCCATCTTCATCACCACAACTACCACCATCACCCACTACTACCACTCTCATTAACATAAACATTCCACCACTAATACCACTATCGCTAATAAACACTCCATCCCCACTGTTACCATCACATCCATCACCACTAACACACACACCAACAACCACCACTACAACAATCACCACAACAACTAACATCCCTTCCCCCACCGCCTTTCATAATGAACACCATCTATTACCCACTACAACCAACAGCACCAACACAATTACCACCATAAGCTCTCTCAACCATCACTGTCATCACAACTACCATCATCGCTACAATAACTACCATTATCAAGCCTCACTATCACTGCAACCACATTCAACAACCATAGCCACTACCACCCTTCACAGCTAATCACCAACAACACACCTTCCCATTCACAAAATCTACCACAATCTACCCACTCAACCAGCAATATTACAGACACAATCACTCATCACCACCAGTAACCAAAACACCCAAATTATCAAGAACACACCCACACACCATCTCCAACACTGCTACCAACCTTCTCTACTCATCCACCACAACCACCACCCACTACCCCCACTCACCATCCACTACCATCACTGCCACCACTCGTCCACCACAACCACCATCCACTACACCACCCACTACTACCACTGACCACCCACTACCGCCAGTGACCACCCATTACCACCACCACCCACCACCACAACCCACTATCACCACCACCGCCACCACAACCTCCAACATCGTCTCTGGCCTTCCAGATAAAGTCAATTACCGCATATTTGGCCCGTGTTATCGGGCCGGTTATCGGACTCCCACTGAGCTAAAGAACACTGTAATTACCATAAACTGCCTCGTTTGGTCGCCTACTGCCCTTAGCCGCGGGGCTATTCAAATTAGCTGTCAGACCCTCGAGGTGCCGATTGAGAGACGCTTCGGCTTGCCTTCTTCTTGTCGGGGGGAAAGGGTTGGGGGGGGGGGGTGAGAGCATGAAACAGAGAGGGTGGGGGTATTGGGAGGGGGTCTGTATGGATGAGTAAGCAGGGAGGGTATGGGAGAGTGTGGGGTGAGGAAAGAGGGGAAGGTGGGGGTCTGGGGGGAAAGAGAAAGACAAGTGTGCGGTTGAGGTGGGTGGGGGAGAAAGGTAAGGAGTATTTTTCCCTTTTGTGGGTGTCTTCGTGATCATAAGTCAGCTGCTGAGCCTCATCCACCCACCGCTAGAGGGACAGCTGGCGTCTGGGTCAACTCTGAAGTTTACGTGCAGTGGGGCCTGGCTTGACTTGTGATAACTTGGAACAATACACTGTTGCTTGGAGTGGCCCGTAGGCCCACATATCCACTACAACCTGGTTGGTCCGGCACTTTTTGCCAGAACTTGTCTATTTTTTTCTTCAAGAAGCCCACCGGTTCCGGCAATATTTCGTTTGCTTCCTTAGAGGGCATTAAATAGCCGGGGACCTCTGATGTTCATACAGTGTTCTCTGATTGTACCTATGGCACCTCTATTCCACTCGTTCTATTCTACATTTCCAGTACGTTGTTTTACTCTCCAAATTTGGGACCTAGTCTTCCAGTATCATTCATGTATGTATTATTTGATACCTCTCTAGTCTCCTTTCCAGAGAGTATATTTTGAGACTTCGAGACGGTCCCAGTAATTTGGGTAGTTTATCGTGTCTGTGCGGGCCGTATAGGTTCTCTGTATTTCCTCTATCTCAGAAATCTTTTGTGCTCTGAAAGGGGAAGTGAGTACCGAGCGGGACAACACCAGTAATTTAAATAGTACGAGCATTGTGATGGAATCCCTGGATTTGAACTTTCTCAAAATCTATCCCATCACTTCCTGGCTGACGCTATATTTGCTGGGTTATGTTAAATATCAGGTTGTCAAACACCATCATTTCCAGATCTTTTACTTGTTGCTTTCTTTCTTTGAGCAGTGTGATTGTGGCTTGTAGCCTGTATTTCTACACACTTGTTGTTCTTGGTAGAGCCTGTTGGGTTTGTTTACCTCATCCTTGAGACCTTCCTACAGAACCAACTAGCGTGAGCATGACGTCATTAAGTTGAAGCAATCAACCAGTCCTAGTGAATTGCTAAATAGTTTCCATTGTCAGGGATAACAAGCTTATTAAAGTTATAGAAACCTATCTAACCGGTGGCTAAGCTGCCCGCGCGATCACCTAACCAGTTACTGGCCAAACCCAACGGTGACCGAGTGACGCTGTTATTTCCTCACGCACTCACCAACAACTCCTCTTACGGGGTATTCATGCCCGTGCCACCTCTTGGGTGGCTTAATCTTCATCAATCAACAACTCCTCATACTCTCGCCTACAATTTCCTTACACGTTTACCAACAACTTCCTCACACACTCACCAACAACGGCTACTTAGTGTCCTTCATAGAAATATATGAACGTTTGGTATTCGTCAACAGACATGAATTTCCAGAACTTTAGTTTACTAAGAAATGTGATTCGGTACACCTAAAAAAAATTTACGTTCAGTATCTCCTCAGAACATTGGCGAACCTGTGTTCAGTTCCTCGCTTTATAGGTGACGAACCTTCAGTAGTAACCCTCATCAACAATAACGGGTATTTAACTTCTCGAAAAAAAGAACGCCCATTAATCCTGCAGCAGAAAGGAACGTACAACACCTACTCGCATTATAAACAATGTTCAGTGTCACACCTACTTTAATGGTTACAAGGATCGCCTCAGCTTTAATATTTTTGTTTAACTAACAAGAATATTTTTATGGAAGACCATTGAAATGTTTAGGGTCCTTTATTGCATTTTTAGTTATTTTATTACACTCACTTTTCACTTTAACTTTTCTTGCACATTCTGCTTTGCCCCCCGTTCTCATTAGTAATTATTTCAGAGTACAGTCCTTGTAGTATTATCCATGCTTATCTCGCCTGCGTCATGGGGAGCACAGAGTTAGAGGTTTCAGGCGTTAGTAGGTAAGGTGCTGAGCTAAATGTTCTTTGCAAATTTCCTGAACCTGCAATTTCTCCAGCCGCCTTGAAGGGGGAAGCTATTAGTATACTGTGATATTCCAATCTAAAAGGCAAGAGCCTAAAGAGTATTATTAATGGCTTGAATCTCTCATCTATATCTTGCTCGGCAAGATTCGGATTATCCATATTGTGCTTGTTTTTGCAACTGCTAGTGTACATTTTGTAAGGAAAAGGCTCGTTCCAAGGAGCTTTATCAAAGTGAAGGGAGCCGAGCTTATCTATGGCTCAGCTCGACTCACACCTGTGAGCCGAGCCGAACCGAGCCTTAGACTGTCGCATGCTGAGATAAAATTTTATATCATCATTTGTGAACGCAGGCGGGTTACTAAGGCCACTGCAAGAGCCTACTGACCAACCAGTAAGACTAGTCCTAAACAGTATCTAAAACTAAAGTAAACGCTTAGTGTATGTTACACTGAGCAGTGGACCCACTTCTGTGTTATTTAAGTGTAAGATCTTCCAGGTGATAACTCCTACGTGGTTTGTGTTTTGTATTATATTTAAATATTAATATCTTCTCATTTTTCATTGCGGAAAGGTAGGAAATATTTCTTCGTTGACCATAATGTTGCTTTATGGGACTATCGGAAGACTTAAAATTACACGTTCAATAACATTCAGCAATGAAAACTAAGGTACCCATTTATTATTTAGCAGCAAAAGCTAACTTTCATGTTATGGATAACCCTAACTCAGGTTAAGGGTAACGATGTGTATCAGTGCTATACCGACGGCTCTGTAGAAGAAGGTGGACGATGTACCGGATGTGCATGTAACATATTTGAACAATCTTCTCTCGTACATACAGCAATGAAGCGCGTCAATGACTGGGCAAGTACAACTCAAACCGAACTAGCAGGCATATACCTTGCCACTGAATTTTTAAAAGACAAAGACAGTGGACTTATATACTTTGACTCAGAGTGCACTCCTGGCATTGGACGCACATAGTAATTTTTTTTTAATTTTGCCTCGAAGGCAAAATTTGCTAATTGGGTTTAGCGCCACTCATTTTTTATTGGGCAATTTACTGGGCAGCGCCATTCATCCTGTGAATGTCTAGGACCGCTACTGTTCCTAATTTACGTTAATGATCTGCCCAAGAGAGTGAGTTTGTACATGTCAGTGTTTGCAGGTGACGCAAAACTGGTAAGGAATGTAAAAACAGGACAATTGCAGAAAGGTACAGAAGAGCCTTGACAAACTTCAGGAGTGGGCAAGTAAATTACTGAATTTTAATTCCAACAAAAGTGAGGTAATGATGATGGGAAAGAGGAAAAGAGGCCAGAAGGTTGCTATTCCATAAGGGAAAGACAACTACAGGAAGGTGAAAGAGAAAGATTTGGGAGTGGATATGATTTTTAACACTAATACCGGAGGATACACATGAACAAAGATATTATCAGCAGCATATGAGACGCTGGCAAACATGAGAACGCCATTTAAATACATAAATCAGGACTTTTTTAAGGCAATCTACACAACTATTGTTAGACCAATACTGGAATATGCAGCACTGAAATAGAATCCGTACCTTGTGAAGGTTAAACGACCTGGATCCCACAATCTTTGAAGACGAAAGAAATGGAGGGGATATGATCACAGCAGAAAAGATACTGAAGCAAATAGACAAGGAAGACAAGGACAGCCTCTTTAAATTGACAGAAAATAGGACGAGAGAACATAAGTGGAAGCTGCAAACGCAAATGAGCCTTAAGAGATGTAAGGAAATACTCGTACCTTGTACGGATGATCAACAAGTGGAATGCACAGAAGAGCAAGTTGTGGGACCCACCTCCATCCACAACTTCAAGGCCAGATTCGACAAAAAGAGTTCAAACATCAGAATAGGTAAAATATATCATAACAGGTACAACAAGGATAGTAGGCGAGGCATTTAGAGCTCAACCTCAATTTCCCTTAGTCTGTGATAGGTAAGCAATGATAGGTAAACACGACCCGTACTCTACCACAACATGCCTTCCCAGCACTATTAACCAAGCCTTCCCCCCTTACCCACGCACACCTGGCCCCCCCCCACCTTACCCCCAGCCAAGGCTGTCCGTCAGGTATGCCGAATGTCTTACTCGCTCTCCTGGGTACTGCCATTAATTTACATAAACTGTTACGCTTGTGCTTATCTGATCCCGACAAAGTGGGGATGGTGGGATGGAGAAGTTGCTGGGTGAGGTGAGACACTGGGAGTGTAGAGAGGGGTGAAAGGAAGGGGGAGGCACTGGGAGTGACGTGGAATGAAAGGAAGGTGAGACACTGGGAGTGAAAGGAAGGTGAGGCACTGGGAGTGGAGTGAAAGCAAGGTGAGGCACTGGGAGTGGAGTGAAAGCAAGGTGCGGCACTGGGAGTGAGTGAAAGCAAGGTGAGACACTGGGAGTGGAGTGAAAGCAAGGTGAGACACTGGGAGTGGAGTGAAAGCAAGGTGAGACACTGGGAGTGGAGTGAAAGCAAGGTGAGACACTGGGAGTGGAGTGAAAGCAAGGTGAGACACTGGGAGTGGAGTGAAAGCAAGGTGAGACACTGGGAGTGGAGTGAAAGCAAGGTGAGACACTGGGAGTAGAGTGAAAGCAAGGTGAGACACTGGGAGTGGAGTGAAAGCAAGGTGAGACACTGGGAGTGGAGTGAAAGCAAGGTGAGACACTGGGAGTGGAGTGAAAGCAAGGTGAGACACTGGAAGTGGAGAAAGAAATGAAAGGAAGATAGAGGCACTGGGAGTGAAGAAGGTGAGAGAATAGTGAGGCACTCTTTTTTTTCTATTACATTACCATGTCCAAATCCAACTTAGGATGTGCACCTTATTTTCTAATGTGTTTCGTGGTGCACAGTGTCAAGGGTTTTGCTAAAGTCGAGTTACACAGTGTCAATTCTCTCCACTTGTAAATGCCTCAGATGCCACCGGAAAGAAATGAGTAAATTTGGTAAATAAGATCGGCCTTTTGTCAAAACCTTGTTGTGCAACGTTTATGAGATGTCATTTTTTGACAAATTTGCTTTCGTTATTTCCCGGCATATTTGAGGCATTTGACACTTTGTACATTTACATTAACAAAGCCTTTTGATATTGTGGCTCTCAAGCGACTGATAAGAAAAATATCAATAATATCAATATCAATAATAATAATATATATAGGATGCCAAAACAATGGGTTTAAACTAGAAAGTTTAAATTTAAGAAAGAAATAGGTTGATCCTGGTTTGTAAACAGGATGTTGGATAAATGGAAGATTATTGAGTAGCATAATAGTGGCAGGGCTTAAAGTGGAGGCTGGATGTGTATATTAGTGTGGTTGAGTGCAATCAGGAACGGCTAAGAATAAATAACCAATAGGTCTTTTGCAGTCTAATATTTGTATTGCGTTCTTGTGTTCTTTAAGAGAGAATAAAAGGGTATATCTCTAAGGGGTGAGATAGAAGGGTGTCTCTTTCGGGTGAAATATAAGGATGTCTCTAAGGAGTGAGATATAAGGGTGTCTCACGGGGTGAGAGATAAGGGGTGTCTCATGGGGTGAGAGATAAGGGGTGTCTCATGGGGTGAGAGATAAGGGGTGTCTCATGGGGTGAGAGATAAGGGGTGTCTCATGGGGTGAGAGATAAGGAGTGTGTCATGGGTGAGAGATAAGGGGTGTTCTGTACGGTGTGGCGCCTCAGATAACACAAGATAGCTGGCCACACCATTAGTGAGGTCAGGCAGCCACTGACTCGTGTTGATCTGTCAGTGAAGCCAGTTGGTCTTGGGGGTGTAGGGCCTGGTGAGGGGGGAGGGGATGATAGAGGGATAACGTGGAAATGGAAGGGTGTGGCTGCTGGGTGTGAGAGGGTAAAGGGATGGGGGACATCGAAGAAATGGGGAGAATAGAAATGGGAGAGAGAGTGAGAGAGGGGAGGACTGGGAGGGGTAAGAGGGTGAGAACGGGATCAGGACAGTGGAAAGGTGAAGAAGAGAGGGCATAGGAAGGGGGAGAAAGATAGAAGAGACGGGAAAGGAGAGAAATAAAATAATAAGGGAGAGAAGAGGGTTAAGGGAGCGTGAAGGAAAAAAGATTAGGGAGAAGGCGATAGATACAAAGTGGGAGCGAAAGAGAAAGGGACATTTGGTAGATGGAAAGATGAGAGAATAAAAATAGTATCAAGGGAGAGAGTATTGGGAAGGATAGAGAAGGAGAGAAACAGTGAGAACCGAGAGCAAGAGAAGGGAAGGGAACTATCAGGGGGAAAGCGTCAAACCATTAGACTATATAGCACTTGGAAGGGGCAGGATAACGATTAGGAATGGGACGGGGGAACAGGGGGGGGGGGGGTGGAAGGGGAAAGTGCCCAACCACGGTCGGGGATTGAACGCCGACCTGCATGAAGCGAGGCCGTCGCTCTACCGTCCAGCCTGAGTACTGAGAGCAGTATACACATATACTCGGCCGCAGCTCACCACGAAACATGTGATGACTCGCCGTGTTCAGTCACAGGCGTGATCACCGCCCACCACCCACCCAAGAGTTGTCATTTTCATTCCGTGTGTATTTACTATGTGCGTGTGCTTGCAGAAACGAGCTATTAGCTCTAGGACCCCGTCTTTCTAAACATGTGTGTCTGTACTCACCTGTTTGTGCTTACGGGAATTGAGCTTTGGCTCTTTGGTCCCTTGTGTTCCTTATATATATATATATATATATATATATATATATATATATATATATATATATATATATATATATATATATATATATATATATATAGTGTGATGTTTGATTTTCCCCGTGAATGCCTTTTCACAACAAACTTGCCATATTTAATACTTGTACATTTTTTGTGATTTTGTTATTAACTTGTTCTTATATAATACTTTGTTGGTTTTTAACGTTTTCAATATTGTTGTTTATCAATTTTTGCTTCGTTTGTCACAGATATATTGAACAGTCGATATATAGTCAAAATATAGCGAGCGGCATTACTGTACTAGGGAGTTAACGACTCCATAATGGGGAGTTAATGGTCTAACGGCCAGCCCGGTAGTTAGTGGTGCAATGAGCACCACGCCACACCCACTCTTCCCCCTCCTCGACCCCAAGCCATCAAGTTGACCTGTAATCAGAAAGTTGCTGAAAAATTGTGATGACTTTTACTGACCTGCCCAGGTCGATCAGCGTCGACAGCGAGGAGAGGAACAGGAAGGCTTAGAAAGTAGGGTAAGAAAGCGAGAGAGAGAGAGAGAGAGAGAGAGAGAGAGAGAGAGAGAGAGAGAGAGAGAGAGAGAGAGAGAGAGAGAGAGAGAGAGAGAGGGGAAAGACAGAGAGTGGAGAGAAAGGGGGAGAGAGAGAGAGAGAGAGAGAGAGAGAGAGAGAGAGAGAGAGAGAGAGAGAGAGAGAGAGAGAGAGAGAGAGAGAGAGAGAGGGGAAAGACAGAGAGTGGAGAGAAAGGGGAGAGAGAGAGAGAGAGAGAGAGAGAGAGAGAGAGAGAGAGAGAGACGAGGGGAGGGAGAGAGAGAGAGAGAGACGAGGGGAGGGAGAGAGAGAGAGAGAGACGAGGGGAGGGAGAGAGAGAGGGGAGAGAGAGAGAGAGAGAGAGAGAGAGAGAGAGAGAGAGAGAGAGAGAGAGAGAGAGAGAGACGAGGGGAGGGAGAGAGAGAGAGAGAGAGAGAGAGAGAGAGAGAGAGAGAGAGAGAGAGAGAGAGAGAGAGAGAGAGAGAGACGAGGGGAGGGAGAGAGAGAGAGAGAGAGAGAGAGAGAGCGAGAGAGAGAGAGAGAGAGAGAGAGAGAGAGAGAGAGAGAGAGAGAGAGAGAGAGAGAGAGAGAGAGAGGGGGGGGGGAAGACAGAGAGAGGAGAGAAAGGGGGGAGACAGAGAGAGAGAGAGAGGGGGGAGAGAGAGAGAGGGGGGGGGAGAGAGAGAGAGAGAGAGAGAGAGAGAGAGAGAGAGAGAGAGAGAGAGAGAGAGAGAGAGAGAGAGAGAGACATAAAAGGAGAGTAAGTAATGGGCCACAAGTACAACGATGGTGTGTTCGGCACGCCCAAATGACCTCCTATGACCCCGCCCAACTCACCTAAGCCCCGCCCACGCTTCCCGTACGAGTCCCACTTTCATTAGGGCACTCTGGCTGTGGGGTATGTTAAGGGTTTCTCCCACTCTTTTCGTACTCACCTTATACTTGCAGGGGATGAGCTTCGGCTCTTTGGCCCCACTTCCCTTTAGTTTAATGAATTTATTTTATTCCGCCATACCTGTCCTGCGAGCAGTAGCTAAATGAATTTCTGAGTACCATATTTGATTATCTAAGCTAGTTACAGAATTGATGGGCTAGTTACATAGTTTACATACACACCAGTCTATTCACAGTTTTGGTTTCTTTAGCTTAATTAATGGGTGCTACAACTGAATACTTATGTTAATAAGTATTCAGTATAATATAGTATAATAATGGGTTAATTCTGTTGACTTAACACATTTATATCTGTAGTGCATTAATTACAGGTTTTGTTAGCCTCAGATTTGTGATAGTCACAAATGTAGTTATCTTATCACATTATGTAGTGAACGTTACAGTTTATGGTCACGAAACAAGCAAGTGAGACTTAAGCGTGTAAGCTGAGTGTGTACTTGATACAACAGGCACACTTGGGATACCTGTTGACCAGACCACACACTAGAAAGTGAAGGGACGACGACGTTTCGGTCCGTCCTGGTCCATTCTCAAGTCGATTGTGATGATTGAAGGAGGAGAAGGCAACCAACAAAAAGTCAACACCAGCAATCAACAGCCAATTAACGCATAACTATATTCTACCCACTTCAAGACCCCGAAGAAAATTTAGAAGCAGCAAGAGAAAAATGGGCCAATAGGCCTTCTGTAGTTACTTTCATTCTTATGTTTTCATATGCAATTTATACCCATATATATATATATATATATATATATATATATATATATATATATATATATATATATATATATATATATATATATATATATATATATATTATTAATTCCCCATTATTACCCAATTATTATTATTACTGTTCTTTATTTATTTTTAATTATAAGTACACATTAATTGCTATCATTCACGTCTGAAATCACTTTTTATTCTACAAAAAAAAACTCACAGAAACTAACATAAAAAATAAATGAGCTCTCCGTTTTCCCTCTTGCTATCTCTCATCTCGCTCTTTTCTCTGCCTTCTTGCTCTCTTCCTATCTCCCCTCTTGCCCTCTCCCTCTCTCCCCTCCTGCTCCTTCCCCTCCTGCTCCTTCCCCTTTTCACCTTTTGCTCTATTTGCCATCTTGAACTATCTGTATTATCCTCTCTTGCCTCTCTCCCTTTGTCCCGTCTTAGCCCCCCCCCCTCACATAGTACCCCTTCCAGAAGGAGGTGCAGACAACGAGTGGGAGGGGAGGTGGCCGTCATTTACTTCAGGGTAATTAAACGAGAATTAGCCAGAGTTTGATGATAAGCAAGTGACGCCGCGTGCTATTTCAGCGTCTAATGCTGCTCTCTTCATCGTCTTCTGCTACTTTCTGTAGCGTCTTTTGCAGCTTGATTCAACGTCTTCTGTTACTTATCAGTAGTTTGGAGTAAAGTGAAGAAACGTTAGTTCTGGAGGTAGTTATGGCAATAAAATGAGAGAGAGAGAAAGAGAGAGAGAGAGAGAGAGAGAGAGAGAGAGAGAGAGAGAGAGAGAGAGAGAGAGAGAGAGAGAGAGAGAGAGAGGTGGGAAAGCGATGCCAAATATCAGTTAAGATAATGGTCCATGACGGACCGAATCGTGGTCGTTTCTTCATTCTCTGATGTTTGGTCTTGATATCATATCTTGAGCCACGTTATTGTGACTCATCGTCTGCATTAGTGAACAAGACAGAGGAGGGGAAGGGAATTAATAAAGTTCTTCAAGCCGAAGCAAGTAATTGGAAGAAGACGGGTGGAAATGGGAGGCCGGACCAAACACCCATTACCTATTACAAATGCCTGATCAAGAACCCATTAGCCCCTCTCTCGACCCCTTTGGGGACCTGGCTCGACTACCACTTTGGACCATAAACGTTTATGGTTGTTGGGAAATGTTAATAAGTGACGTGTCATCTGCGACCAAGAACGTTGATGCTTGCTAAAACGAATGTAGGTATTTCTAAGTGTGTACTCATCCGCCTAGTTCTGCTCACCTAGTTGTGCTTGCGGGGGTTGAGCTTCGGCTCTTTGGTCCCGCCTCTCAACTGTCAATGAACTGGTATACCAATTTCTGAGCCTATTGCGCTCATTCATATCTACATTTGAAACTATTTGGAGTCAGCCTCTACTACATCACTGCCTAATGCATTCTATTTGTTAACTACTCTGACACTGAAAAAATTCTGTGTAATGTCTCTGTGGCTTATTTGAGCTTCCACCTGTGTCCCCTAGTTCGTGTTCCATCCATGCTAAATAATTTGTCTTTGTCCATCCTGTCAATTCCTCTGAGAATTTTGTAGGTTGCGATCATGTCTTCCCTAACTCTTCCATGACGTCAGATTTAGATCCAGTAGCCTTTCCTCGTAACTCATAACTCTCAGTTCTGGGATATAGTCTGGTGGCATACCTCTGAATTCTCTCTAACTTTGTCTTGTGTTTTTCTCTATCTTTGTCTGTCCTGTGTTTAACTACGTATGAACTCCAGGCTGGAGCTGCTTACTTCAGGATTGATCTGACATAAGTGGTATACAAGGTTCTGAATGATTCCTTACGCAAGTTTCTAAAGGTAGTTTTTATGTTGGTCAATCTGGCATATGCCGCTGATGATATCCTTTTGATGTGGGCTTTTGGAGATAGGCTCGGTGTGATATCAACCCCCAGATCTTTCTACTTGATTCTTGCAGGATTTCATCTCCCAGATTGTATGTTCTATGAGCTTTTTCCTCGCGATCTTCTCCACCTTGCATGGTATACATGGTAGGGAAACTGGCCTGTAGTTCAGTGCCTCTTGTCTGTTACCCTTGGTGTATATTGGTACTATATTAGCTGTTAGGTTTAGTTTTAATATTTCCTCGTATCTCACTAGATGGAGCGGTGTACCTCTAGACTTTTGTGGTGAAATATGCTAGTGATACAAATGCCTGAATTGAGCTGACAAGTTAATTTGAGCTCTGAATGATTCATTATTCAGAATTATGTTGTAAATCTATACGATGGTCAATGCTTAATATGTCTTTGAAATCCTTCAACTATAAGAGGGTGTCTCCTCACTGTTGGTACCTAGTTCCTATTATCATTAGATTGCATTTGCTGGAGTTGAATTCTTGCATCCCCTTGTTAGATCATTCTTGCTATTTTCAGACCATTCTGTAACTTCCAGCTTCTTTCAGTTTTCCATCGTGTTTATATCCATGTTACCTTATGTATGTATGTTTTAGATTTTTGCGTACTACATTTTTATTCAATTTTATAGTCGTATTGTTGTGTGTTTTTTTCAATTGATTTACACACTTCTTGTGAAAGAGAGAGTGTGAGATAAAGAGAGAACGTGTGTGTGTCTCTGGGCCACATTCCAGGGCCCGTGATCAGGGGAGAGGATGGGGGGGGGGAGGGTGAGGGGGAGACAAGGAGAGACCTCCCCCCCCCCCACATACAAAGCACCATTGTCACCCCTTGATTGGCCTATTGGCGCGCAGGTCCGCCATAGCCCAAGTTGACAGCACCGAGCAACCGGAGCGCCACCTACTCATTTATTTTTGCATATCTCCCAGCAATTCTCACTTTATTATCATTTGCAAACATCACAGTTAAAATCTTCATGGGTTCTCCAGTAGGTGGAATTCAAAATGTGGAGCTTAAGAGGAGTTAGAATGATGAAATAAAAGCGACGGAAAGCGGAGTGGCAATGTTTTGGTCGCTTAGTAAAGAATGACGAGTAACACTGTGAATGATTCATTCCGAGTGGAAATATGATCCCTGGGCTCCTGTTGAGTCTCTGTCTGTGTCTGTCTCTGTCGGTCGGTCTGTCTCTCTCTCTCTCTCTCTCTCTCTCTCTCTCTCTCTCTCTCTCTCTCTCTCTCTCTCTCTCTCTCTCTCTCTCTCTCTCTCTCTCTACTTACCCTCATTTTACTTATTCCTCCCCTCATTTAAATTTCATTCTGTTGTTTCCTGTTCTATCTGTTCTTTTATTCTCTTCGTCTAAGTCTCTCTCTCTCGTTCCCCCTTCTCCTTTGCCCTCACCCTCCATCACATGGGTATCAGGTACCACGATCACTTGAGCTGAAAATCACCCAGGTAACGAACAGTTAAGAGGGGTCATGACACTGTAATGAACCGAGGGGTGTAACTATCACTTAAGGGATAGAGGGTGGGTCTTTTGTTGAGTGGGTGATGGGGGGGGGGTTGGGGGGTCCACTTGTTCAGCTGATCTGAAACTGCCTTCTGATAAACTACACGAGAGCAGATCTTGTATGAGGACTCTTTATTATTTTGTTGTTGTTGCTGTATTAAATTTTACCGACGGGGGTTCCTTAGGGTGGGTGTCTATTTCTTTATTCTTCCAGCTGTTATTTTGGTTTATTGCTATACCATTTCTTGAAAAGGCTTCTGGTGGACGTTTCGTTAACAGTTTGTATCGTTTTGGCGTTTATTTTGTTGATGCCGAGGCAAAGACTATAATGCTGATGCTGTGGCAAAACTGTAGAGTAAAATATTTCTGCCAATTTTAGACTTTACAATCCATTTTGGCTATCTCGTGAACGGCTCAAGTGCGCCCTCTTGTATGATATTTGGAGTTTGCAAGTTGTCAAGAATATATTTTTATCCTTACAACCATTGTGCTGAATATTTTTATAATGAACTCTTTTTGATATTATATTTTTGGATATGTAATTTTTGGATGATTTCTTAAAAATTATCTTGCAAAATCACTTAAAAATGAGTGTACATGTTACTTAGTCATATCATATAGCATAAATATTTACATCTATTTCAACTTATATGCCATAAAGCGTTGCCATATTGTACATTCGTATCTTTGAAGTTCACTTATTCCAGCTTTAAGAAATCATTGTATATTCTAATTTCATAGGAAGGTATTGTTTAGTGTTACTATATTTACAAAATAACTTTCAAAATGGTTACTTTGTCCCTGATGTGACATCATACATTGTAAGCAAAAAATATATATTAATCCTCTAAAAAAGTGGGTTTAGAAGTTGTTTTATATTTTATACGATTTTACAACAGATGCTTGCTTTTGTTTTTACAAAACAATTTATGTAACTGTACAATACTTCAAACTTGGTATTTATATAAACCTTAAAATATTGTCATATGCTGTGTGCATTGTCATCAATGCTGCTCCTTTGCAGTAGTGCTCTTAAATCATTATATTTTAGACTTGCCTTTTGTGCATTTGACTTTGGCTAATAACTCAAGATTCGGTGTTACTAAATTAATTCTAATTTGCAACATTTGTGCCTTGAGGACTGTTAATGAAATATAAAATAACTCAATGTATTTATTTGAAACTTACAGTAGTTAGGCATTGCAATGAAACGATGCATAATGTTATGATTTTGTGTATTGTTAATGGTAACAGATCATGGTCCTAGATAATCTATATTATATCTGATCATTAGGTTGTAGATGATTATATATAATTATAGATGATTAGTAATGTTAATTATATATGACTATATTTACCTGAGGGCCACTAACACTAGTGGCCTTGACGAGGACAGGAAGCCGGCGGCTTGTCGAAAGTCCCATCATTCGCCTATATAACATTTATTAGCCTGTAGATGTTGTAGGCAATTATTAGAAATTATTATGATTTATAATTTTAAATTAATATTACTACTTGCACACACACACACACACACACACACACACACACACACACACACACACACACACACACACACACACACACACACACACACACTTAAGGAAAGAGACTTAAGGAAATTCCGGTTTCAATTCTTCCTCCATGATCTGACACTGTCATATATATATATCACGTACTGTATAATAAAAATAATAATAATAATAATAATAATAATAATAATAATAATAATACAATAATTTTATTCACCTGGGCTTTAAGAGACTCGAACCGCGTCACTAATTCCTCTGAGTTTCAGTAGTCAGGGAGAGTCGAAAATTCCAGCTTGGCAGCAGTAGTTGCTTCTGGAATCTTTCCTTATTAAGACTACTCAATAGTACAGTCGATAGAGCTTCGGACTCACACGCTTAGGGTCCGCTGTTCGAGTCTCCTAGAGTCCAGGTGAATGAAATGTTTATTACCGAAGTGTGGATGACAATTTAATAATAATAATAATAATAATAATAATAATAATAATAATAATAATAATAAGCTTCATTACAGATTCACGTTTATATATTGTACAGTGATACGAAGGTTCTGATATAGTTGTAAGCCGTTTATACATTAGTGTGTGACATTACTACTGATAGGCATTGATACTGCCATACTATAGTCGTAACGGCTTGGGACTTTCTCCTGATAGTTCCCTTCCCTTCCCTCAGGCTGTCTACTGGTACTGTGTTATGGTTACCTTGAGGTGCTTCCGGGACTTAGCGTCCCCGCGGCCCGGTCGTCGACCAGGCCGCGGGGGACGCTAACTTGGTTGCTGGACTGATCAACCAGGCTGTTGGTGAGTACAAATATGACTTAACACCGCTATTTTTTCATTATTTAGTAAACAAATTGGAAAGATTCATTTTGTATCTTAAAACGATTTTGTGCATAGGCATAAAACAGATTGGGCTTGGTAGTTCAGATTGGTTGTGTTATAACCGTTACATTATTTGGTTGCCCTTATGCACCATATAACGCTAGGAGACTTACTTAAATTCACAAATTTGCATTTACTATAACGATATCTCTGGCGACAAGACCAAATATGACGGTACATCGCTGAAGTCACTATATTACTTACGAAAGGTCAAGCCGTCCTAGAGGGAGAGCTGCTCATCGCCGATATCACACAAATACTTGGGTGAATACGATTTTGTTTTATTTATTGTAATATTAAGGGCATTCAGTTGTTTATAAAGTAATTTTTAATAAATACCAATGATCATATGTTCTTTGAGTTAGTTCAGGACAGGAGTGTTCCGAGCACTTTAAGCAATTTAAGGCCTTAAATATTTGTAACTGAACAGTTCATTCTTGGTATTAAGAGTGACATAATTCAAGACGACACACGTATATTATGTATTCTGTACATTATGTTTTATGCTATGTACGAGGTACAGATGGGAGGACTGGTTGAGGTTGAGAGAGGAGGAGAAGGAAGGATAGGAGACGGTGCTGGGGGGGGGGGGGAGATAGGATAAAGACTTTATTGTTTAAAATTAGTTCGTAATGTTTCTTTTATGGTGAGATAGAGTGGGATAAGAGACCGGGATACTCCCTTTCGGACGCCCTAATACGATGAAACAATATCAGGTTATTAGAACTGTCAATGTTATTTTTGTTACGGGGACGACATAGAATTAGTTTCAGTGCATCAGTCCCTCACATCACAAGCTTTCTGATTGGCTGGACGTCATGTGTCAACAAGCCCTCTGACTGGTGGATGGCATGTGTCAACAAGCACCGTTGGGGCCCTGCTTGTTCCGCCTGCCAACCGCTCGTCACACTCCACACTGGCTAATAGCATTTTGTCCAATGCGGAAATATTTTTGGTGGTTCACACATTGACTTTTAAAAACTTTATTTTAAAACCTTTAATTGTCTGCTGCATTTCGGTATATATATATATATATATATATATATATATATATATATATATATATATATATATATATATATATATATATATATATATATATATATATATATATATATATATATAAACAAAATATTTATATTTTTTTTAAACCTAAAAGGGGTACCACCTCTGGTGCAAGTGTAGGGACCCATAGCCTCGGAGAAGAAAATAATGAGTACTCAGAGAAGACCTTGTGGATCCTCACTGAACACTTTGATATTTTCTTCCCCTAGCACTCCTATTCTTTTAGTGTGTGTGTGTGTATATATATATCTAACTTTATTTAAAATTTCATTACACAAAAAGGGTTACAACATTGGTTACATGCAAGGTACAAGACTACTTGTCACAAGTTGTACAGCTCCTCCAGCTCCTCAGATGGCGGGCAGGAACCATGGATGCAGTGAGCATTTCCTCTCTGGATCGCCACACTAAGGCGCTGAAAAAAAACACAAAATATATGTATTTTTTTTAATTTCAAACTCCTACTCACCTTCATCAGCACTCGAGACATTCAACACCTTCATCACAACACCAGACATTCATCACCTTCACCAGCACCTGAAACAACCCATCAACTCGTCTGTTTGGAGACGTTTCCTTATTTTACCGCGGGAATCATGTTCTTTCAGGCCCATATTTCACACTCTTGCAAAGAGCCAAAAGACCAAGGGGACCATTACTTAATTTTATAGTGCCTACTCGTGGAGGCCTCAACAAGTTTCAAATTTGTCAACACTGTTGGCTATTCGAAGGTGTCGTTAAGAATACTCACAGGCATAGAACACATTCCTTTATTATCCTTTCAGAAAGTTTTGAGAGTCGGATTCCTGTCCTTTATTGGCCGCTCGACTACGTCTTTAGAAGTTCCCAAACTTTCCCCTTATTGACCACTTAAGGACGTCTTAAGAAATGGAAAAACTACCCAATATTGACCACTGAAGGACACCTTGAGTGGTTCTAAAACCCGGTACTTATTGACCACTCGCAGGCGTCTATTCTCTGGCGAATTTCGGTGCGCTTTTCACACCTCTTCCATACATTCTTGGGACGTTTAGTCAAAGAATCCGACGACAAAGTTGAAATATTTTAACTATAAAGTGGGGATAGGGCGTCGAGCTGCGGGTGAATGGCTTCTGGAGTGGTCTGCGAGCCGCCGTCTCGCTCCAGCATTCAAAGCAAATTAAGCGTGCGAGCCTTTCACCGCCTCGCCACAAGTTACTGTTCTCCTCTGACTTTCGTTCACGGCTCCTCCTTTCCCTCTCCCTCTCACATTTGCTCTCCCAATATTAACAGCTCACTAAATAGATTTGCTCTCTTGCTATCACGCGGAGAACGGCAAAGAAAATCCACGCTCATCAGATTTCACGTAATCCTAAAAAATACTCCATAGAATGCCCATTCCCTAGTAGAAATGAATATGAAATTTGATGAATGTCTCCGAAACTCTTGGAAACAGTGACTCATGAACAATACTCGGAGCTTTACAGCTTCATCAGCCGACCATTATTAACTTATTGATAAGACTTTAAGATATTTCTTTTGAACCATTTGCTCTGGAACTGTCAGGCTTGACTACGACCAGCCTAGCTTGGGACTGAGACCACGACCTCTACGACCTGGTGTGGTATCTGGTATCAACCATATATTGAGGCCTGGTAGACGACCGGGCCGCGGGGACGCTAAGCCCCGAAAACACCTCAAGGTAACCTCAAGGTAACCAGCTTGGCTTGGGACAGACATCATGACCTCTACGACCAGCTTAGCTTGGGACAGAGACGGGGTCATTACACGTGAAAACGCAGGCAAATCATACTATAGAACGAAAAAGCAATATAAACGATTTGGAAGCAATCATGTCGGAAGACGTTTACTTTTTAAAAACACAATAAATTAGCTGTTACAACTGAAAGGAAAAATGACAGGTTAGATAACAAGAACTTTTTAAACAGGAGATGCCATACCTAGGATGATGATGATACTTTTCAAGACACTAATGCTCTCTAGGGCGGCATATTGTTGCACAATAAGAGGCATCATTCATACCTGGAGAAATTACTGACCTGGAGAACGTAAAAAGATCTTGCTGCTAGAATTCATTCATAATGATGTACTAATGGGAATCTTAGCGAAGTATCCAAGGTGTGCTTATTGTAGGTGCAGCCTGCACGTAACTGTAAAGCTGCCGCCCAGTTGGGTGGGTGTGGAGCACGTGACTGTAAAGCTGCCGCCCAGTTGGGTGGGTGTGGAGCACGTGACTGTAAAGCTGCCGCCCAGTTGGGTAGGTGTGGAGCACATGACTGTAAAGTTGCCGCCCAGTTGGGTGGGTGTGGAGCACATGACTGTAAAGCTGCCGCCCAGTTGGGTGGGTGTGGAGCACGTGACTGTAAAGCTGCCGCCCAGTTGGGTGGGTGTGGAGCACGTGACTGTAAAGCTGCCGCCCAGTTGGGTGGGTGTGGAGCACGTGACTGTAAAGCTGCCGCCCAGTTGGGTGGGTGTGGAGCACGTGACTGTAAAGCTGCCGCCCAGTTGGGTGGGTGTGGAGCACGTGACTGTAAAGCTGCCGCCCAGCTTATATATATATATATATATATATATATATATATATATATATATATATATATATATATATATATATATATATATATATATACACACTCACAATAACTCCGCCATCCCTGCATAACAACCATCCAGTAGTTCCCACGCTTGGAACAATTTTCCCACACTACACAACATATCACATGTCAGCCAAACGAGGGGAGGAGGTATCGAATTGCCTTGTAAACATGCATCTCAGTTGTTAGGGTGAACACTCTTATATTTCATTACAATAATCTTTAAACATTATTAAATTATTAGCAAATCTTGTTGCCATAGCAATATCTCACGTTCCTGTTCATATTTTATAATGTTTCAGTCTCTGGATGTTTTGTAAATAATAAATTTGTATGATATTACTCGATGCTAATGTGTTAATATGTAATTCTCAGTTATTATTTTTGTCGAGCATTAATATTAATTTTGAGATGAATATATATGAGAAACGGGAAAGAGGAGGGGGTGAGAGAGAGAGAGAGAGAGAGAGAGAGAGAGAGAGAGAGAGAGAGCGAGAGAGAGAGAGAGAGAGAGAGAGAGAGAGAGAGAGAGAGAGAGAGAGAGAGAGAGAGAGAGAGAGAGAGTGCGCTAGATGTCTCCGAATCTGTAATTTAATATCGTGTGAAGTGCAATAGGGGAAGATTTTTAGGGGGAGAAGCGGGAGGGTGAGATGGAGGTAATCGGGCGAGGGAGGAAGAGGCAAAGATGGAAGCAAACTGGAAGGAAAATAGAGTTGAAGAAAGGAGGGTAGAGAAGGATGATCAAAGGAAGAAAAATAGAATATAGGGAAGGATGAAGAGGGAGGAGAAAGAAGGAGAGAGAAGGAAGAGGATGAAGAAGAAGAAAGAAGGATGTGGAAGGAAAAAGGGAGAGGGGGTAAAGAAGAGCAATATTGGTTGCAGATGAAGAAGGATGAGATGGATGTAGGGAAAGGAGAAAAAACAAAGGAATGGGGCAGATGGAAGTAGATGAGTAAAAAAATGTAATCCTGTGTACTTTGTTTGGGTGTGTGGAGATGTTGCGGCCCAACACAACAGGCATCAAGAGGCCGTCGTTGCTCACAGAACCGGGGCATCTGTGATCCCAGTTCCAATCACAAAAGTCCCATAGATGTCAATGATATCCACAGCCCGTGAACGCCTTGTATGACCGTAGCACGAGATATAATGACACACAAGTTGTGTAACCCTTCATGTAGTCTTAGGGTGGCGGCATACATGACCATCTACCTAAATTAATGAAAATAAGTGAAGGGACTTGTCCCCGTACTGAGTGGGTAGTCACTCAGGGGGAGTGAGGTCCAGTAGTGTGTGTGTGTGTGAGTGTATATTCGTAGTTCATGGGGGCAAGGATGTTTACGGGCTCACCATAGCCCGTGCTACATGGACACTTCGTCCTGAGTAGCTAAATCTGAAACAACAACAACAACAGGCAAGGATGTGCACGTTGAACTCTACCATTATGCTGGCATCCATTATGGCCAGTAAATGTAGTCCTTCCCATCCAGTCTACGCTTGTGTTAAAAGCCTTAAGAAAAGTCTACAAATATATTCTTGAGATATTTATCACTTTAATTTTGTGTACATTTTTTTAAAATACATTTGAAAAGAACAAGACAATTAGGAGAGACGCTGAAGGAAAATAAATATAATTAAAAACAGGATAGTGTATTTCTTTTTTAATAACAATAACAATAATAATAAAAGAATATATATCAAATAATAAAAATATATATTTATGCAATCTATTTTAAGAATAAACATAGATGTAACATTAATTTGTGCTCTGAATCCACATGAGGAGGAGTTAAGTCAGTAGATCAGACGGGGGCGTCCAGTGTGGACAAGGTGGGGCCGTCCACTGGACAGGGCGTAGCCGTCCAATGTAGACAGGGCGTGGCCGTAGAGCGTGCCCGTCCAGTGTGGACAAGGTGGGGCCGTCCACTGGACAGGGCGTAGCTGTCCAATGTAGACAGGGCGTGGCCGTAGAGCGTGCCCGTCCAGTGTGGACAAGGTGGGGCCGTCCACTGGACAGGGCGTGGCCGTCCAGTGTGGACAGGGTGGGAGCTGGGTCACCGGGAATGACGGTAGCTGCTGCACGGAGAGACATGTCTCGTTACTGTGGAGAAACAAACAAAGACATTAGGAAGCATGCAGACAGGTTTATATCCATGCGCTTATAACCGCACATAGCTCATCTAAGCACTTCCGTCCTTGTATAGTTATTCATTTTCCCTCAGACTAATCCAAACATTAATTTTCTCTCAAACTAACCCAATCATTCATTGTCTCTCAAACTAAACCAATCATTCATTGTCTCTCAAACTAAACCAATCATTCATTGTCTCTCAAACTAAACCAATCATCCATTGTCTCTCAAACTAAACCAATCATTCATTTTCTCTCAAACTAAACCAAGCAATCGTTCCCTTTCACTTAATCCAAACATTCTTCTTAACTAATCTAAGCCTTCCTTTCCTCTCAACTGATTCAAATATTCCTCTCCTCACAATTAACAATAAATTATTACAAACTTCAAACAGGAACAGACCATTAGATCCAAACAGGCTATTTGTGTATTTAAGTTTTTTTTATTTTGTGGTAGTAAATAAGGCGCGTAATAGAAGTAGAGTAGCGGGCATTTGTCTATTTTTGTTTTACTATTTACAATATTATTGTCATAAATTGGTAACCCTCTCCGTATATTCGCAATTACAACTATTTAACATTTGGATGGGATCAGGATAGAGATTTGGAATAGGACAGGGGTAAGGTATGGTGCCTATATCACTTGGGCAGGACGGTAGAACGTTCATTTCATGCAGGTCGGAGTTCAATCCCCGACCGTCCAAGTAGTTGGGCACCATTCCTCCCCCTCCCGCCCCAAATCTTGTGCTACTTGTATAGTCGTAATGGCATTACACTTTCGCCTAATAGTTCCCTTCCAATCCTTCCATCAAAATGTTTTGGTGCCAGTTCGTGTGCTGTTAATTATTAACCCATTGTTAATTTACGCGCTCTTACCCTATCATTATTAATCTATGCACTCTTATCCTCACACTGTTAATCTAGGCACTCTTATCCTCTCGTTGTTAATATAGGCACTCTTATCACACTATTAATATAGGCACTCTTATCCTCACACTGTTAATCTAGGCACTCTTATCCTCTCGTTGTTAATATAGGCACTCTTATCACACTATTAATATAGGCACTCTTATCCTCACACTGTTAATCTAGGCACTCTTATCCTCTCGTTGTTAATCTAGGCACTCTTATGCTTACGCGGTAAACACTGTTAGGCTTTAGATGTAGATTTTTCTGCATAAAAATCATGCCCCTAAAATCTATCCATTAACAGTAGTAATAAAGAGCACTCACCATCAGTTTCCGTTGAGGGTCGTCGCAGGGCTGGCAGACCTGGGGCGGGCTCTTCAAGGCTGGAGATACACTCGACAAATTGTCGAGTCAACATTATCATCTGAAGAAGGGTATCATGGGCTGATGGAGTCTGAGGGCAGGAAGGTGGCCTCCCAGAGGCAGGAGGCCGCCGTAGGCCGGGTACAGAGGCCTAGTCAGACGTTCAACCTCTGCCTCCTTGAGCCGCTTGTCCTTGGCGCGTCGGTTCTGGAACCAGATCTTGACCTGCGTCTCCGTCAGGCTGAGGGAGGCGGAGAACTCGGCCCTCTCGGCGATGCTCAGGTACGGCTTCTCCCGGAACTTCTTCTCCAGCGCCAGGAGCTGTTCTGAGGTAAAAGGGGTGCGAGGCTTCCTGTTAGGCTTGTGGCGGCGCAAGACAGGCCCGGACAGGTAGACGCGTACTGTACTGGGCTGAGTAAGACGGGCGTAAGGCTGGTAGCGGTGTGGATGGTGGTGAGGGGATTTGGGTGTAGGGTGGCAGGCGGGAGGTGTTAAGGGCTGGTGTGTTAGTCTGGGGGAGACGTCACCCTTTACCGAGTCCTCAGAGCTGCAGCTGTCATCTGAACTCACCCTGGAGGGGCTGCTGGGGGGGCTTGGCAGTAGAGTGGTCGAAGCCTCCAGCCCCAAGATAGCGTCGATTCCAAAGGAGAGTCTTGGCTTGTTGAATTGTGTGTTTTCCATTGTAAAGTATGAACTTGAGAGACGTAGACTTAGAGTCACAACTGTGTCGCTGATATGAGCGACAACCTCCAAGCGCAACCCTTATAAGCGCACCCCAGTCAGGTCAACCAGGCAGGGCGGAGCTTTGGACCATACAGCCAATCAGGAGTATTCTTTACTCAGTAAAGTCGCTTCGTCTGGAACGAGTTGCCATCTAACCAATTACGTACCCGCTATTACAGACAATACACATGCTTTATTAAAATTCGAAGAGTGATTTTCTGTTCAATCCTAATCTAAATACCAGTTCAGTAATTATCCTATAAAATATTAGTATTTTTACTTCCCCCCCCCCCACACACACACGTGTGGGCCAATAGACCTTCAGCAGTTTCCTTAATTTTTAATTTTTATGTTCTTGTGTTATGTTCCCGTAAACTGCCGAACCATCCACGAGAAGAGAGCTGTGTCTCATCTTGTGTTAAAAACAGAGTTAAGGAATTTAATGCTGCGTTCGCAATTCAAATAACTAGTAACCCCCACTAGGATGATATTGCCTAGAAAAAACTGAGTTCTGTGCAAATTACAGGAGGAAACAAGAATAGGAAAAGGTGACATTCAAGTTCAAGTAAGTATGTTGGCATAAACATATGCCTATCACTTAAAATAGTACATACATATTACATATATGTTACAAAAATAGGAGGTTTGAAATGATCAAATGCCGTTTAATGCTGACAAATGTAAGGTTTTGAGGCTATGTAATGATGAAGAATTACAAGATACGATCTAGATGGTGTTGAGATTGCGAAGTCGGATTGCGAATGGGATCTTGGAGTCGTGATTAGTATGAATTTAAAGCCAAAATATCAATGCATTAATGTTCGATATAAGGCAAATATGACACTTTGATATATTTATCGAAGCGTTATTAATCGGCGTTCAATCCGCCGATTGATGTAATTCTTCATCAATCCGCTGGTGTTATTCTTCAACTATATCTTGCTCTTGTTAGGCTCCATTTAGATAATGAAGTTCAGATTTGGTTGCCGTACTATTGAATGGATATAAATTCACTTGAACACGTCCAGCGTAGGAGGCCAAAGTTAATCCCGCAAATTAGAAACCTTTCACGTAAAGAGAGATTGACAAAGCTTAATTTACATTATCTAGAAAGGCGAAGAATTATGGGTGACATGAGTGAGGTGTACAAGTGGATGAACGGGCATAGCAAAGGGTATTAAAGGGTATAAAAGTATCAACACAATAGAACAAAAAAATGGTTATAAATTAGATAAGTTTAAATTTAGGAAAGATTTGGGTATACTGTATACTTGTTCGGTAACAAGGTTGGTTATTTGTGGAACCAATTACCGCGTAACATAATAGAAGCAGGATCGCTTAATTGTTTCAAGCGTAGGATAGACATATATATGAATGAGTTTGGGTGGATATAAATAGGAGCTGCCTCTAATGGGCCAATAGGCCTTCTGCAGTTTCCTTGATTCTTATGTTTTTATAACAAAATACATCCCAAAAGAATAGAGTAGCTCAGGGCGTTATTTGTACCCTCCGCTATCAGTTCAATGCCGCTATCAGTGTACTTGATTGTCAAGACTACGTCTGTTTGCGACCTTAGCTACCGAGCTATTACAATAAACATGTAGAGTTTCTACTTATACACTCTATATTGCCCTTCAGCTGTCCTGCCATGTACATATTCTCTCTTTTGCAGTGGAACTGTACCACTTCTTCGTTGTATTCCTTCCCCGGTGGTGTTAATTGTTTCTTCGTAATGAAAAACATTCTTGCAAGGTATCACATTTTGTAACATTACAATGTTGTTGTTGTTGTTGTTTTAGATTCGCTACTTGGAACAAAAACTTCTAAGTAGCACGGGCTATGGTGAGCCCGTTGTGGACTTACCTGGCACAGGAGCGGGGTTGTAACTTGTGTTGACCAAACAACACAAGTTACAGCCCTGCTCCTGTGCCAGGTAACATTACAAAATAAAGTTCCCATTTACCTTGTTATACTTTAAAATACATTGTTAATTTCTTCCCAACTTTTATACTAAATTGATTAACTAGCTCCCCCTCACCTCTCGTTAGTCTAATCCCCGAAGTCTATGTAATTTGTCGGCTACATTTGTCATTTCATCCCCTTATCGTAATTTAACAATGCCCCTTCCGACCTGAGTTGAAAACACGTCCCAGTAGCAGTTGAATTATCCGTCTCTATTCTTGGACATCAAATATTAAAATATATTTAAAAGAATAAAGGCATATGGGAAGGTGTAGCGGTCATTTTAACGGGTGTAATATTTGAATCTCTCCTCTGGACACAACACCTTCCTGATCACCGTGACAAATGTGGATATTGGGCCTAAAGCCTCCTAATGCTACCCTTGGGGAGATGAGGTTCCGGGTAGGGAAGGGATGGGGGGAGGGAAAAGGAAGGAAAAGGGCTGTATAGACAGAAAGATAAGGGAAGAGAGGTGGTATCGAAGGGAAGCATCAGAGAAGATTGAAGTTCGAAACGTCGAGGAGCACAGTAGTATAGTGATGGTGGAGAGGGTGAAATATTGTGCTGGGGGAACTGGGAGTAGGAGGGTAGGTTATAGATAGGAGTGGGATGGGGGGGGGGGGGTGAGGGCAGATAAGGAAGTAGGGGTTGCTTGTGAGGTGGGGGAGGAGGTGAGGTAAGTTTGGAGACGGGAGGTGGCCTACCTTAATCCTGAGTAGCTTGGAAGTTTTGACAGGTACTGATGAGCGAGACAACTGGCTTATGATGAGCTCTTAATTACACACAGGTACACAGGTACATACATTCACTTGGACACACATGCTCAAACGTACACAGGTACACAGGTACATACATTCACTTGGACACACATGCTCAAACGTACACTGGTACACACGTTCAAAGCTACATAGGATTATGAGTACACATATTCGTTGATAATTGAGTCTACCAATGAATTTATAAGTGTGCAAGTTTAAAGTAAACATTAAACTGGTTAAACGGTACATAGATACACATACTGACTATACATTCTGATACACATACACATAGTGAGTGGTGGTGGTGGTGGTAATGCTTGGGACTGATTGATTGATATAGATTAAGCCACCCAAGAGGTGGTACGGGCATGAATAGCCCGTAAGTGGTACAATTTTTTTGTTCAGTAAATCTTTTCAGTGTTCTGAGGTGGCATTTAATCGTCAAGTTGGGACTAGGATCTGTACTCTCCTAAATATACCTGCAGTCAAGCGTTAGCCCACGCGACATTCCCTCAGGTCATTAGTATAAGTCAGGCTATGACATACTTTCTCAGGAACGCAAACTCCATTGATTGTTTCAAGCGCAGGTTAGACTTGTAGATGAATGAGTTTGGGTGGGTATAAATAGGAGTTGCCACGTATAGATCAATATACCTTTTGTAGTTTCTTTGATTCTTATGTTCTTTAGCTAGAGTGATAAATCGTCGATATTGGAGTGTCCCAAGGTTTTTAGGAGACCTCTGTGTTTACCACACACACACACACACACACACACACACACACACACACACACACACACACACACACACACACACACACACATATATATATATATATATATATATATGATTGGTGGATGCTGGGTATTGTGGTAGTGGTGGGTGTTGTGGTAGTGGTGGGTGTTGTGGTGGTGGGAGCTGGCAGGGGCTGGGGGAGCTGGCAGGGCTGGGGAGCTGGTAGGGCTGGGGGAGCTGGCAGGGCTGGGAGAGCTGGTAGGACTGGGGTGGAAGTGGGGGTGCGAGAAACGTGGATGATGTGGTCGTGAGGGGAGAGGGGGGGGGTAACCTTGGCTGAGCTGGATAGTTAAGGGATTAAGGGCAGGTTGACAGTGACCACTCCGGGTCCATCCTTAATGCCCTAATCCGCACGGCTGGGCCCTATGAGTATTGTCGAGTCTCGGCTAAAATGTGTCTATATCAGAAGACATTGATATTTACAAATGCAATATTATTACTAAACGTTTTTCAATATAAATTTAAGTAAACAACAAATAATTATATGTTATTAATAACGTTTAAATGCCATCGTATGGAAAGTAGAAATAAATTGGAGCAACGCGGTTACTCTCACCGGCGACCTGGGCCCAGGTGGCGCACCTTACCCCTGCACCACCACACCGTATAACTTATACAGCCTGGGATTCCACTGAATTCTCAGGAAATTTAGAGAGAGAGAGTTCTTGCATTCTTGTACAGCCACTAGCACGCATAACGTTTCGGACAAGTTTGGAATATATAATAATAATAATAATAATAATAATAATAATAATAATAATAATAATAATAATAATAACATTGATGATTAAGAATATAAATCCCCTAACTCCTGGAAATATACTAAATTATGTAATCAAAACTTACCGAATTGTGGATAAAACCAACACTTTAAATCATAAATGTGGATAAAGTCAACACCAGATCATAAATATGGATAAAGCCAAAACTTTAAATCACACATGTGGATAAAGCCAACACGTGAATATAAATAGAGGCAAGATTCCTGAACTGTTGTGTTCTACATTGCCATTCTCCCAATATTTTCTGTATTAGAGCAGTGCTAATGTCTCACGGACCTTCAGACAGTATAAAGAGAATAAGAACATAAGAATAAAAGTAACTGCAGAAGGCCTATTGTAGTTACGCTACACATAAGGGGCATAACTGGCCGACCCCTCGCAGTGTTCAAGAGAGACCTTGACAAACACCTCCAAAGGTTACCTGATCAACCAGGCTGTGACTCATACGTCAGGCTTCGAGCAGCCGGGTCCAACAGCCTGGTTGACCAGTCCTGCAACCAGGAGACCTGGTCGACGACCGGGCCGCGGGGTCGCTAAGCCCCGGAATCCTTTCAAGGTAACCTCAAGGTAACCAAACGAGGCAGCACCTATTTATAACCACTCAATCCCACTCTTATGCATGTCCAAGCAACTTATTACTAACACTTTGATAAATAAATCCCGATGTCCTATTTGCCTTATTACGAACATTTATGCATTGATTGTTTGGTTTTAAATTCTTACTAATCATAACTCCCAGATCCCCTTTCGCAATCCGACTTAGCAATCTCAACACCATCTAGCTCGTATCTTGTAACTCTACCATCATTACTTGCCTCGAAACCTTACATTTGTCAGCATTAAACTGCATCTGCCAATCTTTTGACGATTTCAAAACCCTATTTAGATCGTCTTGAAGTGATAGTGAGTCTTTTTCCATGTTTATTTCCCTCCCGATTTTTGTACCATCGGCAAATTTGCCTATGATATTTAACGATCAGATCATTAAACGATATTTAACGGGCAATGGAATATTTTACATCAACTAACAGATTAATACCAGTCAACTGTCAATCGAATTTCATTCCAGCCAAATGTCAGTTACATACACATACACAAAGTCAGTTTAGATACCAATTGAATAGCAGATGCCAGTGAAGTAACAATCCATTATCAGTCGGATATTAAATCAAACACATCCAATGCTAGTCAAACAGGTCTAGTAACAGTGAAATATGACTGCAACACAAGTCAGGTACCACCTAAATACCAACCAAGCACCGGCTAAATACTAATCGAATATTATTCTCAGCTCAACTCAGATGCAGTTCAGTACCTATTTTATTACAGTCAAATGCCATACAAATACCGTTTAATGCATGGACTTCCCCTTGATATGGGTGGATGATATGGATGCTAATGGATGAATATGATATGGATGCTAATGGATGAATATGATATGGATGCTAATGCAGCCTGTACAGCATACAGACAGATATACAGACTTCCGTACTACCATGCATACGTAATACTTAAATACATGGCTGTTCAACGCTGATGCAGTTTTTAGTGCGTAAGTCACGTTGATAAGTGGCTGTTACAATATGTTTACAAAAGGTAAGAGGAAATACATGTGTGCCTAATCCTGATAATCTTTCTAATTGCTCTACCGTCCAGCTCAACCACTTGAACTGGACGGTAGAGCGACGGTCTCGCTTCACGCAGGTCGGTGTTCAATCCCCAACCGTCCAAGTGGCAGGGCACCATTCCTTTCCCCCGTCCCATCCCAAATCTTTATCCTGATCCCTTCCAATTGCTATATAGTTGTAATGGCTTGGCGCTTTCGCCTTGTAGTTACTTTTTTCCTTCTATATTAGGTAGAGGTGATAGACCTCATTCTGCCCTCATATGAGTACAGTTGAAGGTCACTGCCCTCTGCGTGACAGAGGAACCCAGAGACACTTCAAGATGTTACACGACCAAAGACCAACATTCACTCCAAACATCTACATCGCCTACGGGGCTACTCATGCCCGTGCCACCTCTCGCGGTGGCTTAATCTTCATCAATCAATCTCATCGTGAGGCCGTACATGTTATGACTCTGTATCACATTCAAGTTCAAGTATGTTTATTTAGATAAGAAAGAAATACATCTCAAAGGGATAGAGTAGCTTAGGCTATTTCTACCCCCGCACCTCTGTATCACATCTAAACGTTTGAGATGACTGACAGTGAAGATCAGCGATTAGCTTGTCCTCCTGGGTGCCTTAGGAAAGCCCCTTAAGTATGTCGCTGTGACAGACCCATAATTAGTTTAGGGACAAGTCATCATGTAAAGATGGCGCCAAGTCTGGAAGACTCTTCAGCAAGTGTTTAGAGTCAGTACGCAATAGTTCCCTAAGCTGCAACACAACCAGTAAACGTGACTTCGAAAAAAGTTTGGATTTATTGCAAATTCTACATACAAGTAATTTTCTTATAATGGAATTTTCTGTTACATTTAACAAAGTTCCCGAGTTTACTTTTATTATGATGATCTTGCTTGTCCCTGGCGATAATGTTAGAATAAACATTCAATGTTTATTCTAACATTATGGCGAATGAATCCATTCCGTAGATAACCTATTCCGCAGATAGGTTAAATAGGTACATGGACTGAGGAAATCATTTATTAAAATCAGCATAGAAGCTTTAAAGTGTGATAACAATACACTTACAATTGTTCATATAATGTCACGCTCACACGTAAAAATGTTTGGTTTGAGTAATTCAGCCCTTGAACAACATTAGGGCAAAGGTCATGCTGTATTATTTCTATTCCTAGTCCTCTTCCTCGTTAGCTTCGTTCTGCTGGTGTTATTCCTCTACCTCCTCTATCTACCTGGACCATTATCAAGCACACGGCTTGATAATGGTCAAGAATGGACTGAAATCTCGGGTTTTCATCATCTCTCCTCTTCTTCTTTCTCTTCCTGCTTCTCTTCCCCGTCTTTCCACACCTCTGCCTCCTTTTCCCTCTTCCTATTCCTTCCCCCCACCCTCCTCTCATTTTTCTCTCCTCTTCCACCTTCTTTTCCTATTCCTCTTGTTCCTCCTTTTCTTTTCTTTCACCTTTTTCTCCTGCATCTTTAAGAAAATATTTTGAGCAGTGACATATGAAGGATCATCTCCCGTCCTCTGAGAGCGGCCGTCAGTTTTAATCCGGCCCAGCTGTCTTGCTCACTAATCCAATCATTCCCACACCAGGGAAACTGCTGCCAGTGATTGGATGATTGTATTGAGAATGGGATCCTAATCGTCTTATTGGCCGGGTGATCACCTCGGTTGGTGCTTGTTCTTTGTGGCGCCTGTCTGCAGGTAGGTAGGACAGGCCTCGGATTATAGGCCGCCTTGTCAAGGTTGGCTTGTGGAGGTAAGTGGGGGCTGTGGAGGGGATGGGAGGAGGTGCGGTGTGACGGAGGGGAATGGAGAGGGGTTGGGGGCTAGCTGATGGAGTGGAGGAGGAGCAAGGGAGATGGTTTCCTTCCTCTATTGTTTCATATACTTTTAGAATGTTATACGGGGGTTTCAAGTAAGTTATTGAGACGAAACAAAACATCTGAAAGGGACAGAGTAGTTTACGCTAGTGCTGTCACACACACACAGAAATCACAATAGCGTGATGCATCAAATGAACAAATCCACTTCGAAGCTCAGTCGATTAAGGCAGCGTCTGGGATGCTCTCGGACGCAGGTTCGAATCCTCGTCACGGCCCCTGTGGATTTGTTCATACGCTAGTACTATCCTCTATTGCAAGACCCTCGAGGGTCTCAGAAATAGTTTCACGCCGGACATAAAACTTACTTTTCCGTATAACTGCATCAAAACTAGTTAATTAGACCTACATATCACAATTATCATTATTATACTGTATTATAACAATTATATTAATATAAACTCACTACATATCACATTAACATTATTATTATATGTTTAGTGTAGTAACCAAGTACCCGGGAGTTAGGAAACTGTTGTGGGGTGCATCTTGTAGAAGGTCACTCGTTAGTCTAGGCCTCTAAGGGACCTTCCATAGGTCTAACTGACTTTGTCGCTAACAACGGAAAAGCATTTGTGTGACTTTGGGAAGGGAGGGGATAGGAGGGGGTGGGGGGGGGGGTAGGGGATGATGAGTTAATATTTTTAATGGTACAAAAAGTGTTGCTAATATATTCAATGTTTCCCTATGAGCTACAGTGACTTCCGGCGAAATTCTCTGGTGGGTGATGGAGTTTTCAGGTGTTTGACCGAAGTTCTATAATGCAATTATAGCATATCGGAGTACTAGGAAGTATGCTGTTGTTGTTGTTAAAGATTCGCTACTTGGAAGAAAAAGCCCCAAGTAGCACGGGCTATGGTGAGCCCATTGGGAAGTATGCGATGGAAGGCATCCCAAGGTCCCAGAAGGAGCCTCGCTTCGTTTCAAAGTGTTCCTCAGAGTTTACCGAGGCCTTAGAACGCCACCTTGTGTCCTTGTAACACACCTGCTGTGTATCACAGCATACGTCAGAGTTGTGTTTGGGGGAATCCTTAGATGGGTTGTAATGTCCTATGAAGCCTCGCACTACTCTGAAGTGTCCAATGCAGTCTCACCCTATTCTGTGTTGTCCGAACCAGCCTTGCACTATTCTGTATTGTCCGTTGAAGCTTCATAATATCCTGTGGTGTCCGATCCAGCCTTTTGATATCCTAGAATTTTCTAGATTGGCCTACAATGTACAGTATTGTTAATGTTGTCCGACTGCAGACATCATTTCTTTCCAGCATCAAGCGGTTCCCTCTTAGCATCTAGCGGTTCCCTCTAGCATCTAGCGGTTCACTCCAGGATCCAGCGGTTACCTCTAACATCTAGCGGTTCCCTCTAGCTTCTAGCGGTTCCCTCAAGGATCCAGGGGTTACCTCTAGCATCTAGCGGTTCCCTCTAGCATCCAGCGGTTCACTCCAGCATCTAGTGGTTCCCTTCAGGATCCAGCGGTTCCCTTCTAGCATCCAGCGATTCCCCTCTAGCATCTAGAGGTTCCCTCCAGAATCCAGCAGTTCCCTGCAGCATCTAGCGGTTCCATCCAGGATCCAGCGGTTCCCTCCAGGATCCAGCGGTTCCCTCCAGGATCCAGCGGTTCTCAACAGAAGTCACACAACGGTGTCCATCCATGGGATTACTGGAAGGCTCTTGAAAGGACAGAACGCCATTATGAGAAAATAATTGACTTTTTATAGACCTGTGTCGACTTGACGTGCAAATCCGGATCTCCCGCTGGTTCAGATCCTTTAAAATAGTAGTCCTGATGAGGTCCTGCCTCCTAATCCAATTATTGCGATCCCCTACTAGTCGGCTCCTTGGACCGGCCGGTCGTGTCGGCGCGTCAAGCAGCGTCTGAATTACTGGCAGTTGATCGCCTGCTTCGTGTGACAGGTAGGAATAGAGGGAGAAGGGGTAAGTGGGAGAGCCGCAGGTAGACTTAATATGATAGGTGAATTATCAGTCACATTGTGGTCGACCTTGACCAGTCTCATTCATCATAAAGTCAGCTTCAGTCTTAATAATCCTCAGGGTCCGTAAGGCTTTTTTTCAGCTCGCTGAAGATTGTAGTGATGCTGGACGAAATAAGCTGCGTCATTTGCAGGCTTCGTTGCAAATGTCACTTTGTTTTGTATTTTTAAGGAGTTTATATGGGATGAGAGATTTAATGCTTGCGAAGTAGTGATCCAGAGAGGTAAGGATAATTTGTAATTGAGACTGATAGACTGATCTCTCTATGTTTCTCTCTTTCTCTCTATATATCTTTCTCTTTTTCTCTCTCTTCCTCTCTCTTCCTCTCTCTTCCTCTCTCTTCCTCTCTCTTCCTCTCTCTTCCTCTCTCTTCCTCTCTCTTTCTCTCTCTCTCTCTCTCTCTCTCTCTCTCTCTCTCTCTCTCTCTCTCTCTCTCTCTCTCTCTCTCTCTCTCTCTCTCTCTCTCTCTCTCTCTCTCTCTCTTTCTCTCTCTTGTCACGGAAACAATTGTCTAGTTGAGAAAGTGAGTGTGATAGAGAGAGGCTGCCACGTTAAGCGAGACGAGAAGGGTTGCAGGCTGCTATAGTGAACACTGAACAAATGCACAAAACTCCCACCTGGCTTATCCTTCGACTTACTAGGGATGATCAGGGCTCATGTTTCGGCTCAACCCGGGGTCAAAGGTGACCGCAGGTCCTCACGTCGGGTGGGGTCGCGATTGATCCCTGATGAATCCTTTGCCCAGCAAGCTGATCCTGTCCAAAAATCAGCTGATCCTATACAGAATCAGCAGGCGTCATTTTCCCTGGCATATTGTCGGGTTTAGAAGCCGAGATACACACTGATGGAGCTGGGCTTGCGTGTCTGATCCTCAACCACTGACACAAGTCAACTCTCATCTCCAGTCATTTGAGGACACTGAAGAAGTTCATTAAGGACTTCTGTAGCCATTACTTGAGGAATATAGTTATTCCTCAATATATGGCTGAGGAATTTGCATATATTGAGGAATATATGCAAATCTGGCGCTGATTTGTAAGAAGGGAGATAGCTCACTTGCGTTGAACCATCGTTTTACTAGTTTAACGTCTATTGTAGGAAAATTCCTTGAATCGATACTCGTAAAAACGATTCGTTTACAACTTTAAAAAACACAGCTTAGTAAAAAATTCCCAAATGGTTTTATTAAAGGCTGCTGACATTTAACAAGTATGTGATATTGGAAAGGATTGCGACATTCTGTAACTTGACTTTAGGAAACCGTTGATACTGTGCTTCACGGAAGACTCATTGGAGAGGTAGAGGTACATGGTTATTTCTAAGAAAGTAAGAGTTAACACAAGGAGTTAAGTCCAAGTGAGAAACCGTTGTGAGTGGAGAGCTCCGGGGCTTTGTCCCGACACCATTGTTATTTACCAAACACTCTACCGTATATATATGATTTCGTCACAGGATTGAGCAACAATATTTGCAAATATGGAGACTAAAAATAGTTTTAACCTATCTAGATAGGCATTTAAAATGTAAGAAAATTTTGGAGATGCAGTTTAATAGTAAAAAATGTAAGGTTCTGAGCTTAGGTAATGCAAACAGTTACTAGTTAACACTTGGATAAAGTTGAAGTTGGCAAATCTGGATCCGAAAAAGATCTGGGAGTCATGATTAGTAGAATCTTAAGCCAACAAGTAAATCCATAATTGTACAATAGGATATTGGTATTTATATCTAGAAGCGTTAGTAATAATATATATCTAATATTATTTATCAGTTTTATCTTGGAATTGTTAGACCACATTTATATTACGCAATGTTGGTGCTGCCAGTGAGCGAGTGTGTTAGGACATGTTGGTTGCTTCCTTCCTTTATGTTGTATTGTCTCAGTGTGTGGGCATGATGGCTTAGTGTGACTTGCTCCCGAAGTGTATAAAAGTAGTTAAAGCCAATAATAGAGAGAGAGAGAGAGAGAGAGAGAGAGAGAGAGAGAGAGAGAGAGAGAGAGAGAGAGAGAGAGAGAGAGAGAGAGAGAGAGAGAGAGAGAGAAGAGAGAGAGGAGAGAGAGAGGAGAGAGAGAGAGGAGAGAGAGAGGAGAGAGAGAGAGGAGAGAAAGGAGAGAGAGAGAGAGAGGGGGGGGGGTCAGTATTTACAAAACCAATGATGACCGTGACGAAGGCGTTAACCCGTTGACCTCTAGGACAGGTCGCGGTGATCAGGTCACGCTGTTGACCTCTCTCTTAGGGCATTAGGGAGATAAAGACGGGAAGGAGGAGAGAGAACTAGTTGAGGTGAAAAGGGAAGAAAGGAAACGGAATAAGGTGTTAGGGTCCAAGATTACTAGTATTATTTTACCATTTGTTTCGTTGTTTATATATGACCACTAGGCCCAGGGAGAACCTTTACTGCTGTATTCCTTTGTCCCGTCATTAGTTATTATACATCATGGAGATCCTTAAGGGAGAACACCTGATACGAAACAGTATGCTGCCCGACCTCCCTTAACACAAAGACAGTAATCCTCAACTGGGCACCTAACACGCCGGAACAAAGGCCCCCACAACACAGCCGCTCAGGTACCCAGGAATTAATACAAGAGGACAATTACCATCTATCACTCAACTCCCACTTTGCTGCTCTGTACCAACCTCCCTCTTCTGCTCCTCCCTTATCCCTATTCTGTCCTCACCTCTCCTCTTCCCCCCCCCCCCCCCTCCTCCCTAGCAGCCCACACACCTGCTATATCCCAATCTCCCTGTCCTACTCCCACTTCCGTGGCCTGCCACATCTACCCGTTCTACTAATATAACTACTCTACTCCCACCTACCCACCCACTCCGCCCCCACCTCTTTGCTCAGCTGCTATTCGGCCCAATCTATCTTACCGTCCTGGCTCCCTCCGCCTCCATCACGGTAAGCCGGGTGGTAATGATTAGTGGGCGGGGTAGATAGGATTTGCCCCCTTACCTGTCCTCTGTAAACCGTCCTGTGCCCCCTGTGTCCTGTCCCCCCATCTGTCCTGTCCCCCATGTCCTGTCCCCGTCCCCCTATGTCTTGCCCCCGGTTTCCTATGTTCCGTCTCTTGGATAGGTTAGGTTAGGGTAAGGTGAAAAGCCCTGAAAAGAGGGACCAAATTTTATTTTTATCTTTGTTAGATGCATATATATTTGGGTTTGATCTTTGCAATAATATCGTGTTTACTAAGCACTAAATAATATAAATATATTTTTTGTGTAAACAAATATTATTTCAAAGTTATTTGTTTAATATTATTTGAAAGATCCCGTCAAATTAGATCTTTTCGTAATATAAATTGTATTATATATTTCCTGTTAATAAAAACAATATTTGGGGAATTTGAAAATTTGAAATAATATAGATCATAATAAAATTAAGTGTATAAAATTATGAAATGGTAAAGTCTGTACTGTGTACATTGTGTGAAAATTTCATCAACATGGAATACAAACTTAGCGGAGATGTAAGAGGCTGCAGACAGTATGACACAATAATGGGGGGGAAATTTGACACCCAACCCACACGCCTGAAAATAAAAGAATTGATGACGTTTCTGTCCGACTAGGACCATTATCAATTAATTTTAGTACAAGAGGTACTACCTTACCTTATCTTGAGGTGCTTCCGGGGCTTAGCGTCCCCGCGGCCCGGTCGTCGACCAGGCCTCCTGGTTGCTGGACTGATCAACCAGGCTGTTGGACGCGGCTGCTCGCAGCCTGACGTATGAGTCACAGCCTGATCTATGGTCAAGTCATTTTAGTACAAGAGGTAAGATGTGAATTTTTCTCACATAAGATCCTGAGCAATATCACATAATGATATAACTTTGTATATACTCCCTAATAATTTGTATATACATATTTAATCTGGTTATGCTTCATCTTTTCATAACAATATAACAAACGCAGTTGGCAACTGTGTAGTATTGCTGACATTTCTGGAGTTGTCGACAACGACTTACAAATAAAAATCATCAAATTTGTCCGATTTGGTTCTTTTAAACATTGTGGCATTAAACAAGTAACATAGTATAAAAATATGCGCTATGGTACTTGAAGGAGTTTCGAAATGGGCTTGGAAGGGATGGATAGGGAAATGATGGAACGGCGGAGGGGAATGACGGAAGGGAGAGCCCTGGAGGAAAAGAAGTGCGGGGTAAAGGACTAAAAAACCTGCTAAAGAGAAGTCGCGGAAAGGAAAGATGGATAAAAGAGCTCTGAAAGGATGTATGAGGGAGCACCGAAGGAGGGGTAGAGAAAGGGAACTGAAGTTGGGGGGGGGATACACAGGTGGGTGGGGGAATGCGGAAGAGGGAGTGAGGATGAGAGAGGTGAGGTACCTCACCCCTCCCCTCCTCGCCTCCTAACCAGACTGGAATGAAACTCAGACTCACTCACACACACACACACACACACACACACTCTCTCTCTCTCTCTCTCTCCCTCTCTCTCTCTCTCTCTCTCTCTCTCTCTCTCTCTCTCTCTCTCTCTCTCTCTCTCTCTCTCTCTCTCTCTCTCTCTCTCTCTCTCTCTCTCTCTCTCTCTCTCTCTCCTGGCGTCAAACAGAGGGAATAAAACACCAGGTATTACCATAACGATGAAGGCAGACTCTCATTAGAGCTGCATTGCTAGTCCCGTCATTATTCTCATTGGTCGTAATGCTGTCATTATAATGTTATCACCATGATTGTGGGTCGTATCATTAAAGAGGAATGTCAGGCGGCGCCCCGCTACTCCGGCAAGCTTCCCGCTCGGGAAATATCTCCGGGAATTAGCTTTCCATGTTCTGTTGTTGTAGCTCTCCTGTTAGTACTTGTATCTCGCGTTGTTCACGCCTCTGCGGCTAACTGCACGTATTTATGTGGTTCTCCTGTTGTGCTGTTTTCACGCTTGAGGTATGCGGTTCTGTTAAGCTGTTGTTTCGCTTCAGCTCTTTGGTTCTGTTACACTGTTCTGCTTGAACCGTTTGGTTCTGTTACACTGTTCTGCTTGAACCGTTTGGTTCTGTTACACTGTTCTGCTTGAACCGTTTGGTTCTGTTACACTGTTCTGCTTGAACCGTTTGGTTCTGTTACACTGTTCTGCTTGAACCGTTTGGTTTTGTTACACTGTTCTGCTTGAACCGTTTGGTTCTGTTACACTGTTCTGCTTGAACCGTTTGGTTCTGTTACACTGTTCTGCTTGAACCGTTTGGTTCTGTTACACTGTTCTGCTTGAACCGTTTGGTTCTGTTACACTGTTCTGCTTGAACCGTTTGGTTCTGTTACACTGTTCTGCTTGAACCGTTTGGTTCTATTATACTGATGTCTTGCTTGAGCTGTGTGGTTCTTCTGTAATTCTTTGAGTGGTTCTCTTGATGTTCTCCTCTTATCGTTTATTCCATTACAAGAGAGTTACTCTTTATTTGTTTTGCTATTGTCACAGTCTAGTTATTGTGCTTCCTTGCTATTGGTCTCCGGCTGGTCAGCTAATCTGTTATTGACATTGAAACTGTTACTATGGTAACGTTCCATCAGCCCGTCCTCCAAAAATGGGGTGGTAAATGTAAGAAGACAAATAAGTGCAATTATGTACTATTCATAGCAGTTAGGAATTGTACTTATTTTCACTTAGTATTAAATCGTACTGGCAAATATATTGTGAATATTTGAGTTTACCTGAAAAACTGAATAGAAATCCACAACCTCACCTAACCGTCTTAGTTTTTGAAGATAATAATTTTATTGCTTCTTAATTACAATTAGTACTTAACCTATAGCTGTATTGATATTACAGTTTTATAAAACTAATAAAACAAAACTAAAATATATCAATAAATTGTAAAGAAACTCAGGATATTTTAAAATTTTGTATAAAATCTACATTGTTTAATAAACCTGAAAAAGAAATTCCTAATATTTAAAACTTGTATATGACAAGTTGATTTTGAAAACTTCATCCTAAAATTCTGAGTGTCTTAACAGAAAACGGGGAGAATTAAATCGGGGGAGGGAGTTGGGTAAATGTAACAGCCCCATAAGTTTAATTATGCACTGTTTATGACAGTAAGAAAGTGTACTTATTACACTTAGTATTAAATCGTACTGTCAATTTGGAGGATGGGTTGCAACCCATATATAATACATCCATAATACATATATAATACATAATACATCCATACATCTGCCCGAAACGCTATGCGTGCTAGTGGCTTTGCAAGATTGTATAACTTCAATGCTCTCTACTCTCATAAACCCAATGTACCTTCTTGTATATAAATAAGTAAATAGATAAATAAATAAATAATTGTCACATTACAAATGAACAATTAAACAAAAGATGGAACTTCATATCATAATAAGAAGGACTAAGGGAATAGGGGAGAGAGAGAGAGAGAGAGAGAGAGAGAGAGAGAGAGAGAGAGAGAGAGAGAGAGAGAGAGAGAGAGAGAGGGGGGGGGGGGGGTTGGAGGGAAATAGACGTTTCATATTGTTGTTATCTGTTTGTCTCACGTTCCCATTTGTTATAGCTGTTCTTATTTTGTACATGATTTTTTTTTTATCTGGAAAGACTGTGTTAAATTTTAATATATTTTTATCTCAAATACATAAAACAGGATTTCGGAAAGTTGTGAAAACCTGAAGTTGTGCTCAAAATAGAATGGAGATTCAACTACTCACCTAGTTGTGCTTGCACGGCCGGGCATAGGCTCTTAAGCCCCGCCTTTCGACCATCATTAGTTCAGTGCAGTGACTGAACTCAACTGTCAATCAATCAACTGTTACTAACTACTAATTCCCTCCCTCCCCCCCCCCAGGAAGCAGCCCGTAACAGCTGTCTAACTCCCAGGTACCTATTTACTGCTAGGTAACAGGGGCATCAGAGATAAAAGAAACTCTGCCCATTTGTCTCTGCCGGCGCCGGGAATCGAACTCGGGCCACAGGATTACGAGTCCCCGCGTTGTCCACTCAGGTATAAGACTTCCTAGTGTGTGTGTGTGTGTGTGCTCTCGCACGCTTGTGTATTGTGCGTATGTGTGTACTGACCTATTTGTGCTTGCGGGGGTTGAGCTTTGGCTCTTTGGTCCCGCCTCTCAACTGTGTGTATATGTGTAAATGTCTATGACGTCGCAGGAACGTGGATGGCTACTGTTTTCTTGGTTGACTGTTGAAGGAATGTGGACCGCGGCGCACACTTGGCCCACCGCTGCTGGAACCCCAAGAATTTGATAACGAACCGGTAACAAGGTGGAATAATTGGTGGGGTCCTTCAGGTAGTTCCAGCGTCCGGCTGCTGGGCGCCAAGACGCTGAGTGCACTCCGTGAGTAGACAACCATGAATACCACTCGGGGGCTGCTCACTCAACACGTGTTCTAACATCACCATACCACTTTCAGACTTCTTAAGACTTCCAGATTCTAATAAAAATATTGTGTAAGCTCCTGTGTAGAGAGATTTGCTGGTCCCTGCTTATATATCCTATATAAGCAGGGACCTGGTCCATATATATATATATATATATATATATATATATATATATATATATATATATATATATATATATATATATATATATATATATATATATATATATATATATATGGACCATGCCACCATTTATGATGGACCATTTATGGACCATTTAATTTGATGGACCATAAATACCCCGTAAATACATGTACACGTTGTTGTTGTTGTTGTTGTTATAGATTCAGCTACTCGGAACAAGTTCCCAGTAGCACGGGCTATAGTGAGCCCGTAACTTACCTGGCACAGGAGCGGAGTGCATATACACCCGGGCACGCACTTACATACGCAGACACGCACAGGGATGTGCACGAACACACCTGACATGCACGGACTCGCACAACGGAAGAGATGAGTAAAAAAGAGTGAGGTATACCCACCAGGGGTGCCCCCGCTCCTGTGCCAGGTAAGTTACGGGCTCACCATAGCCCGTGCTACTGGGACCTTGTTCCGAGTAGCTGAATCTATAACAACAACAACAACCAGGGGCAGAGTTGAGGTCTATTAACCACCAACTCGTCCTCTTACACATTACGTCCCTTTTCGCTCGTATGCGCTACGTCCAAAAAAGGCCATAATTTGAAAATGAAAAATAATTGAAAATAAATTTTGGATTTTTTTCTTCTCCAAAACAGCAAGTTAAGGTTAAGGGTTCTCTGGTAGGTTAGGAGGGCAGGAAGTTCTCCTAAGTTTTCAAAACGTAATGAAAACCGTTAATTGAAAGTTTCCTCTCCTAACCTAACAGCGTAAGCCAGAGGACCTAAAACGGGACAGTACGTCACTTTCGTGAGCCGATTTCATTGTGAATTACCTCCTATTTGTTTAGCCCGAGTGCGCATACGAGCGAAAAGCGTAATTTGTAAGAGGACGGGTTGGTGAGACGCGCTCCCTTGTGTTGCTTACTAAGTTTTGTACTGCTACAGTTGTTGTTGTTGTTTAAGATTCGCTATTCAGAACAATAAGTTCCAGTAGCACGGGCTATGGTGATCCCGTAAGACTGCTGCAGTGTTGTGTGATTATTATAAATATATCGTCCCTTCCACCTACCCAGAGCTCTTCTCTCCCTCTTCACCTGGCCGTTTCCCTCCCCCCTCTTTACTTTTTCCTTCTTCTATATCTTATACCCTTCCTTTTCACTCCTTATTTCTCCTTACCTTTCCATTCTCTCCCCACTTTATCACCCTTCCTCCCTTCTCCTTTCACATTCTCTTTATCACGTATTTACACTGCCCCTCGTCTTATCCATTCACCACCACTTCCCACTGTCCCCTTTTCCACATTCCCTTTCTATTGCTACTTTTTCCATTTCCCTTTCGTTAGTCCTCTCATACCTTTCCCCCGTCTACACTCTCCATCCTTTCACTCTCCCACCTCTACGCCTCCTACTCCCCCACCTCCGCCCCTCCCCCCATCCCCTGCTCCATCAATCCCGCAGACGCCACCCCACCAAAGGAACAACTGCCATAAAAGCCATTATTATCAAATCATTGTAATTCAGGAAGAATGAGACCAAGGACAATAATTCGGTCCAGACCAGAGGAACCTCGTCGCTTTAGAGGCCGAACGGGGCCAGAAATTTTCCTTGTCAATGGTCGATTTCATGGTTTTCCCTCGATGTTAGGAAAATGGTGTGGCAGAAGACTATAAAACTCATGGTATGAAGGGCAGTGAAAGAGAGAGGTGGCGGCCTGGCCATGTGGGGGATGCCTGGCTTTTGTGCCTTCAAGTGGCTGTTGTGTGGAGTTGCCGAGGGGAGTAGGGGGGGAGGGGGGAGAAGGGAATGGAAGGAGAGAGGGAAGAGATGGGTGGAAGGAAGGAGGAGGGAGAGAGAGAGGCAGGAAGAGGGATGATTTTTGAGATGGAGCAGAGGGAAGAGGGAGATAGATGGAGGAGAGAGGGATGGAGAGATGGAAGAGGAATAAGAAAGGAGGGAAAGAAGGATGGGGATAGGGAGGAAGGGGGGGGGAGGAAGGAATTAAAAGATGGATGAGTTATGAATGGTAGACAAAGAGAAAGAAAATGGGGAAGGGAATTATACAAATTTTGGGCAAGGGTTAGAAATGAGATGGGAAAAGAAAGCGGATAAGAAGAGCGGAAGAAAAATGAGGAATGAAGAATGGAGAGGATTACGATTGTGGGACAGGGTAGTGATTCGGGTTAGCTGCAGCAGCTACATTTGGTGTAGATGGTGGAAATGCAAGGATAGTTATTGCTTAGTTGAGAGAGAGAGAGAGAGAGAGAGAGAGAGAGAGAGAGAGAGAGAGAGAGAGAGTTGATTGACAGTGGGGCTGCAAATACTAAACGTCTGTGTTACTCGGAATCTGATTAATTATATGCTTGGCTTGCAATAAGCCGAGTGTCTGTATGGCTGGGTGACTGTATGGTGAACTGTGTCTACGGTTGATTGGTTGCATGATTAAGTAACACTATGGTTCAGGAATTGACCGCCTCAATTGCTGCATTTGGGACTATGGTTGAGAGATTGCATGGTTGGCTTTAATATATATGGCTGTAGGGTTGAGTGGCTGTATTACTAAATGACGGGTGTATGGCTGTATGGTCTGGGTTCCCGGATGACCGACTGCCTCTTATATTCCCTTGTCTGACCATTAATTAACGAGGAATTTATTACTGTGATCATAAATTGCATGATTATATTGAGGTGTTGATAATATAATTTAGAAACAGTATTTATTACAGGCAATTACTAAACGACATTGATTTGGCAATAATTCATGCCCGCTGTATCATCATTAGTATAACTCATAAGAGTGCTGTAGCAGTGTGAGATTATTTTCTTGGGATCGATTATCTTTCTGGCGCGAAAAACAACTGCTCTTAGAGAGTTGTCAAGTAAATGTATGTTGTGGACTAGTGGCCCCGGAGCAGCCTATTGATGGCCTCGTAGATGATGATCTGTAGTGTATCTTACCGGCGATGATGATAATGATGAGTGTCATCATTATCATCATCGTTGAAGCGCCTCGTGACGATGGAGGAGGTAATAATATTCTCTGATGCATGTTACTGACAATGACGATTCCTGGGAATTCCTAATGATAATGATGATAATGATGGTGGTGGTAATCTGTGGAACATCTTAGCGATGAGGATGATTTTAATGATTATAACATCACAAATTATTCTACTTATAATAACGTTTATTATAATAATAACGTGGGGTAATAATGACATAATTTTGATGAAAATAACTTACAATTAGTTTTTATTAATATCATTATAAAAGAGCCAGAGATCGCAAAATGCCAATCATGAAGAAAGGCCTTGGCCTATATATATATATATATATATATATATATATATATATATATATATATATATATATATATATATATATATATATAACTGAAAACTCACACCCCAGAAGTGACTCGAACCCATACTCCCAGGAGCAACGCAACTGGTATGTACAAGACGCCTTAATCCACTTGACCATCACGACCGGACAAAATGAGGTGATAGCCTAAGCTATTTGAACCACCCCACCGCCGGCACTCGGATAGTAATCTTGGGCATAGCATTTTACCAAATCACCTCATTCTTTGGGGCACACGTGAGGAACACAAATGCCATTCAGGCTTGTTCTCATATATATATATATATATATATATATATATATATATATATATATATATATATATATGCAAACAAGCCTGAATGGTCCCCAGGACTATATACAACTGAAAACTCACACCCCAGAAGTGACTCGAACCCATACTCCCACAACTGGTATGTACAGGGACGCCTTAATCCGCTTGACCATCACGACCGGACATAAGGAAGTGATAGCCGAGGCTATATGAACCACTTCCCCGCCGGCACTCGGATGGTAATCTTGGGCATAGCATTTTATCAAATCACCTCATTCTTTGGGGCACACGTGAGGAACACAAATGCAAACAAGCCTGAATGGTCCCCAGGACTATATACAACTGAAAACTCACACCCCAGAAGTGACTCGAACCCATACTCCCACAACTGGTATGTACAGAGACGCCTTAATCCGCTTGACCATCACGACCGGACATAAGGAAGTGATAGCCGAGGCTATATGAACCACTTCCCCGCCGGCACTCGGATGGTAATCTTGGGCATAGCATTTTATCAAATCACCTCATTCTTTGGGGCACACGTGAGGAACACAAATGCAAACAAGCCTGAATGGTCCCCAGGACTATATACAACTGAAAACTCACACCCCAGAAGTGACTCGAACCCATACTCCCACAACTGGTATGTACAGGGACGCCTTAATCCGCTTGACCATCACGACCGGACATAAGGAAGTGATAGCCGAGGCTATATGAACCACTTCCCCGCCGGCACTCGGATGGTAATCTTGGGCATAGCATTTTATCAAATCACCTCATTCTTTGGGGCACACAAGATTACCATCCGAGTGCCGGCGGGGAAGTGGTTCATATAGCCTCGGCTATCACTTCCTTATGTCCGGTCGTGATGGTCAAGCGGATTAAGGCGTCCCTGTACATACCAGTTGTGGGAGTATGGGTTCGAGTCACTTCTGGGGTGTGAGTTTTCAGTTGTATATAGTCCTGGGGACCATTCAGGCTTGTTTGCATTTGTGTTCCTCACGTGTGCCCCAAAGAATGAGGTGATTTGATAAAATGCTATGCCCAAGATTACCATCCGAGTGCCGGCGGGGAAGTGGTTCATATAGCCTCGGCTATCACTTCCTTATGTCCGGTCGTGATGGTCAAGCGGATTAAGGCGTCCCTGTACATACCAGTTGTGGGAGTATGGGTTCGAGTCACTTCTGGGGTGTGAGTTTTCAGTTGTATATAGTCCTGGGGACCATTCAGGCTTGTTTGCATTTGTGTTCCTCACGTGTGCCCCAAAGAATGAGGTGATTTGATAAAATGCTATGCCCAAGATTACCATCCGAGTGCCGGCGGGGAAGTGGTTCATATAGCCTCGGCTATCACTTCCTTATGTCCGGTCGTGATGGTCAAGCGGATTAAGGCGTCCCTGTACATACCAGTTGTGGGAGTATGGGTTCGAGTCACTTCTGGGGTGTGAGTTTTCAGTTGTATATAGTCCTGGGGACCATTCAGGCTTGTTTGCATTTGTGTTCCTCACGTGTGCCCCAAAGAATGAGGTGATTTGATAAAATGCTATGCCCAAGATTACCATCCGAGTGCCGGCGGGGAAGTGGTTCATATAGCCTCGGCTATCACTTCCTTATGTCCGGTCGTGATGGTCAAGCGGATTAAGGCGTCCCTGTACATACCAGTTGTGGGAGTATGGGTTCGAGTCACTTCTGGGGTGTGAGTTTTCAGTTATATATATATATATATATATATATATATATATATATATCAGCGTAGCTTTATATTTTATATGATTCATAACCTTGATCATGTATTATTTCACAAAACACTATCATTCATAATCTTCCATAATGAAGTTAGAAAATTTATAAACTATACAAGAAGTAAGATGACTAAAAGGGTTTAGAATATTAAAAATGTATGATGTAAGTTCTCCCAAAAAATATTTTTCAAATACATAAATAAACATGTATTTTAGGGGCTGGATGGCCAGTCGCGTATTGGATCCATCCCCCCGGTGGACCCTTCTGTTATTCTCAGTCTCTGTATTGTGCTCCCATTGGTCCGTTCCAGCCGGCCAGCCAAGCGAAGCTCATTTGTCATTGGCTGCTGAATCTGCGATGAAAGGCGACCGGCAAAACTTTTTCACGACAATAAAATAATTGCCTTCTTACTGGTGCCGCGTTCTCCAAACTCGGTGTCCCTTTTCGGCCGGCATATCCGGATCTTTCGCGGGAGTTGTACAAGTTATCGCTGAATTGCCACTCTATTCTTGTGTTACTGAGGTGGCAGTCGTAATGGGGATTAGTAACAATTTACAGTCATGTATAATCATGTTAACGTTGTTTAATTATAGGTAAAAGGTATGCATAATATAAGTTTGTAGGTTAGGATTAAAGCGAAGGTGAACGAAAGTCAGACGAAGGAAGGAACGTGGTCGACCAGTAAGCTTTAGAACGCGCCCAACCAGCCAGCCCCGGTAGAACCCCAATGTTGCCAGTAGCCGGGGGCCACGGAAACCAAAAACAATTTGCCAGACTATTCCAATCACCAAAAACGCCATGAACAATCTTTTTAAAATTTTCACCACCATACACATTTAGAACCAAAACACCGATTAACGCCACTAAACCGAGTTATATTTTGGCAAAACAAGAGATAAATAGAAGGTGGCTTCCCCTTAGGCATGTGGCAACAGTTTCCCCTCAATGGCGCGGATATTGACTCTGTGAACATGATGTTTTCCGCGTGGCTGACCCGACGCTCTATTGAGACGTCGAGGCTGACTGACCCCTGAGTAATTGTGCAGGGATGGAGCCTACACCACCACCCGCTTCTCTGGCACACTCGCACGGTTTGACGGAGCTCCTAGGTATATGGACCTCTCGTTTGGAAGCTGGGAAGGTGCTGCTGCATATAAGGACCATAGGTATGGGTGGAGGGAAGGAGGTGATGGATATATAGACCATGGGTGTGACTGTAGGGAAGGAGGGACTGACTGTAAGAACCATAGGTGTGGATGGAAGGAAGCAGGTGCTGGATGTATGGACCATAGCTGTGATAGAAGGCGCAGGATATTTGGACCATGGGAGTTGAGGGAGTTACTGTGGAGTGGAGATGAGAGACGGTGGTAGGAGCAGGGTAGATACTAGGCGTTCAGTATGGGTTCTGATTGTGGAGGGAGGCGATTGATAACTGTGGACGAGGTGTATGGGATACATAGAGAGAGAGAGAGTAAGGGAGAGAGAGAGAGAGAGAGAGAGAGAGAGAGAGAGAGAGAGAGAGAGAGAGAGAGAGAGAGAGAGAGAGAGAGAGAGAGAGAGAGAGAGACCTCACCGAGAAACACTCCAATAATTACCAAGGGGGAGGAGAGAGGGTCTTTACAAACTCGTCTGGAAATCTGCCAAGTGGGGAAAAAATGTGACCAAGATATTGGGTGGAAGTTTAAAGATTTTTTTCGTTAAATTTTGAAGATTTCGCAGATATTTCAAGTTTTGAAGATCTTTGAAGGGTTTTTGAAGAGTTGCAGCTCTTAGGATATTATAATGTTTTAAATAGATTTTACAAAGTGAAACAAATCGTGTAATATATGTAAAGTCAAAGATTTCTGAAGAATTGTAAAAACAATTATTTTAAATATTTTGTTTTAAAATTAGAACCTTCAGTTTTGTTCTTCATGATATTTTTAATACAATTAAAATTAAAAATCATATATTAGATTTGTTTATATTTAGCGATTTATATTATAATAACTAACATTTAACTTTTATTCTTATGTATTTTTGTTTCCGTCTCTTTTTTTATTTAATATAAATAAGATAAGGGTTCAGTATGAAAAGTATTGATATTCGTAAATGAAACTGCGCGCTATGAGCTGTTATCCAACATCAGTTCATCATAAACCTGGCCCTAGAATCTGATTTATATAAGGAGTTTATTATTAGTGTGTCACTGGGAGTAACCTTTATTTAATGTTACGTTACAACCATGTTGGGTTAAGGGCAAAGCTGGAGTTAACTGTGTGCCAGAGCCTTCATATGGTCCTTCGACATGCTTTCACAATTATCTACATGTTGATATAACATGTTCATAATACTTACCATCGAGGGTGATCGCCGGTGGAGTGATCTCTCTCTCTCTCTCTCTCTCTCTCTCTCTCTCTCTCTCTCTCTCTCTCTCTCTCTCTCTCTCTCTCTCTCTCTCTCTCTCTCTCTCTCTCTCTCTCTCTCTCTCCTGTCAACCTTACCATCAATTTATTATATAATGAACCCATCTTTCCTTGCTCAGGCAATATTAAAAACATAATTATAATCGCATCATTGTGGCGCGCTGCTTCGGGAGTGTGTCGACGTGACTTGGCAACGCTGACACATTAATTTATATTGCTCGTGTAATATAATTCTGACAAGAAGGATTATCTTGTCCTGCGAGAATTAGCGAGAATTGTGGTGATGGACGCCGGTATTAAATGCTGATGCGCGAATATTTTTCTCCCTGGGTAATTAATTCCCCCCCATGACTTTTTCACTCAGCTGTTTTATAAATGAATGATAATGTGAACAGTTACTGCAAACATTATCTTGGTGTTTGGTAACTAGTGTTGTTTGTATCAGGATTAGGGTAGAGAGAGATAAAAATAGGGGAACAGAGATAGATAAAGCTATTAATATGTGTATATTAAAAAAAGGAAAGAAAGGTAGATGCGTAAGTCGATTTTTGACACGCCAAGGTGCATGGAGCCCCTGGCTGTCTGGGTTCGAATCCTTCAGGGGTGAGGCGTTTTCTGTTACACACACACACACACACACACACACACACACACACACACACACACACACACACACACACACACACATATATATATATATATATATATATATATATATATATATATATATATATATATATATATATATATATATATATATATATATATATATATATATATGACAATGTCAGACCACGGAGGAAAAATGAAACAGGAATTTCCTTAAGTACTTTCGTAAATTAAATACATCTTCAGAAGGGTGAAGATGTATTAGTTTGTAGTTTGATCCTTCTGAAGATGTATTTAATATACGAAAGTACTTAAGGAAATTCCTGTTTCATTTTTCCTCCGTGGTCTGACATTGTCACATTCTTAATCACGTGTTTATTTTCGTGATATACACATATATATATATATATATATATATATATATATATATATATATATATATATATGTATATATGTGTCGTACCTAGTAGCCAAAACATACTTCTCGGCCTACTATGCAAGGCCCGATTTGCCTAATAGGCCGAATGATTTTCTTTATTTTCAATAAATTGTTTCCAATTAGTTTATTTAAATTATTATTATTATAAAATATTAGGAACATAAATTATTGACTTAATTGTGTTAGTTTAAGTTAGGTTAAGATAGGATAGGTTAGGTTAGGTTAGGTTAGGTTAGGTAGGGTTAGTTAGGTTCGGTCATATATCTACGTTAGTTTTAACTCAAATTTAAATAAAAAATTAACCCATACATAATGAAATGTATAGCTTTATCATTCATAAGAAAAAATATTGAAAAATATATATTCAGGAAAACTTGGCTTATGAGGCAAATCGGGCCGAGTACGACGTTCTGGCTACTAGGTACAACATATATCTATATATATATATATATATATATATATATATATATATATATATATATATATATATATCTAGTAGCCAGAACGCACTTCTCAGCCTACTATGCAAGGCCCGATTTGCCTAATAAGCCAAGTTTTCATAAATTAATATATTTTCTCTATTTTTTTTCTTATGAAATGATAAAGCTACCCATTTCATTATGTATGAGGTCAATTTTTTTTTATTGGAGTTAAAATTAACTTAGATATATGGCCGAACCTAACCAACCCTACCTAACCTAACCTAACCTATCTTTATTGGTTAGGTTAGGTTAGGTAGCCGAAAAAGTTAGGTTAGGTAGGTTAGGTAGTCGAAAAAACATTAATTCATGAAAACTTTGCTTATTAGGCAAATCGGGCCTTGCATAGTAGGCTGAGAAGTGCGTTCTGGCTACTAGGTACGACATATATATATATATATATATATATATATATATATATATATATATATATATATATATATATATATATATATATATATATATATATATATATAAATCTTCTTTCTCTCTTCCCTTTTCTCTCTCTACCTTCCTCTCCCTTCTTCCCCCTATCCTCATGATCAACTCTCTACCATTCCCCGCCCCTCGACCCATTAATGACAAGAAATCCCCAAGATTGTCCTCGTGAGTTTTCCAGACACCTAAATTTTCCTTAAAAGAATGACGCGTTTCCTGCTCGCGAACGCCCCGGCACGATCCTTTATCACTTCCCTGGCTTTCATACTCTCCTTCGCCTTTTTATGTTATTTCGTCGTTCATTCTTTATCTCCTTGTGATTAGGTATATCGAGAGTACGGCAGCATTTGTTGATTGTTTGTATGTGTTATTTGTCGAGCCGGGTCGGATCTTTAGCATTCGTGAACGTATGTTTGGATCCGCGTTAAAGTTGTCGCCATTTTCACTCTGGTGGCGCCAGTCACCCTCGGGTAGTCAGAGAGGCCGTTAGCGACGCTCGCTGCTTCCTCACAATGGCTGCCGTGGCCTGAATGGTGGCGCCAGAAGGGGCTACTAAGCGATGGAAAGGGACTCTCGGGCACTGGAAACGGGATCCTGGGTGCTGGAAGGGGGCTACAGTGGGAATGGGAATGATATGAGCTGGAAGGGAGCTAGCGATGCCTATGAGTTGGACACAGGTGCCTCGGAGGCTGGAAGTAGTTACCGGGGCATCCAAGAGGTGGAAGGTTTTTCCTGGAGGTATCAGGGACTACGGAACCCTGAGGAGGGTTAGCAGGCGCTGGAAGGTGGCTACCTGAGCTTGGGAGGAATGGGAAGGAGTAACGGCTAGAAGGGGTTTGTCTGGGATGGGTGAGACTACCTGGGCTGGTACGGGGCAGGAATGAGGTACTGTAAACTGGGTGGAGTGTACCAGGGGTCCCGAGGGGCTGATAAGGGTTTACTGTGTAGTAGGAGCTACCTGTAGGTTGAAAGGGTTACTGGAAGTTGCAGGGGCTACCCCTAAGTTGGCGGGGGCTACCTGCAAGTTGGCGGGGGCTACCTGCAAGTTGGTGGGGGCTACCTGCAAGTTGGCGGGGGGCTACCTGCAAGTTGGCGGGGGCTACCTGCAAGTTGGCGGGGGCTACCTGCAAGTTGGCGGGGGCTACCTGCAAGTTGGCGGGGGCTACCTGCAAGTTGGCGGGGGCTACCTGCAAGTTGGCGGGGGCCACCTGCAAGTTGGCGGGGGGCTACCTGCAAGTTGGCGGGGGCTACCTGCAAGTTGGCGGGGGCTACCTGCAAGTTGGCGGGGGCTACCTGCAAGTTGGCGGGGGCTACCTGCAAGTTGGCGGGGGCTACCTGCAAGTTGGCGGGGGCTACCTGCAAGTTGGCGGGGGCTACCTGCAAGTTGGCGGGGGCTACCTGCAAGTTGGCGGGGGCTACCTGCAAGTTGGCGGGCTACCGGAAGCGTCGTGCACCACCTGGGAGTGTACAAGTATTTAGATGTTAGCATGTGTAATACCTTATCAGTTTCACGATTTTCCTGTTAACCGAGTGTATACAACATCGAGCTGTTTCATTTGAGAAAATAAATGATTGTAAAGACCCCGAAGGAGTGTTTAGTGACAAAGGCTGGTCAGTTAGCAATCTCCTAATTATGTTTGCAACTCGTAATTACCCTCGATTATCTCCTAATTATCTCCTCACAATTAGTTGCTTTAAATGACCTCAAATTACAGTCCTAATGACCTGTAATTGCCAAATAATTACTATTAAGTGTCTTCGATCTGCCTTTAATTATACTTCACTGAGTATATCAAATAATCACGTATGTAACCCTAATTACTTGTGATTCGTTCTCAGTCCGTTAATTTCCCGCTGAACACCTGTAAGGAGAGTCTAATTAATTGTGATCATGAATACCCTCTAATTGCTCTTAACTAACTCTTATTTACTAAGTTTATTCACACTAATTACGAATGATTCCATTCTAGCTACTCTTTGGCTACTTCTTTTTTATCACTAATTATCTTAATCACCTAAACTCTGGCCACATCAACACTACTGGGTGACTGTGACCACATCAACACTGCTGGTTGTCTGTGGCCACATCAACACTACTGGTTGTCTGTGATCACATCAACACTGCTGGGTGTCTGTGACCACATCAACACTGCTGGGTGTCTGTGACCACATCAACACTGCTGGGTGTCTGTGACCACATCAACACTACTGGGTGACTGTGATCACATCAACACTGCTGGGTGTCTGTGACCACATCAACACTGCTGGGTGTCTGTGACCACATCAACACTGCTGGGTGTCTGTGACCACATCAACACTGCTGGGTGTCTGTGACCACATCAACACTGCTGGGTGACTGTGACCACATCAACACTGCTGGGTGACTGTGACCACATCAACACTGCTGGGTGTCTGTGACCACATCAACACTGCTGGGTGACTGTGACCACATCAACACTGCTGGGTGTCTGTGACCACATCAACACTGCTGGGTGACTGTGACCACATCAACACTGCTGGTTGTCTGTGACCACATCAACACTACTGGGTGACTGTGACCACATCAACACTGCTGGGTGACTGTGACCACATCAACACTGCTGGTTGTCTGTGACCACATCAACACTACTGGGTGACTGTGACCACATCAACACTACTGGGTGTCTGTGACCACATCAACACTACTGGGTGACTGTGACCACATCAACACTACTGGGTGTCTGTGACCACATCAACACTACTGGGTGTCTGTGACCACATCAACACTGCTGGGTGACTGTGACCACATCAACACTACTGGGTGACTGTGACCACATCAACACTACTGGGTGACTGTGACCACATCAACACTGCTGGGTGACTGTGACCACATCAACACTGCTGGTTGTCTGTGACCACATCAACACTACTGGGTGACTGTGACCACATCAACACTACTGGGTGTCTGTGACCACATCAACACTACTGGGTGACTGTGACCACATCAACACTGCTGGGTGTCTGTGACCACATCAACACTACTGGGTGACTGTGACCACATCAACACTACTGGGTGTCTGTGACCACCTTCCACCGTCGCCCCCATCGTTTTCTCTTCTATATTTTCAGTCTGTCCTCTTCCTTACGCTCTACACTCTTTCATCATTTATCTCCCCTATTACGACGCTTTATTTTCCCTTCCCTGCCCCTCTCCGCTTAACTTCTCCCTCTCCTCACCAACCACTTGGGCTGGCCGGTAGAGCGACGGTCACGCTTCCTGCAGATGTCTACCGGTGTTCAATCCCCGACCGTCCAAGTGGTTGGGCACAATTCCTTCCCCCCGTCCTATCCCAGATCCTTATGCTGACCCCTTCCAAGTGCTGTTTAGTCTAATGGCTTGGCGCTTTTCCCTGATATTTACCTTCTCTTGTCAGGGCCCCTTAAAGAGGCCTGACAGCTGAGTGGAGAGCACTCGGGATTCGTAGTCCTAAGGTTCCAGGTGGAAGCGGGAACAAATGGGCAGTGTTTTTCATCCTGATGCCACTGTTCACCTAGCTGTAAATAGGTACCTGGGAGTTAGACAGCTGCTACGGGCTGCTTCCTGGGGGTGAGTAACAAAAAGGAGGCCTGGTCGAGGACCGGGCCGCGGGGACGCTAAGCCCCGAAATCATCTCAAGATAACCTCAAGAATGAACTAGCTCCCCTCTCCGCTTTACATCTCTCTTCCCTCATTTCCCCTCCGCTTTACTTTCCCCTCTACTTTACTCCCTTGCTTCAATTCCCCTCTCCGTTTTCCTTCCCTTTCCCTCTCCCTCTCCCTCTCAAAACGATGCCTTGTCGGGGCAATTTACCTTCAGAGGAGTTGGCAAAATGGAGTCAAGAGTCAAAACCTACACACAAGGCCCAAATTGCTTTACAAAACACCAAAGAATTTCGGCCTTAGGAAAGCGCTCTGTATAGAACACTCTTGCTCCCCCGAAACTAGCGTATTGTTGCTGTGCACACGGGCTAACGACCCGCGACGGGCTAACGAGCCAACGAGGGAACGAGCAGGCGACGTTTAGCTCTGATGATTGGTGGTTGGATTGTTTAGTTCAGGGTAATAAAAGGTGTTATGGCTCCCTGATTAGACGATTATGTAAATTAGTTACCCAATGTTATTGTCTGGGTAGAAAATATAGGAGAGGGTGTCATGGAAATAGTGTGGTGTGGGGGCCAATGTGTGTGGGGTGGTGTGGGGTAGTGTGTGTGGGGTGGTGGGGGGGGGGGGTAGTGTGTGTGGGGTGGTGTGGGGGTAGTGTGTGTGGGGTGGTGTGGGGGTAGTGTGTGCGGGGTGGTGTGGAGGTAGTGTGTGTGGGGGGGTAATGTGGGTGGGGTCTATGGGGGTAGGGTGATGTGGGGTCAATGTGGATGGGTAGTGTGTGACACTGTCAGTGGGACACGTGGTGTGAGACACTGTGGGTGAGGACACATGGTCTGACACACTGGGTGGAATTGGTATGGGACATTGTGGGCCCTGGCGGTGTGGGATACTGTGGGCGGGGATCTTGAAAAAAGGCTTAAAGCTGATATTAGTGAAACATCAATGCAGTTGAGAAATTGTATAATGATTCCGACATTCTTATTTAGTAGGAATCAAAAGGCAATAATACGATGCACTATTATTCGAAAAATAGAAGCTAAGAGGGTGCCAGGATTTACCCCAGGAAGAGTTAGCAATAATATCGCTAACGCCACTTTATTACCCTGCTCTTGTGTAACCCAACTTTGATTATACAGTAAAGTGTACTCTAGCCTACTGAAGAGTGCATGTATACAGTAAAGTGTACTCCAGCCTACTGAAGAGTGCATGTATACAGTAAAGTGTACTCCAGCCTACTGAAGAGTGCATGTATACAGTAAAGTGTACTCCAGCCTACTGAAGAGTGCATGTATACAGTAAAGTGTACTCCAGCCTACTGAAGAGTGCATGTAAATAGTCTTGACTCTATACAGAAAAGTATGACGAGGGAAGTTACTCCGGGCGGTATAGCATCCTTCCTCATTAAGAGACAAAGAAAATCCATCCATTCATATTTCCTAGAGATTGGACATGATTGGAATATACAATTTTCTGAAAGGGCGCGTGGAGGATATATTGGGATCTAAAAATATCAGATCAAGTTTGAACACGAATCAATGGATACAAAAGTTGGAGAAATTTATATATAGGAGATAAATAATTACGCACTGGTTCGGGAATATGTATGGGCAAGGGTGATGGTAGTGTGAGCTAGCGTGATGGTAGTGTGAGCTAGGGTGATTGTAGTGTGAGCTAGGGTGATGGTAGTGTGAGCTTGGGTGATGGTAGTGTGAGCTAGGGTGATGGTAGTGTGAGCTAGGGTGATTGTAGTGTGAGCTAGGGTGATGGTAGTGTGAGCTTGGGTGATGGTAGTGTGAGCTAGGGTGATGGTAGTGTGAGCTAGGGTGATGGTAGTGTGAGCTTGGGTGATGGTAGTGTGAGCTTGGGTGATGGTAGTGTGAGCTTGGGTGATGGTAGTGTGAGCTTGGGTGATGGTAGTGTGAGCTAGGGTGATTGTAGTGTGAGCTAGGGTGATGGTAGTGTGAGCTAGGGGTGATAGTAGTGTGAGCTAGGGTGATGGTAGTGTGAGCTTGGGTGATTGTAGTGTGAGCTAGGGTGATGGTAGTGTGAGCTAGGGTGATGGTAGTGTGAGCTTGGGTGATTGTAGTGTGAGCTTGGGTGATGGTAGTGTGAGCTTGGGTGATGGTAGTGTGAGCTAGGGTGATGGTAGTGTGAGCTTGGGTGATTGTAGTGTGAGCTTGGGTGATGGTAGTGTGAGCTAGGGGTGATGGTAGTGTGTGAGTTTGGGTGATGGTAGTGTGAGCTAGGGTGCTGGTAGTGTGGGGGGATTGTGATGATGGGAGCAGCAGTAGTTCGGGCAGTAATGTGTCAACAGTAAGCGTAGCAGTAACAGTTGCCGCAACAGTACTGTGAGTACTTGTAGCATTATTAACAGTAGCAGGAACATTGGTAGTTGTGTAGTGCCAGCAAGAGTAACACCAGGAGAGAGAGAGAGAGAGAGAGAGAGAGAGAGAGAGAGAGAGAGAGAGAGAGAGAGAGAGAGAGAGAGAGAGAGAGAGAGAGAGAGAGAGAGAGAGAGAGAGAGTAATTGCCTATTCATTATCAATCCGTGCGACATTGTATTGAGCGACCTATCAGCCGGCGGATCACTACCACCACCATTAATACGATGACAATCACCATGACCAGTAATATGAAGTTCATCACCATCACCTTCTTAATCACTCTCACTATCCCACCTGCCCGAGTCTTCACTATCACCTTGACCATCTGCTGCCTTCATCATCATCATCATCCGGACACTCATTCACATAAATAATTACTAATTCGGCCATCTGTGTTCCTTGTATAACACGTGAGTAGTGATCTTTGTGTGCTCAGGTACAGATATAATTCACGTTAATAAACAGTGTACTGGAATGATTTAATAACAAATAGTATGATCTCGGTGACGATATTAGTGATAATATATTCTTACGATATTCTCTAGTCATGAAACATTGAAAAGCAGCCGTAATGTTCTTGCTGTTCCCCCATTATCGTAATTTATTGTATGTTTCTATACAGATGCTCCGTGCAATGTATAAATAAAATTTCGGGGCAATAAGAGTCTGACTCATAATGGCCATTAGAGCTGCTTTTCTGCATCTGCACTACAACAGCATCACTCTTAAGACTCCTCGGATGTAATGGTGCTGTGAACGATGTAATCAACTATTTAAATACTTATCTATATCCATTAGAGACATTTACAGGCAAGTTCCTCCCGTCCCGCTTTATAATATTTGTTTACATTAATTTACTTGCGTGTGCAGTATACTGAGGTATACAGTGGTAAAGGACCAGCAACATGGTAAACTCGGCAACACCCGTGAAGTACTAAAGCACTAGTAAAGTATTGCCAAATGAACAATACATTATGACGCCATTCACTACAAACTCACACTACTGTAATGTTCAGATAATATTGGGGAACTCTGCTCAATCGCGAAGGTGTCTGCAACAAGCCCGACCTCAGACCGCGCCTGCCCTCTGTTCCAACCGATGGAATACTCATAAAATACCCGGAAACTCTTAAAGAATATGGCAAATTATACAATAACTCGCAGTATGGCTTCGCGTGGCGTAAACTCACACCGGCGGAACACTTAAAATATGGTCCATTGTGTTTACCAAGAGGGGGAGAGCCGGCCCGCCCGACCACCTGGCTCACCGCTCAGGACCTTTGTCGGCAGCGATTTGCTTCATTATAACAATCATTTGACTTTTATTTACTGGAGTCTGTCCTTGGGGGTGATTAAGTCGAGGGCTCGCCAGCCTCAGGGATGCTGGAATTTTGATGGAGCTCCCTCACTATGCAATTCGAGAGGGCTGTTAGGTGGAACTTCAGCGAGGAATTTTTTTTGTCAAGGGTTCGGGATAGCGAGACCGCCTTTGATGAGTGCAGTGAATGATGTATTTTCGCGAGAATGGCGAATTTTCGTGCGGGCTTCAGCGCAGAGATGATGAATTTGATGTTTGTGATAACGGTGGTAGTTCTGGCCGTGTGTGTGTGTGTGTGTGTGTGTGTGTGTGTGTGTGTGTGTGTGTGTGTGTGTGTGTGTGTGTGTGTGTGTGTGTGTGTGTGTGTGTGTGTGTGAATACACACTTAATTGTATTCACCTAGTTGTTCTTGCGGAGGTTGAGCTCTGCTTTTTCGGCCCGCCTCTCAACTGTCAATCAATCAACTGTAACTAACTACTAACTAATTTTTTTTCACATACACACACACACACAGGAAGCAGCTCCGTAACTCCCAGGTACCTATTTACTGCTAGGTAACAGGAGCATCAGAGTGAAAGAAACTTTACCCATTAGTTTCTGCCTGGTCCGGGAATCGATCCCGGGCCACAGAATCACGAGTCCTGCGCGCTGTCTGCTCAGCTACCAGAACCCCTGATGTACTCACCTATTTGTGTCTGCAGGATCGAGCATTGACTCTTGGATCCCGAGTCCAAGTCCAAGTACTCACACACTCGGGATCGATCTCGAGTGTATTTACCTAGTTGTGCTTGCGGGGGTTGAGCTCTGCTCTTTCGGCCCGCCTCTCAACTGTCAATCAATCAACTGTTACTAACTAATTTTTTTCTACTTCACACACACCCTAGGAAGCAGCCCGTAGCCGCTGTCTAACTCTCGGGTACCTATTTACTGCTAGGTAACTGGAGCATCAGGGTGAAAGAAACTGCCCATTGTTACTCGCCGGCTGCCGGGATTGAACCCTGGTCCCTAGGTCCACGAGTCTAGAGCGCTGTCCACCCAGCCAGCCCAATGTGTGCGTGTGTGAGAGAGAGAAGGACTGCAAGAAACTCTGAAGACCTCTTGAGACAACTACCAAAATTAAATAAGCTGTCTCTCTCTCTCTTTCTCTCTCTCTCTCTCTCTCTCTCTCTCTCTCTCTCTCTCTCTCTCTCTCTCTCTCTCTCTCTCTCTCTCTCTCTCTCTCTCTCTCTCTCTCTCTCTCTCTCTCTCCTCCCAGTATTTCTCACCCTCCTTGCCCCCCTCCTTAACCCCTCCCCGCCCCTCCTTCCCTCCATTGCTCCCCCTCCCTGCCTCTCCACCCACACTCACCGCTCGGACCTTCCTTCAACTCCGTGTGTGGAATCAATTTACACTCGTTAAGGGATCTTAATAGAAACATTGTGGGGTAATGGCGACTTCGACAAGATCGCTTAATGGCGTGCGTGGGTTCGATACACTTCGGACGGTTTCAGCTCAGTTCGACTCTCATCCCAAATCCCGCGCGAATACCGTCCACGCCACAATGTCTACTTCAGTTTCTTGCATTTGTGACTTCGCTAAGACCGTCTGGACATCCGGCACTCAGACTGCACAAGAGCTGTGACTACCGTGCTCGTTCTTGTCTCAAAAATTGGGCCAGGCCGGATGATGAAAAAGCCGGATAAGCGAGAAGAGAATGAAGGTTTACCCGGATGAAGCGATAAAGCCGGGTCGGAGTGACGGGTGGTCTTGGGGTCAGCGAAACAATGGGTTCGAGGCCTCGGACTCGCCTCGGGACAAAGAAAGATGCTGCGCGATACGGATCATTTTTATGAATCAATTATTGGAACTCCAGCCGAGCTAATATTGTGTGAATGTGTGCGTGCGTGCGTGAGTGAGAGTGCGTGCGTGCGTGCGTCCCTGGTGTTCTCCAGAATATTGGGTGTCTGTGTAAAGCCAGCGCTCTCCAGAATAATGTGTCTTTATTTAAGTGTATGCTGAAAGCGAGTGCTTTCTGAGATTTCTCCGCTCACTGTGATTTTCTTACCTGTTGCAGAGGTACTCCTTTATCCTCTACAGTATCTTCTCCATCACTCCTGTCAAATTTTTCCATTTTGTGCACTGATCTCCTGTGGGGTATTGTGTCAAAGGCTCTCGGACAGCCCAAGAATATATAATCTGCCCACCCTTCTCTATCTTGTCTGAGATCAGTCGCCCGTTCTTATAACTCTTTATCAAGTTTGTGTATGGGTGTGTGACTGTGTGTGTATTCACTGGTCGAGTTGTACAAAATAAATTGTATTCGCCGAGTTGTGCTTCAAGTGCCTCCCGACTTGCTTGTTATTTTGAAAACGTGATTGTTCCTGAGCCGCTATGATTAATAGTACCACGTTATTTGTCCGTTGGGGATGTTGACGTTAATATATGATGTATTATTTGAGAGGATGGGTTGCATCACCAGTATGGCACTCTCAGTCACCACCGAGGTGTCGTTTATATAAATCCCTTGTGCCTGGTACAGTGTTAAATGCTTTTTGGGGATCTAGAATCATGTTAGTAATCTAAGAAATTTTACCCTTTCCTGTTTGACTGCCGTCATCTTGCCATGGAATTCAAGGAGTTTTGCTGAGCAAGACTTCACTTTCTTAAACCTATATTGGTGCTTGGACACATATATTGTTTTTTTCATTATACGCACTTAGTCTCCTGATCATTCTCAATAGATCATTCACAATCGACTTGAGAATGGTCCAGGACGGGCCGGAACGTCGTCGTCCCTTCACCTTCTAGTGTGTGGTCTGGTCAACATACTTTAGCCACGTTATTGTGACTCGTCGCCTGCATTCTCAATAGTATTTAGAAGTGAATCACTCGTGGCTTGTTCAGACTCTCATTAGCTCCTTGTGAGCACCCACAGCTAATTTTGGCTAGTTCTACTACCTTTTAAAAAATCTCTCCCATGCTTACGCGAAAAACTAGCTTGTTGGTTTGTCTGGCACTATATTTAACTGTTTGTACTGCAAATATATTTTTCTATGCATATCTTAAACATTATTTATGAATTCAGATTTCCATTTTTTTCTCTCTCTCTCTCTCTCTCTCTCTCTCTCTCTCTCTCTCTCTCTCTCTCTCTCTCTCTCTCTCTCTCTCTCTCTCTCTCTCTCTCTCTCTCTCTCTCTCTCTCTCTCTCTCTCTCTCTCTCTCTCTCTCTCTCTCTCTCTCTCTCTCTCTCTCTCTCTCTCTCTCTCTCTCTCTCTCTCTCTCTACATCCCTTCTCTTCCCCCCTACCCACCGTGGACCACCCCCACTGTGGTGTTGGTGGTCTGGTGTCTGCAGGGGTCGGGCTGGCGACTCCAGGGGGTCAGTGCCCCCCGCCGTGGGCCCCCCCAAGAGCCTATATGCCCCTGTCTGAGGACCCGAGCGCAGAGGAAGTGATTGGGTTGTTAAGCCCTTTAAGCCGGGTGGTTGAGTCATTAGGGGCGGGGCTCGGAATTGTCGAGTGGATTTACAGCTGCGGTTTGGTTATATTCATATTAGTAGCGTGCGTGCATGCGTGTGTGTGTGTGTGTGTGTGTGTGTGTGTGTGTGTGTGTGTGTGTGTGTGTGTGTGTGTGTGTGTGTGTTTGTGTGTTTGTGTGTATGTGTGTGTGTGTGTGTGTGTGTGTGTGTGTGTGTGCGCGCGCCTGTGTGTGTACTTACCTAGTTGTACTAACCTAGTTTTCTTTTAGCGTGAGATTAGTGGAAAAATGGAATGTACTTAAGGAGCAGGTTGTGGAAGCAAATTCTATTCATAATTTTAAAACTAGGTATGATAGGGAAATAGGACCAAGGCCATTGTTGTAAACAACCGATGGCTCGAAAGGTGGGATCCAAGAGTCAATGCTCGATCCTGCAGACACAAATAGGTGAGCACAAATAGGTGAGTACACACACACACACACACACACACACACACACACACACACACACACACACACACACACACACACACACATACACACATACACTTCTGACCCTTGTTAGCAAGCTAAGAAAGTTTCCTACCTATAATTCATGGTAAACCTTAACCACTAGTTTCCCCCGGAACATGAACCGCCAATCAGTTAACAGTTAGGTACCAAATCAATGTTGGGTGAACAAAGACGAACAGTTAAGAATTGGCGCCTAATCAATCCTCCCCGGCCTGGATACAAACGAAGTGCAAATCGCTCTCGAAATACGGGTCGAGTCTGTAACCACTGCGCCATCAGGGACTACAATGTGTTGTCACCTGTATGTTCTCACCAATGTGCTGCTTACATGGCGAGATTCAACTCCAGGGTCCTAAATAGTCCTTCAGTTGCCAGTCAACCATTGCATAAGCTCCAGCTCATGGGTCCTTTTTTTTTGCTGTCAGTCGTCAGATTCATTGACTCGATTGTGTTGTCTTTTTCGTATTTACCTTTACAACTGTGACTAGAGTTTGCCTCAAGCATCTCCTCTTCAGCGTCTTATCTCATGCTCGCAACTCTTACACTCAAGTAATACTTCCCAACTGTATCGACCTGTTGCTACTCATCCTTATCATTTCGTCTTTGTTAACATCTCCCATATCTTTTGGTTCTGAAATGATTCATGTAGCTAAGTTTTGAAATTTGTTGAATTTTCATTTGTGCTTATAGGCTTATTAAGTGTGATTACGATCCATATGTGTGTGCTTGCTGGGTCGAGCTTCCGGACTGTGGCCAGTTTGGCATGTTCTGCCGACGTTACTCTGCTGATGTGTGCCTCTGGTGTTAGAGTTGGTGTTATGTGTGCTTCTGAATCTGTCTGTCTGAAGTAGAAAGCTGATTCCTCTTCATTCTACACTGTTTTTGGAGTCTTCTCATTCCATTTCCTATCCTCATAACTTTATATTTGTCTGTGTTAATTTCTTGTCGTAATTTTTTTAAACCACTTTTGGAGCCTGTTTTAGTTCATTCTCCGATATACCACAATCCTCCACTATTCTGATATTTTTTCATTAGTTTCATCAGAAACAAAATTATGAAGCAGCAGAAACAAAAATATGAATGAACGTATTTCTTTTGATAGGTCGTTTACGTATATTAGAAACATAATTGCCCCCCTAGTACCGACACTTGCGTTATTCGACTCAATACCTCTCCATTCTGTCATAATGATCGTTTGACTCCTTTCTGAAAGGTGCTCCTTCACTCAAGGTAGGATTCTTCCTGAAACATAAGTCTACGACTCTAGTTTCAATAGTGTCTCTTGGGATAAACAGCATCGTAACCTTTCTGTCAATCCAGGAAGATGCAGTCTGCTCACTCCCTTATGTTGGATTTTTTGCAATGTAGCAAAACTCGAATAAGTTGGTCAAGCATAATTTCCCTTTGGTGAATCTGTATTAATGTATGGAGACGAAATTCACTTGTTTTGAGTGATTTACGAACCTTCTAAGCAGTCTCTTTAGGACCTTGCCAGGAATACTTGTTTGCGATACCGGTTATAGTTAAGAGGCTCGTGTATACCCATCCCCTTGTGTGTGTGTACTCACCTAGTTGTGCTTGCGTGGGTTGAGCTCTGGCTCTTTGGTCCCACCTCTCAACTGCCAACCAACTGGTGTACAGATTCCCGAGTGTGTGTGTGTGTGTGTGTGTGTGTGTGTGTGTGTGTGTGTGTGTGTGTGTGTGTGTGTGTGTGTGTGTGTGTGTGTGTGTGTGTGTGTGTGCGCGTGTGAAGGGTGTGTGTGTGTGCGTGTGTGAAGGGTGTGTGTGTGTGTGTGTGTGTGGAGGGGGGGGGAGGGAAGGGAATTGTCAGGGAAAGTGTCAAGCCACTAAGACTATATAGCACTTGGAAGGGGGCAGGATAAGGATTTGGGATGGGACGGGGGGGGGGGAAGGAATGGTGCCCAACCACTTGGATGGTCGGGGATTGAACGCCGACCTGCATGAAGCGAGACTGTACTTATCAGTCATTACTTACCTGATCAGTGACTTCGGGGAAGTTAGGTCTAGCTCGTTATTACCCTAACCCCATCAGTCAGATCTTATTTACTTCCTCTCCTCTAAGAACTATCACCCAGGTCCTAGTTACTCTCTTCAACTCCCCACCTGAAAGTGACCAGTCAGTTCCTGGCTAACCCTCTCCCTCCTCGAGAGCCACCAGCAGAGTACTAGACACCCAACTCCTCCTTGAGAAACACCAGTTGGGTCCTAGACACCCAACTGCCCCCCGAGAGCCACCAGCAGGATCTAAGTCACCCCCTCCGCCATAAGAGCCACCACCCCGGTCCTAGTAATTCTCCTTCCACTGCTATCATATCCACCCCTCCACCCCTTCCCTCTCTCCTGCCAGCATCTTCATCTCTGGTACATCTCTATCTCTAAGGACCCCGACTGCTACGCTGAGATGCTGTGATTACGCCTCCCCGCTCACCCCATTATATTATTCTTGATTGTTTACGGTGGTAATAACATATCTTAATTGTAGTTATCTGTACACCAAACAATGCGGGCTGGTCCAGTGAGTTCTACCAGGTGTACATCCACTTGCTCCATACATATATGCATATATACATACATGCATAAACGTGTATGGATGTACTGTTGCGCAAATCATGCATCTGCTCAAATGTTCATGTATACGCATGCACGCAAAACAAAAACACATGACATTTTATAAAAAAAAAATGGTTATTAATAAAACGTACATGTTTTTCCTTTTAAGAAAATTAAATCAGCAGCATCATCTGTCTATCATCATTGTCATTAAAATACACTCATTTTCCAGTGTTTAAATACTGATGATTAAGCTCCTTACCAAACTAAGTGCCCCAGCCGGACACGCTTAATATGCTAAACGAATCAACGAACAATTGGAGGCTGGTTCCTTGCAGGGGTAGCTGGCCAATCAGCGAGGAGCGCCGGGAGGCTGGTTGACACGATATCATTGATCATGCACGTGGGGGCTTCAGGAGCTTGTTGGTCCTGCAATTACCACGGAAACAATGACAAGGTTTGGCTTTTAGATAAAAGAGAGGAAACAGAGATATAGACGAGAGAGAGAGAGAGAGAGAGAGAGAGAGAGAGAGAGAGAGAGAGAGAGAGAGAGAGAGAGAGAGAGAAATATAGATGTGTGGTTGTCAAACTACTGCAACACTACACTACAACCACACACACACACACACACACTCACACACACACACACACACACACACACACACACACACACACACACACACACACACACACACACACACACACACACGCATTATTTTCTTGTTAAGGGCTTCTATTCTTCTGACTAGTGCTATTGCATCTTCGTTTAACTGGAAGAGGAGTTCTCCAAAAGTCATCTTCGTGTGAGATGAAGAAAAATAAATAAATAACTGTAGAATGTATTACACTTATTATAAAATTACGCAACGTTTCGAACCTACATGGTTCATTCTCAAGTGATAGGAAATTACAAATCATATTGGATTTATACTAATATGGGGTCAGGTGAAAACAAGTAGACCAATACAAATGGGTCAAGAATAAGGCATAAAGTTTAAAGGCCTTTAAAGAAAAAGGCCATAAATATCCGATCCACATACAAAGATTAATCAGGTGTATTGAGCATAACATGTTGATCAATGTTTTCTATGTAGGCATTTTCGCGTTCCGGTCTTGTTCTTACTCTCATGGTGGGTAGAGTGAATAGTTCAATAATTTGGGTATATATATATATATATATATATATATATATATATATATATATATATATATATATATATATATATATATATATATATATATATTAGGTCTTCCCCCTTAGCATCAGATGACCTGGTTAAGGAAATTCTACCTGACAACCTGTGTGACTTAGCAGGGATACAGGACTCCCACTACACAAAATCGGGTACCATGGCAGACCCAGCACTCAGACCTACAATGTCGAAAGCCAAGAAACAATCCTTGGCTTTCAATATATATATATATATATATATATATATATATATATATATATATATATATATATATATATATATATATATATATATATAACTATCAACCTTAGTATTGTCGATATTTTGAGCGCTGTCATTGGTGACAATAAAATAATAACAAAAATTAATTATCTGATTTCTTTCAAAGAGAGCTTAAAATGTAGCTAGAAAGCTAGGTATTTGTGTGTTATGTAAACAAGAATTGTCAACAACAAAATTTTGACGGATTTTGTTTGTTTACACAATTTTCATTTAACGCCTCTGCCTTTTTTATTGTATGGCTGACTGGCTAGCAGTCAGTGCTCGTCTCGCTGATTCGCTGCCTGCCTCACTGACTGGCTTGATTGAATGTCAATATGCCTCGCTGATTGGCTGCCTGGCTGTCTCGTTGATTAGCTGCCAACCAACCTCTCTGATTATATATATGCCTATCTCGTTGACTGGCTTACTGATTGGCTGCCTGAATGCCTCGCTAACTGGCACTCTTAATGCCTCTCTGTGCTCAGAATAGACTGACAACATTCCAAATTTGTTGTAGAATAGAAACTTGTCTATTATCAATGTTAAGAATGAGTGCCTGGCGGCCGGGATGCGAACCTTCAACATTAATGATTTTGCACGTTAAATACTCGATAACAAGCAACAAAATGGATTATAATGGGTCAGTTTTACTTCTTTTTAAGAGTTTATGAAGGTAATTAATCAACTCACGAATATTTTGAACTAGTTTCGGTTTGTATAAAATTCGAAACAGACGGAAAAACTACGTGTTTGTTAAACAGTCGGAAGTCATAATTTAGAGGAACAGACATTTTTTGTATTTTTACTATCAATATTTAATATCATTTGGCATTATTTGGAATTTTGCTTGGCTCATTTCTTAGACAATGTCGTATCAGTCAAATGTCTAGAACTGGTACCAGATTGATCATACTTGGAGTGGGTTTTGGGAATTTTTCTACTCTCCAAGCCTACTTGGATAGTAGGATCTGGTTCGACTTTAGACAGCTTGGTCCAGCAGACTGTTGCTTGGAGCTGCCCACATATCCGGTACTTCTTTGACATTGTATGGTTCAAAGTGAAAGTTATAGATAAAAGGTATTTTACCTTCCATATATACCATGCCATACCTTAGGGATGCCATACCTTAGTATGGCATCCCTAGTGAACATTTACCTTTTTCGTGGAGCATAAACGTCGTTAATCGGTGGTGTTAAGAAGGGGTCTTGAGAGTTTTCCCAACACCCAGTGCCAGTAGCCTCACGTGCCCTCACCATCCTCATCCCGTACTTAGTCTGACACTGACTGACATGTGATATAAAATAAGGTATCAGGTAAGTTTACGAATCATTAATTAAAGATGTACTGTATTGATTTTTTTAGTGGAGTCTTTATAATTAAAAACAACATGTATTATAAATCTAATTTTGGGTGTTGAGTGTGACTGGTGGCGCTCCTGCTGCTTGATGTTTTGGCCCGGTCTGGTTCACACAGTTTGTTTCTGGATTTTAACTTTGAAACACTGGTCAAGAATGATGATATTTGTGCCTGATTCTTAATGATTCTAAGCGGGGCATTAGCACATGTGAGATGGAGCAGCTCATTTTAAAGAACAGGAATTAGGTTCAACCCTACTATCCAGTTCGCTTTTATCATGTGGGACCTTTCTAATCACTCCTCGAACCCTGTACAAACTTTGGAGGCAGGAAAGGAAAAAAAAAATCGTCTCACGGTCTTGCTTCCCTCGGTCTCTTAGATTAGGTTTGTTTTACGACTATGGAGACCCACTTCGGTCAAGGTTGTATTAGACTGGTTAGGGTCGGGTTGGGGGGGGGGGATGTTTCTGTGTCACCCTGACTTCTTGGACGCGCCCAGTTGTTCATCCGACGCGGGCCTGCCTGGACTAGGTGATCCTTGAGGGATTTATCCCGCTTCCATGCAATCATGGGGGGAAGGGGGGTCCTGGGGGAAACGTTGCCAGGAAGGATGTTCCTCGTACATTCTCTTTATCCAAGACCACACTCCCGTCATTTTTTTCTTTCAGTTGTTTTGCTAGACCTGAAAAGAAAAGGGTCGGGAGGATGTATCTAGTACCTAGTGCCCGTGGGGCTGGTGGTTCAAGGAGGCGGGTCCCTCTCTTATTCCGTAGTTTCCGAAGATTCATATCTATCAAAAGCAGATAGATCTTTTACCCTGTAAAACAACTGGGTATTTTGAAAACAATATATATATATATATATATATATATATATATATATATATATATATATAAATATATAATAGGTAATGGTACTCGAACAACAGAACATAATTTACATGCCCAAAAATATATTTTTACCGTGTATAAATCTAAAACTAATGTTAACTTTAACATAGCCGGAAAAAAAAGATTCGGGTAAAAACAAAGCCCTAATCGTATATATAAGTAATGATACTTTAAGCGACGGTAATAGAGGCGAGTAAGATCTGAGTATCATCATTAAGTCATGGAGTGAATCATTCCCTGCGTGCGGGGTCGCCGCCGCCGCCACCCACGACCAACAGACGTCTTTATTGAACCCCGCACTAACGAGAGCTCCCCGGGTCCACTCTGCCCATCCCACACCACGCCATTGTCCGCCTTGGGGAGTCCCGGACCCCCCTTTGGGACCCCCTTGGGCGTGAGTCGTAGCCACATTCGCTAATATACCCCGAGCTTCGAGGTAGGTGGATGGAGCTCTCTTGGGTTCGTTGTTCTTCCCGCGTGGCGCGTTCCTCGGCGTTTGGTCGCTTCGAGTTATCGATTTCACATAGTTTTTGGGAGTTATTTATTATTTTTGTTCATGGCGTTTTTTGGTTTAAGACTGTTGCTGTTTGTTGAGAAAAGCGACGAGTGGGTCAAGAGATCACAGGTGGAAGGGCAGGAGAGCGTGGCTCCGCAGCCATATTTACAGCTTGTGTTATGGTGGTCCTGCCAAGCGCTGCAAGTCGGGGCAGTGTTCACGGGTTGAGAACTCCTCGGGGCGTCCCCAGAGCGTCCGCGGGTATCCTCCAGACGTCCTACTGCGGGCCCTCGGCGTCCTCTTTTTTTTTTGAAGACGAGGTAATTATTCTGTTAGTGTATTTAAGAGACTGGCTGGACAGGTCTGAGGGTGTTCCAGGGTAGGGAAGGTAGATGCTGAGTTTAGTGAACGGTTATGTCAGTGTTGTACTCTATTTGAATTTCCAATAACATGACACATTCTTCTTGGGTAAGAGTTGTGAACTGTGTATAGTGTATCCTGGAGTGCCTCTACTGTGTTACGGTGCTTCACCACATTATGTTATGGAGCTCCACCATATTATGTTACGGTGTTCCACCACATTAGGTTATGGAGCTCCACCATATTATGTTACGGTGCTTCACCACATTATGTTATGGAGCTCCACCATATTATGTTACGGTGTTCCACCACATTATGTTATGGAGCTCCACCATATTATGTTAAGGTGTTCCACCACATTATGTTATGGAGCTCCACCATATTATGTTAAGGTGTTCCACCACATTATGTTACGGTGTTCCACCACACAATGTTACTGTGTTCCACCACATTATGTTACGGTGTTCCACCACACAATGTTACTGTGTTCCACCACATTATGTTAAGGTGTTCCAGCCCACATAATGTTAAGGTGTTCCACCACATTAAGCTCAAGGTTAGGGTGTATAGTCCTGACGTATTGACATAACCCACAGCGACCCGAACAATAATGAAAATGTCCCGACTAAACTCATTCTATCACTTTGAGCGTAAGACGTAAAATATACATGTACAGCGGAAGTGAAGCCCTCCGCTCACCCTTGCCCCTCCTTTCTCCTTCTCCCAGTGTCCACTTTTGCACACTCACAATCACGCACACACAATCGCATACAATCACTCACAATCATACAATATTTCCTCGTCTGTCGCGGTGGTGATTAACGTCAGAGTGGGCGACGACAGCGATATTCCGCCACAAGACGGTCTAACGAGGCGATTGAGAAGACCTCTGCCGTGAAACGTAGAGAATAGTGCCCGCTTGGGCGAACACACCTGCCTGTCTCGAGGGGCTGGCCCGCAGGTGGTCCAACAGGTGTGGGGGGGGGGGAGGATAGTGTGGGAGAAAGGGGTTGTATTCAGTGGGGTTGGGGTTTAAGGGAGGGGCTGAGGGGGTGGGGAGTAGAGGGGTTTTGTCGGGGAGGAGGTTGTGTGTGGGAGTGGGGTTGCATGGGGGAAGGGTTAGTGTGGTGTGAGAGGGTATAGTGGTGACTCGTGAGGAAGAATGGGTTGTGGGGGAGTGTTGGTTGTGGGTGTAGTAGTCTAGTGTGGGGAACGAAGTGAATGAAATTGAATGACTCCGGTACGCTCACAATCAACCTCCTTGAGTGACGCCGTTACGGGAGACAATCACCGTCCGTGAGTGACGCCGTTACGGGAGACAATCAACATTCACGAGTGACGGCGTTACAGGAAACAATCAACATGCCTTACGCAGTATTTCACTTAGCGATCCAAGATGGCCGCCGCTCCATCATCTCATTGTGAGCACAAATTAGGACTCTTGAGTGAACAACCTCTCGGGTGACACTCGGCACGCTGTCCTAAAGCGCACTGTGCCGGGTGTCCTAGAGCGCGTTAAGACACGCGGCGCAAGGACATCCAGTCTTAGGACATCAGAACTTAAGGTATTTGGCAATTTGAGCCATCCATGACTTAGAGCACCCGGCGTTAGAACTCAGTTTTGGGACACCCAGACATTAGAACACCCAACGTTAGAACACCCAACATTAGAACACCCAACATTAGAACACCCAACGTTAGAACACCCAACATTAGAACACCCAACATTAGAACACCCAACATTAGAACACCCAACGTTAGAACAGCCAACATTAGAACACCCAACATTAGAACACCCAACCTTAAGATACCCGACGTTAGGATTCCAAACCTTATAGGACATCAGATACTAAAGACCTAGGACACCCAGCCGTAGGGTGTCCGACGCCAATTCACTCTTCGGCGCTGTAATCCTCAGCATCATGGGACCCAGCCGCAGCTAGGACACCTAGAACGTGGACGCCCGTCACTAGACACACACAGGGCAGCAAGTACCAGGACATCTGCCCAGTGGACACTCCATGCGGGGACACCGCGCTGCAGCAACCCAGGACGTCTAGAATTATTACACTTGTACAACATTTTTCACAACGATAACCATCACTAGGACACCCACCTCTAGAAATTGAATTGCTTGGACACCCAGGTATAGAAATATAATCGCTTGGACACAGCTCTGGATATTGAATGGCGTGGACACCCAGTTCTTGAAATGAACTGTTAGGACACCCAACGCCAGGACGTTGGGTCGTTGGGTCCTTATAACGTTGACCATTAGGACACCCAGGTAATGGACACCAGAACGATCTGGGACGCGGTTCCGATGGCCATGTGACGCCTTCCCCCTTGGCCGCCACTCTGCCATCTGGTGGTCGGCAGGTGAGGCTCCCAGCGTAAACAAAAGACGATCACGAAGGCCATTAATTAACGTAAATGGGCAATTAGTTTTGTGCAGAGAGCGTAATTGCCTTATTAGAATAGAGCATCATTGTAATATTTCCCCCCTGAAGCGCTACGAGGTGACGTAATAGAGGTCTGAAAGTAATAAAACCCTTCGCAGCTCAATGCCAGCCGCCAACAGAAAATGAGAAGAGGGAGCTGTTAATGAATTAATTACAGGGAAGAAAGCTTGGGCCTATCGGGTCGGCGCCCGTAAAGAGACAACGGTATCTGTGGACGGCGCCCCTCGCCACCCACAGGACGCCCGCGGTGGTCTCACCACGCCCACGGCTCTTAGAGAACTTTAACGTTGTTAGAGGGCGGCCATGGTCCACACAAGACGTCTACCGTTGTTAGAGGGCGGCTACGATCTATTCTTCGCCCTGTATAACAGGACTAGGATCTATCCTTCACCCTATGTGACTAAGTTAGGATCTGTCCTTCACCCTGTGTGACTAAGTTAGGATCTGTCCTTCACACTTTGCGACTGGATAATGATATATTTTTCGCCCTCTGTGATTAGGCTAAGATCTATCTTTCGCCTTGTATGATTGGGCTAGGATCAATCCTTTGCCCTGTATGACAGGGCGCAGGATCTATCCTTCGCCCTGTGCAGACGATGAATCACAGTAACATGGCTGAAGATGTGATGACCAAACTACACATCAGAAGATGGAGAAACGACAACGTTTCGGTCCGTCCTGGACCATTATCAAGTCGTATGTGTTAATGGTCCACATTCGACTTGATAATGATCCAGGATGGACTGAATCGTCGTCGTTTCTCCATCTTCTGATGGAGAAAGACCACACATCTTCTGATGTGAGGTTTGGCTATCCTTCGCCCTGTATGGCTGGGCTAGGATCTATCCTTCGCCCTAAATGACAGTGCTAGGACCCATCACTCGCCCTGTACGACTGGGCTAGGATGTAGCTGCGATCAGGGGGCCCTACTCGAGAGCAAGTATAGACACTATAATGATCAGCCGTACCTCAAGTGGCCGCCGATGGAGCCAGATAAAAGTGGATCCAATTCCCTGGCGCGTCCATAAAGGGAGCCGGACCTGTCTTGCCTGACGGGATGTGATGCTCGGATCTTCTCATTATAAACCTGGTCTCAAAATGCGGCTCCTGATGGCTGCTTGCGTTCGTAATTATATTTGTATTAGCTGTTGTCAAGTTGTTGTAAGAGATTTAAGAGATCATTTTTTAGTTTTGCTGAATTAAGTGTAATTGAGCCAGTCGAGGCTTCGGGATATAATCCGATAAACTAAGTTAGAATCAAGGGAAAAAAATAATCATCCAATTTTCGAATTCACAGATAAAAGTGATTTACAGGTATTATTATTATGTGATATTTTGATCATTTTGTATCACTTCTCTTATTGTGATGATGATTAGTGTGTCACTTCTCTTATTGTGATGATGATTAGTGTGTCACTTCTCTTATTGTGATGATGATTAGTGTGTTACTTCTGTTATTGTGATGATGATTAGTGTGTCACTTCTCTTATTGTGATGATGATTAGTGTGTCACTTCTCTTATTGTGATGATGATTAGTGTGTTACTTCTCTTATTGTGATGATGATTAGTGTGTTACTTCTCTTATTGTGATGATGATTAGTGTGTTACTTCTCTTATTGTGATGATGATTAGTGTGTTACTTCTCTTATTGTGATGATGATTAGTGTGTCACTTCTCTTATTGTGATGATGATTAGTGTGTTACTTCTCTTATTGTGATGATGATTAGTGTGTTACTTCTCTTATTGTGATGATGATTAGTGTGTTACTTCTCTTATTGTGATGATGATTAGTGTGTTACTTCTCTTATTGTGATGATGATTAGTGTGTCACTTCTCTTATTGCGATGATGATTAGTGTGTTACTTCTCTTATTGTGATGATGATTAGTGTGTTACTTCTCTTATTGTGATGATGATTAGTGTGTCACTTCTCTTATTGTGATGATGATTAGTGTGTTACTTCTCTTATTGTGATGATGATTAGTGTGTTACTTCTCTTATTGTGATGATGATTAGTGTGTTACTTCTCTTATTGTGATGATGATTAGTGTGTTACCTCTCTTATTGTGATGATGATTAGTGTGTCACTTCTCTTATTGCGATGATGATTAGTGTGTCACTTCTCTTATTGTGATGATGATTAGTGTGTTACTTCTCTTATTGTGATGATGATTAGTGTGTCACTTCTCTTATTGTGATGATGATTAGTGTGTTACTTCTCTTATTGCGATGATGATTAGTGTGTTACTTCTCTTGCTGTTAAGATGATTAGTGTGTCACTTCTCTTACTGTTAAGATGATTAGTGTGTCACTTCTCTTACTGTTAAGATGATTAGTGTGTCACTTCTCTTACTGTTAAGATGATTAGTGTGTCACTTCTCTTACTGTTAAGATGATTAGTGTGTCACTTCTCTTACTGTTAAGATGATTAGTGTGTTACTTCTCTTACTGTTAAGATGATTAGTGTGTTACTTCTCTTACTGTTAAGATGATTAGTGTGTCACTTCTCTTACTGTTAAGATGATTAGTGTGTCACTTCTCTTACTGTTAAGATGATTAGTGTGTCACTTCTCTTACTGTTAAGATGATTAGTGTGTTACTTCTCTTATTGCGATGATGATTAGTGTGTCACTTCTCTTATTGCGATGATGATTAGTGTGTTACTTCTCTTATTGTGATGATGATTAGTGTGTCACTTCTCTTATTGCGATGATGATTAGTGTGTTACTTCTCTTATTGTGATGATGATTAGTGTGTCACTTCTCTTATTGCGATGATGATTAGTGTGTTACTTCTCTTACTGTTAAGATGATTAGTGTGTCACGTCTCTTATTGTGTACTTGAGAGCGGTACTTGGCAGTAACTTGAAGCTTAGATAACTTACGTATGGTCATAAATTAAAGCTTTTGACTGTAATCGATCCCATAACTAGGTAATTATTTTGTTACACAATTGGGTACAGGAACAGTCGACTTTCGACTCTTGTCAGCAAGCTCAGAAGTTTCCCTTCCTATCATGGTAAACCAATCCTACTGGGTTTCCCTGGAACACATCCCGCCAATCGGCTAACGATGTACCTAATTACTGTTGGGTGAACTGAGAACAGTTAAGGATTGGTGCCAAGTTAATCCTCCAGCCACCTGTTGTGTGAGGGAGCGACTTTTCTAGGCTTTGGTTTCTTTACTAAGAACTGGTATTTACACAGCGCGCCAGAAACATAAATACTATGATGTAAATAAAATAATATACCTGGGATCGCTGGATTGCTCCAAACGTAAGTTAGAAACATGAACAAGTTTGAGTGGATATAAATAGGAGCTGCCTCGTGCTGGCTAATAGGTCCTCTTCAGTTTTATTCTGATGTTTTAAATAATTTTATATCGTGTCAAGGTAGGACGGGAGACCGGAAATACCAACCTCTGTCGCTTTACAATTATTAAGCTGCATCTAGTCATTTAGGTATCACAGAGGGTTTATCTTAATAATATTACTTTGAACATCCCGGAAACTTACAACGCTCATGATGATCATTAAATGAAATTAAGCAGTGTGCTTTGAGGTTACCTTGAGGTTACGTTGAGGTTTTTCGGGGCTTAGCGTCCCTGGGGCCCGGTCGTCTATCAGGCCTCCTCGTTGTTAATCTTAATCTACCACCCTGGTTAATCTTTAAAATAATTGCAAGTTTCTTATTTAATTCTTGGGAAATTGGAACATTTTAAGTTATTAAAGAATACACACAGTAGTTTTGTTTCCCTATTGTCTAGCGTAAGAAGACTAACCTTCCCCATGATCCAACCCACAATAGGTAACTAGCTCAGATGTTTATAAATATGCCCAAACGTCTCGTCCTACACGGAATCAAATCAGGACCATTCAGTGGTGAGCTTCAGTGTGTTGAGAAAGCGAGGCAGGAGGGCATTTGTAATTTTAAGACTATATAATGTTTGTTCTATGGTAAGAGGTCTGCGACATGAACAATAACATCTCCTCAGTTGTTCTCATGTGATGACATTTTATGTATTTTTCTTGTAGGCTATATTCTTGTATCCTTCTTCGTCTAACTTTTGCAAACCTTATTTTCTTCTTTTACTTTACTACCACTTCTTAGCTCTCATACCACCTGCTTATCTGTCACCCGCGTCGGGAGCTCCACCTTCCCGTGCTCTAGCGACCGGGGCACTTGTGAAGGATATCACCTAAGGATACGGTCAGTGTTTTATCCTCTATTGATGACCCTGTCAACATGTTTCGCCACGAAGCCAATCTCCTCCTGTTTAACTTCTTGTTTGGAATTACGGTTTCTTGAATTGTTTAGGTATATGGCAGCATTGATTTTGTTATGCCGGGAATGGAATTAATCAGCTAATAAGTTCAGCCCTCCCCCACCCTTCAGCCATCACCTGACCACCATCATCTCACCACCCGTTCACAATCACCTCACCACCCGTTCACAATCACCTCACCACCCGTTCACAATCACCTCACCACCCGTTCACAATCACCTCACCACTCTTCCATCCAGTACTCTCCATTACCCCCAACTCCCATTAATCCTCACATCCGCTCAATCCCTCTTTGATTACCACTTCATCCATTCCAACACTTCCGTTCCATCGCTTCTACCATCTTTTTTTCCACTCTTCCACCACGAGAAAATCAATTGGAGCCACGCGAAGAACTGGAACCACCACCACCTCTATCCCTCTCCCTCTACCCTTTCTTCCCGTTGCACCTCTCCACAAAATCCCCATCCTTACATCCCAGCACCGGGGCCCGACTAAGCCAATTTCTCCTCTAATTAGCTTGGTGGATTGTAGTAGTGTTGGGGGGACGGGGAAGGGGGGGGGGCTGCACTCTCCCCAACTACGTCTCGTCGACGACTGTCACTGACAGTCCCCTACATCTTCTGATGGACTGTTGTTATAACGCCCCCGCCCCCCCCCCCCAACTCCTCACGTTTCCCCCCACACCTCAAAGACTGTCGTCACCCACACCCCCCTCCCCACCCTCCTCGCCCCCTCACATCCCTTGACGGACTGCCATCACTCCCATTAATATTTAATATTCCCTGCCTCATTATATCACAACATTGAGGCCATTAACACATTGCTTCATGCCTGCCATTATAAACTTTAGAGCTATCTCAAATTTAGGCGAGTTCCTTAAGAGTATGACTAGCTCGTAACTAGATGGATATTGTATGCAGAGTTGATTGTTCGAGATATTGTGTAGTGGATGGGTGACTGGTATGTGGTAGTGTGGTGATGTTATGTGGTCGTTGAGAGTGTGAGAGAGAGAGAGAGAGAGAGAGAGAGAGAGAGAGAGAGAGAGAGAGAGGGAGAGGGGGGGGGGGGGAACTGTTCACGACAACACACCGGTTACATAGGGGGGTTCATACAACAGGTCCTCCTAAAAGGAAAGTACTGTGTTAACGATGTGGTCGATCATACAAATATGGACGTGATGGACTAATAGAAAGTATTCTTTTGTGTTATTGAATTTTTACAAACTGGAAAGTTTTTTCGATTTATGTTGCTAATGAAACCTAACCCACACTGCGCCCTTGGAAAAATGGCAGACAATTGGCGTGGGACTATACTTGCGTATCCACCCTGGCAGCGACATACATCAACCTCTCTGTCGGCCAAGCAGGAGCGGCGGCGACACACAGTCATACAAGTCAACCAAGTACAGGGTAATAGATCACTGGTACAGCTTTATTCCAATAGGATCCGAGACCCTTGGTCCATGGGGAGAGAGTGCAAGGAGGTTTCTTAAGGATCTTGGTTCCAGGCTCATTGACACTACAAGAGACCCTAGAGCGGCAAGTCCTCGGTTCCTGCCCGGCGTCGGAGGAGTTCGAAGAAATCTGCAGCATCTAGGAAACTAACTTCCCTTCATTTCCTCTTAATGTCCACTTTTTGTAACCAATCAGATATGCAACTTAACTATGTAACCGTGTATAATAAAGCGTACAACATAAATAATAAAAAATTAGGGTGGTAGGAGAAATGAACACTCATATGTATTTCGAGTTAAATGGCAATTTTTTCTCTGAATACTCTGTATTCCCTTCTCCGAGGCTATGGGTCCCTACATTTGCACCAGATGTGGTACCCATATATATATATATATATATATATATATATATATATATATATATATATATATATATATATATATATATATATATATATATATATATATACATATATATATATATATATATATATATATATATATATATAATATATGTGTGTGTATATATATATATATATGTGTGTATATATATATGTGTATATATATATATATATATATATATATATATATATATATATATATATATATTATATATATATATATATATATATATATATATATATATATATATATATATATATATATATTATTTATATGTGTGTGTGTATGTATGTATGTATATTTATTTATCCATATATCCATTTATTTACCCATCTATCTATTCGTCTATCCATCCCTCCATCTCCATCTATCAATCTATTCATCCATCCATCCATCTACACAACCATCTATCCTTCCATCGTCCTATACATTTATCTGTGCATCCATCAGTCTATTCATATACCTTTCTATACATTTATGCCTCTATATATTCATTTATCCATCTACCTTTTATTATCCATCTATCAATCCACCTACTCATTTTTCAGTGCACATGTCTATCTGTCTGTCTATCTATCTATCTATCTATCTATCTATCTATCTATCTATCTATCTATCTATCTATCTATCTATCTATCTATCTATCTATCTATCAAATCTAACTACACATCTATCCATCCATCTCTCCATCCACCTATACATCTATCTCTCCATCTATCTATCTATCTATCTATCTATCTATCTATCTATCTATCTATCTATCTATCTATCTATCTATCTCTCCATCCATCTATCTACTGTCTCCTCGTTCTCACCCTCTTCCATTCCCCGTTCCCCACTTTTTCCCCCCCCGCCCCTTTGTTATTACGAAGACTAAACTAACTAAAACTCTCGGAGATTCACCCCAAATATTTCACACCTAACTCCTTGAAAATCACACGGTCGTTCACTAAATGCAAATATTTCTTAAAGCATTTGATTTTGCATTTGGCTACCCCCGACCAGCCTATGACCGTGCCATACCTCAGGCCATTCCCCCTGCAAAATTGGGTGAGGCTAGCTCCAAGCGTCTGGCCTCCAATTTTAGGCAGACAAACATTCTCTCTTATAGTGTAGATTTTTTTATATCGGTTTTCTCTCTCTCGTTAAGTTACCTTGATCCTGGTATGGAAGGTATCTACTTGGTCTGTGATAAGTTGTTCCTCAACTGAATGTTTTCTCTGGCATTTCTTATTTATTGTATCATAACATGGCAGTAATGGAGATAAACATTTTCACCTCAGGTTTCTCTGAGTTTAGTTTAAAAGACAAAACATTAAAGGCAATTAAGACAAACAGTACACGTAGGCTCCTGAACATTGTTGGCCATAAATCACTTAAAGTCTTCTAAACTCCAGAGATGTAGAGGCAGATATCAGTGGGCCGGGTGCGGCTCACTCTGCTTATACACAGTACTCCTCAGGAATAATTATTGCACGCTCGAAGATGATCAAAACCACCCACTCTCTGTTTACCAGATCTCTAAATATTACTCCACGTGCACTGTTAACTCAAAGCTGTACTTGACTGTGTTACTCTAAATAACAATGACAGTCCGCCTGTGGACTTACACGTCTGTCCACGAAAATTGTTAACTCAAACAGTACTTGATTCTAGAGTAGCAGTAATAGCGGCAGAAGTGCTAGTATTAATAGTAAGAGTAGTAGCAGTAGTAGTAGTAAGGGTACTAGGAGTAGTAGAAGTAAGAGTAGTAACAGTAGCAGAAGTAGCAGCAGCAGTAGTAGTAGTAGTAAGAGTAGTAGCAGTAGTATAGTAGTAGGAGTAGCAGCAGCAGCAGTAGTAGTAGTAAGAGTAGTAGCAGTAGTATAGTAGTAGTAGCAGCAGCAGTAATAGTAGTAGTAATAGTAATAGTAGTAGTAGCAGCAGCAGTAGTAGTAGTAGTAGTAGTAGTAGTAGCAGCAGCAGTAGCAGCAACAGTTGTATTAGTAGTAGAGGTTTCAGTAGCAGCTCTTCCTTCCTCCGAAGCCTTTACCAAGACGGGAAAAACTAGTTCGGAGCCTCCACAAAAACGCCACAAATGAATAACAAATGACTGACCCATTAAAATTCCAATTAGTCTCTCGAATCTGTAAAATGGCCATTCCTGGTACTTGTTAACATAACAGGACCGGCAGATCTCCTGCCCTCTGATACCCTCTCCTTGACTCCCTGCACACCCGCTCCTCCCCATCACTAAAACTACATCTATTATCAACATTTCGAATGAATTGAAAATATATTAATTAATCTCCTAATCCAGGGAAGCGTTTCTGGTTAAATAGTTTCAACAAAATATCTATTAAACAAAAATAAAAGTTTGTTTACGTTCTGGAAACCGGTGAAGATGGCGGCTTGGATCGTCGACTTTGACATGATGGCGATTATTATCTGCCAATCCTGACCGACACTGATTTATGTCGGTGGTTCCTGTTGATCCTGCAGTTATGGGGATCATAGATAATATATGAAAGGTATAAATGACAGAGAATAAGATCAAGGGGAAAAGGAGAAGGCCAGAAGAATGTGGATATAATGGGGACGATCGATCCTCACGGAGGGCGAGACATTCGCCACATTTACCAAACATCTGCTGACATTTGATAGAGAAGTTGTTGTTTTAACATTTATTTTGTTGATGCATTTAGGTTTTTTTTATCTAGTTTTATGGGGTTAGTAAATAAAGAGAACTGTCACAGGAATGTGTATGAAGAACATGTGAACGTTAGGTTTTACATGCACTCACGCACGCACGCACGCACGCACGCACGCACGCACGCACGCACGCACGCACACATACACACACACACACACACACACACACACACACACACACACACACACACACACACACACACACACACACACACACACACACACACACACACACACACACGTACGTACACATATATTGAGTACATGCAAGATCACACAAGCTGATGAGGTTTGCTTCAAGACTGGTCACGGAACTGAGCTGGTTGAAATATGAGGAAAGGCTGAAGGAATTTCGTAACACTACAAATATGGTCAAGACATAACACTTTTTGAGAGGATTCCCTCCCTCTCTCTCTTCAGCACCGGGCTTCAACTCCTGGACCCAATCTTTCCAACTTTCGGTTGACTGATGCAATGAATAACATACGACTCTTTGTCTCTTGTCATATCTCTCAGAGCTGTAGATGGCAGATCTATAGTCTCTGTCCTTCATCATTGCACAAGGCAACCAAAAGTTGCAAGGCCTGGGCCTAGGCCTACTGAAAAGAGAGCGGGAGAGGTTCCTCCGAAAACCTTATCTATTTCTAGTTCCGTTCGCCAGCTCCCTTACACTGAACAAGTGTTTCTTCACCGTGTGTCAGTCACCAACAGTTTAACCCTTCAACAACAGTGTTCCTCCAGCACCAACAGTCTCTTCCCCTCCACCTCCCCACTACTCCAACAGTCTCCCCCTCCCCAGCACCAATAATCTCCCCCTCCCTCCTCCCCCACCACTACTATTTAATTAGAATGAATCACTCTCTGTTGGTCCTGCTAGGGGGATTAAGCTGGGGATTTTCCCCCGTGATCGCGGATGATCGCTGCTTGGTATTGGCCGCCGTGGGAACCCTGGGGGAGAAATCTTACTCTAAGGGAACTTGTCTGGAACACGACGGAGAAAGTCGAGTTGCCACGCGAGCTTGTGTTTATTTTAGAGATTATTATCAGTTTATGATAATGAGCCGGAGGGCGGACGACGGAGGGCAGAGGACGGAGGGCGGAGGGCGGAGGACGGAGGACGGAGGGCGGAGGACGGAGGGCGGACGACGGAGGACGGAGGGCGGAGGACGGAGGGCAGAGGGCGGAGGACGGAGGACGGAGGGCGGAGGACGGAGGACGGAGGACGGAGGGTGGAGGACGGAGGACGGAGGGTGGAGGGCGGAGGACGGAGGACGGAGGGCGGAGGATGGAGGACGGATGGTGGAGGACGGAGGGCGGAGGGTGGAGGACGGAGGACGGAGGGCGGAGGACGGAGGGTGGAGGGCGGAGGGCGGAGGGCCGGAGGACGCGGAGGACGGAAGGTGGAGGGCGGAGAAACATAGACATGGATGAACAGCTGGATGAAGGAGTGGATGGGTGGATGAGTGGAGAAGTAGAGGAAGAAGTGGTGGAGAGTTGACGGGGGGGGGGGGGGGGGGGTTGAATGGAAGTATGAAAGGTTAAAAGGATTAATGAGAGGAATATTAGAGTAGAGGAATTACCTGTGATAACCTAGTTCCCACAAGAATTTAATGATACATAGTTAGCACTATATATATATATATATATATATATATATATATATATATATATATATATATATATATATATATATATATATATATATATATATATATATATATCAGGTTAGAAAATGTCTCATTTAATATACATATGTGTCCACGACTATATTTGTAAATGATGAGAAACTACATTTCAGGGGACCTCGGCCGCTGTAGCTGGTACAGTTCCCGCTGGCGAAGGTAATGTGGCAACTCTTTTTTTCCGTATTCTCATTGTATTGTATTTATCTAATATTGTATTCAGTAATTAACGATAACTTCAACAATTACAATGAAGCGTTAGAGTACGAGTCTCATCCCCCAGATGGCAGGAGTACAACCTAGAGTGCGTCTCACCTTATACAGTACCTCTAGAGTGCGTCGCATCTTGTACAGTATCTCTAGAGTGCGTCTCACCTTATACAGTACCTCTAGAGTGCGTCGCATCTTGTACAGTATCTCTAGAGTGCGTCTCACCTTATACAGTACCTCTAGAGTGCGTCTCACCTTGTACAGTACCTCTAGAGTGCGTCTCTCTTTTATTAAAAGGAAATGTAAAATTATTAATTTTGGCGATAGTAAAATCTGCTTCCCAGCCAGCTGCCAGAGGGAGGCGCTACAGGCGACACATTACCACAGTACACACATGTGGTGCACCTGTGTGGTGCACCTGTGTGGTGCATCCATGTGACACACCCATGTGGGTTACTATAGCAACTCTAACATGACATGTATATAAGTGATCTGTATGAGATACAAGGATGTAAGTGCTGGGTGATGATCGTGATAGTGTATCAAGTACTGCGCGTAGTAGGCAGCCAGTACTTCACAAGTGATAAAACTTCAAAGTACTTTAGCCTTGTGCCTACAATAGCTGCCTCCAGTACCTGTGAGAATACGTGTAGTGTACAACTGTGCCTTCATCACTGCAACATAATAGGCTGCAACTTTCACTGCAGCATATCCCTACCAGCAGTAATTACAATGCATCAGTGTAGTGTTGACAGTTACAGGTTATACATGCCGCTACCTGTAACTTTGCCTGTAGTGTTATGTCGATCTGGGGATCTACAACATGGGTGATCTTAGCAGATAACATCCCAGCAAACACACAACCTAACTACACGTGCATTACCCTGTTATCAGCACAGGTGGAGAGGGGGGTGGGGGGGGGACATTTGACAAGCCATCGACTTCCTATCCTCATCGAGGCCCCTAGATGGATAGTGGCCCTCAGGTAAATCCAGGTGAAAATAACTTTGTAGTTATACTGAGTGTTGGACGACAATTTCTAAAATAGACAGATTGTTGAATGTGCCGAGACAAGAGGCAAAGTGATAATGTCATCTCCTGGCATGTATTATTTCCCCTGACTAACTTATACTCTTTATACACACAACATGTTATTGAAGAGTTAATGATGTGGGAGAAGTGAAGCTGCTGAGGATTAGTGTCTGGTGGTTCGGGGCGACCCTGATCAACCAGGCTGTGACTCATACGTCAGGCTGCGAGCAGCCGCGTCCAACAGCCTGGTTGATCAGTCCAGCAACCAGGAGGCCTGGTCGACGGAGGCAAGACCACAGACAGCTGCAGCAAGACCACAGACAGCTGCAGCAAGACCACAGACAGCTGCAGCAAGACCACAGACAGCTGCAGCAAGACCACAGGCAGCTGCAGCAAGACCACAGACAGCCGCATCAAGACCACAGGCAGCTGCAGCAAGACCACAGACAGCCGCAGCAAGACCACAGACAGCTGCAGCAAGACCACAGACAGCTGCAGCAAGACCACAGACAGCTGCAGCAAGACCACAGGCAGCTGCAGCAAGACCACAGACAGCTGCAGCAAGACCACAGTTAGCTGCAGCAAGACCACAGACAGCCGCATCAAGACCACAGACAGCTGCAGCAAGACCACAGACAGCCGCAGCAAGACCACAGACAGCTGCAGCAAGACCACAGACAGCTGATCAAGACCACAGACAGCCGCATCAAGACCACAGACAGCTGCAGCAAGACCACAGACAGCCGCAGCAAGACCACAGACAGCCGCATCAAGACCACAGACAGCTGATCAAGACCACAGACAGCCGCAGCAAGACCACAGGCAGCTGATCAAGACCACAGACAGCCGCAGCAAGACCACAGACAGCCGCATCAAGACCACAGACAGCTGATCAAGACCACAGACAGCCGCAGCAAGACCACAGACAGCTGATCAAGACCACAGACAGCCGCATCAAGACCACAGACAGCTGATCAAGACCACAGACAGCCGCAGCAAGACCACAGAGTACAAGTGTGTTAGTCAAAATAATATTGAGAATGCAGCCCCTGGTAGCTGATTTTAGAACGTCGTTTTTTGTGAAGTGTTTCCTGAAAACTTGACAACACATTTCCGACTTAATTTAAAAATTTGTGTTTTACATTATACAGGGAAACTTCCCATTGAAATGTTTTTGATTATATTTTAAATATTTTAGTCCGAGTTTTATCAATATTTTAAGGAATAGATATAACGTGCCGGGGACAAGAAGCCATTAACCGGCTTAAGGAGAGTGGTGTTATTGGGCAGACCCAGCGGTGAGTAAGATGAGGGAGGGACTCACTCTTTATCCCCAGTCCTTCATTGACAAGACATTCAAGAATACTCACATATATATATTCCGTATACTGCACCCTTCTCTTTATGGTTATGTATTAGGTGCAAGTGAACGGGCTCGGAAAGAGAGAGAGAAAGAAATGAACATAGAGGAATGAAAATAGAGGAATGAAAGAGCAGTAGAAGAGGAGATATAAGAATATTTCATGATATTATTTGTATTGAGAGAAAGGCAGACATATGAGCCCGGAGATACAGTGCAAACGGAACGGAGATACAGTTCCCTTCTGGGAACCAAAGAGTCTGACGCTGTGTCTTATTATGATCAGTACTGAGTGAGATATCTTTACAAAATGTCATAACTTGTTTCCATCTTCCAGATCTATTGAAATTTGTATTGATCTTGTGACATGAGCTTGTATTGTCCATTATGATTAGAAAGCCTCTTGGCTGCAGAGTTCTCATGTCTTAACTGACAACTGTAGATGGGGCAAGTCAAGGCCCACGAAAAAGGTTGTTACCAACTAGTCACTACTTGGGAGTGTATTATTGTGTTTGTGTCTTAAGACTGGAGCTCAGTGTGGTCTTGAGGTCCAGGTGACCCGCCTGTCCTCTCAACTAGCAAGTCTCATGATGTACGTTATGGTCCCCAACGTACAAAATACAAAGTACTGTGAAATGTTTTCGGCTTACAAATATCAACGTTTTCTATGCAATTGTTAAGTGGGTGGCTTGGGTTCTTACATTTCTGGTTAGGTTAGCACTTTGTATTTTGTGCGTTGTGGTCAATGAGAACGGGCTGGTGTGTTGTGTGTCTGGGGACTGCCGCCTCTCACCCTCCTCCTGCGCACATCTCACCCTTTAATTTTACGAATGACACTAAAAACTTACTAAAGAAAGTCAGCGCATTGTTGAATTTTTCAGTGTACCAGTTGTTAGTAAAACTATCAACACTAGCGAGCAACAAAGGAGGAAAAAGAGTAGAAGGAAGAGGAGATATAAAATTAGGAAGAACGGTTAGAAAGGCGAACAAGAGAAGGAGAGAAAAATCAGGTGAAGACGCTAGATGATAATAAGAGTGAGGGAGGAGGAGGAGAGGAGGAAGGTGGGAGGCACTCAGGGAGTTGCTTGAAGGGCACCTGTGTGTTGAGAGTGTGTTTGTGGTGGCGGTGGGGGCGGCGGAGGGCTCTCTGTCCATCACTCACCCCTGCTCGAGCACCACAAGGCTCGCCTCAACACATCACCACCTCGCATTTCGGCTCTAGTAAGGCTTACTTCAAGTTCTCTTGGAATGTGTGCTACGCAATTTTATTCATTATATATATATATATATATATATATATATATATATATATATATATATATATATATATATATATATATATATATATATATATATATATATATATATATTATGCATTTGTATATATTTGTATTTTAAGTATGTTCTGTTTTGCTTTCAAAAGGGTCATTTGAAAGTAAGCTTTAAGTTTAAGAATTGATTGTATGTATGGAGAACCAGATTGTGAAGAAGGAAGTGGTAGTTGTGGTGGTAGTGTGGTAGTGAGAGCGGTGAGGGAGTGAGGTGATGGGAGGCGTGCAATAATGGTAGTGATGGGGATGGTGTGTGGTGTGGTGGCGGGCCGGTGATCCCTCTGTCATATTGGCTGTGGCTAGGCTCATAACCCGCCCGTGATGGATGTCTACACCCCCCCCCCCCATCCCTCCATCCCCACCTAAGTGATTAAGGAAGGCCTTTGGATAGCTGGGGTGGGGGGTTGGTTGGGGGAGCGATGATGGTGCTGAGGATGGGAGAGGAGGATGATAGAGATGGGAAAGGATGGTGCTGAGACAGGGAGAGGAGTATGATGCTGAGGATAGGAGAGGGTGATGAGGAGGATGGAAGAAGAGGATGCTCGGGATTGGAGTAAAAATTATAGGTGTCAGGGATATAATTATGCTGCTAATAATGAGCATGCTGGCTCCTTTTTCTTTAAATATTATAAGCCTTATGTTATAAGAGGCTCTTCTTCCTCTTGTTCCTTCTGTTGCTGTTCTTGCTGCACCTCTACTGCTTTTCTCCTCCTGGTGCCTCGGGTCAGGAACCTCTTCACTGCCTCAGAGACCTCGAGTACTCCTGCAGCATCTCCAGTACCCTGGAGAGTGCTTGTACACCTCACGGCGGCTCCCATGTAAGGCACTTCCAGAGGCCCTTGTGTATCGCAGATTGTCTGCGTCTACTTTCTTTCTGCTTGTGACTTTAGAACATTTCATAGTAATTCATATCTCTAATTGTGGCTTTTAATGAAATCTCTGAGCGGGAGATATGTAGGTCATTTTGACGTGTAGAGGTCTGACTCAGTGTGTGCCGGTCGGCCTTGAGGGCCTCTGAGAGCCCCGAGCCACTGATGTGAGGCAGAGAATGCATATTCTCCTCTGTTTCCCGACACCATCAAGTCCAAGGCCATTTACCTGAATAACTAATAAAGTAACAATCTTCTCGTTTCATATTCATCATCCCTAGCAAACAATTTTCATCCCCCCAGATTGTTATGATGCCTTTATGAACGCCGCCAAACGAGCAATTTATGCAGCGCCTCTGGCAACCCCGGACCGAGGGGAGCGCTGATTGGTTACTAATAGCCGCGGGGCATTATGGGGGATTCCCGTGATGGAGCCACAGAAAACGGGCCGCGTCAGGGGGTCCCCCACTAAGCACAGGGGGGCGTCAGGCCGGGGGATTTGCGGCAAGTTGTGCCTCAGGCCAGCCCGCTATCACTTACCCCGCCAAACCGAGCACAAATATATTTCCAAGGAGCGCTAGGGGATGGAGCGGCCACAGACAAATTCTTCCTTGGCATAGATTTTTTTTTACCATCGCCACCGAGAGAGAATATTGTGCTCGGACAGTTTGAATGGGATTTGTCATAGCTGTCCACACCACTTAGCCTTTGAATACTTTCTCATTATCAAATTCATTTAAGGAGGAGAACTTTGGAGAAGACTGACATACTGGGAGGGGAAGAAGATATGATTGATTACGTAACTGGGAAATACTTAGGAACTGAGTATAGGTACAGGATATATTGTGAGCATCAGCCTTATATATAAGAGCAAGGCCGCCGGTATATCACCGGTGTTGAAAACTCAGGTGAATTGACAGGTCCAGCCAACATGGGTCAAGACTTGGCTGGATGACGAAGAGTGGTGTGTACTCGAGATGTGAGCGAACTTTAGTTTCATATAAAGTTTTACAGCCACTGATGAGGAAGAAGGAATAGGTGAACCTTCATGCTGTACGGCTCTGAGCTTCCTTGCTTGCTAGGTACATCACATAGTTCTTCATGCTCATTTAGGTATCAAATTTTCTTCACATGATATTCGCTTTATTGCTGAGAACTAAGGTTTCCCCTCTTCTTTATACTTGTCCCAGTGGGTATGTCTTACTAACCCCAGGCAGATATTGCTGCACCTGCGATTAATGAATCTCATGTCGGTTAGAATCTCTTGTGTAAGTAAAGATTACTGTGTCACTAGTAAAAGCTTAGGCTTCAGGAATGGGATGTAGTACAGATCGTTGAGGCAAATACTTCACAACACGGGGTAAGTACACTTTCCTGTGTTACACTGCCACCACTTGTGTTACTGTCCAGCTTCGTCGTATTGAGGACTTCATTTTGAGTCTGTTCTTTAAGGTAGTCATTTATTATCTGTTGAACCGAGCTTGAGATCCTTAATGATCCCAGTGCAGTAACTACGACATGCCTACCTTTGAATTCGTGTAGTGGAGAGATTGAACAAAAGCTAAACAAAAAGTCATTTCTTGAGAGATTACTGTATCAAAAAATACAGATCCTGGCATGCCGTTGCTGACCACCAAAAGTCTCTTCCTTTTGTGGGCTGCATCTTCGTCTTCCATAATGAGGGCCAGGATTTGAGCTAGACTGTGTTGTTTAAGTTCAGTGATGATGCCAGCTGGTCTGCCCACCTGCGCAACTGTCTTGGGCTGACGTGATCACGTCTCATCCCCTTTTCTGTGTCGTGAGTTTAAGGTGGTGGTGGACTTCCTGGTTTATAGCCACCACTGATAACTTTGACGCAGTATTTGAAGGAAGCTACAGAGATAGTAGTAGTCTATCAGGTACATGTTGACTAGACCACACACTAGAAGGTGACGGGACGACGACGTTTTGGTCCGTCCTGGACGATTCTTAAGTCTATCGACTTGAATCGACATTCTCAAGAATCGACTTGAAAATGGTTCACGACGGACCGAAACGTCGTCGTCCCTTTACCTTCTAGTGTGTGGTCTGGTCAACATACTTTAGCCACGTTATTGTGACTCATCGCCTGTATCAGGTACATGTATTTTAGCTGTAAAATGTAGGTCAACCTGTTATTGACCGCTGGTTACAATGGTCCTTCTTAGTGATGTAGTGGTTGAATTGTGATATGGGATGGTTATACCCATTAGTCTGTAACCAGCGACCAGTAGACTTAGGAAGCCAATGTTTATGATAGTATTCTATTAGTTCATGTTTCCTATCGAGAATGAGAGGTCTTGATGTGAGCAGAAGGATACCTTTTGTACCTCTTTAAAGTGTTTTATTTCACTCATTGAGCCGTTACATGATATTGATAATTAAACTAAGATTAATTATACTGTTAGGTGAAACACTGCTGGCCAAGAATGTACTTGTAATGGGGATCCAGTAAGGGACTTTTTAAGGCATTTACTGGGGTGTACACGTCTCCAAGGAGCAAAGCACTCCAGTCAGTTGCATCGAGCTCCAAGTATGTGTCTTGAGCTTGACTATGCCGGTGTATGAGTAAGGAAAGAATATCTCTCTCTCGAGAAAGAGAGAGAGAGAGAATGTGTCTTCAGCATACTTCTCCAAATATGTGTCTTCAACTTGACAGTGTCGTGTCAGTGTATGAGTGAGGAAAGAATCTCTCTCTCTCTCTCTCTCTCTCTCTCTCTCTCTCTCTCTCTCTCTCTCTCTCTCTCTCTCTCTCTCTCTCTCTCTCTCTCTCTCTCTCTCTCTCTCTCTCTCTCTCTCTCTCTCTCTCTCTCTCTCTCTCTCTCTCTCTCTCTCTCTCTCTCTCTCTCTCTCTCTCTCTCTCTCTCTCTCTCTCTCTCTCTCTCTCTCTCTCTCTCTCTCTCTCTCTCTCTCTCTCTCTCTCTCTCTCTCTCTCTCTCTCTCTCTCTCTCTCTCTCTCTCTCTCTCTCTCTCTCTCTCTCTCTCTCTCTCTCTCTCTCTCTCTCTCTCTCTCTCTCTCTCTCTCTCTCTCTCTCTCTCTCTCTCTCTCTCTCTCTCTCTCTCTCTCTCTCTCTCTCTCTCTCTCTCTCTCTCTCTCTCTCTCTCTCTCTCTCTCTCTCTCTCTCTCTCTCTCTCTCTCTCTCTCTCTCTCTCTCTCTCTCTCTCTCTCTCTCTCTCTCTCTCTCTCTCTCTCTCTCTCTCTCTCTCTCTCTCTCTCTCTCTCTCTCTCTCTCTCTCTCTCTCTCTCTCTCTCTCTCTCTCTCTCTCTCTCTCTCTCTCTCTCTCTCTCTCTCTCTCTCTCTCTCTCTCTCTCTCTCTCTCTCTCTCTCTCTCTCTCTCTCTCTCTCTCTCTCTCTCTCTCTCTCTCTCTCTCTCTCTCTCTCTCTCTCTCTCTCTCTCTCTCTCTCTCTCTCTCTCTCTCTCTCTCTCTCTCTCTCTCTGTGTTCTGAACAGAATATCTGTTCTTCCAGAATTAAAGACAATGGACATATAAGAAAAATTAAGTGATTTCAAACTGGGAATTACATAGGCCTATGTAGAAACCTGAAGGTTTATCTTGTGGTTAACTTTTCTTGGTTCCGGGAGATAAACTTTCCAGCGGCCCGGTCTCTGACCAGGCCTCCTGGTTAGTGGTTTGGTCAATCTGTTTGACGCAGCTGCTCGCGGTCTGAAGTATGAATCACAGCCATACCTCATAACAAGTATGATAATTATTGAAAAAGAACTAACCCGTGGTTGAACAAGAGGTACCATTTAGTAAGATAAGTACAACAGGAAAGCCTGGGGATAAATAGTACAACGTTCAGAGAATAATGGCAGAGTAGAAGAGCAAGTGATAAATATGCCAAGATCAAAATGGAGAGAGACAGTTATAATATTGTATGTTAGTGGACCAGTGACCAACCCTGATTATTTGACAGCCGTAGCGGGAGGAACTGAGAGTTAGTGACCAGGTTATCAGGTTGAAGAAGGAAGGTTTGATATATCCCAACTTGACAGAGGTTTGTGAGGAGCTTAACATGACGTGCTGTGAGGTATTATATCTGAACCATAAAACACGCGAAGGTAGCGACCCAAGCCACAGACAGTGTTGTGGCAAAATGATGGTTGTGGCCTAGATCAGAAGCATAGTTGTAGACCAGACGTGGTTGTGGTCCAAACTATAAACATGATTGGGGCCGAGACAATAGACATGGTTGTGGCCCCAGACCAGAGACATGAGTGTGGCAGGACGATAGTTGTGACCCATACCAGAAGCATGGTTGTAACTCAGACAAGAGACATGTTTGTAGCAGACCAGACATCACCATGGCTACTAAACTAAGGGGCAGAAATACCAAGAAAACCTTCTGCACAACGTGTGGAGTTGAACAAAGAGACGTAAATTACTGAGAATATTGAAAACAGCTAATTAAAATAATAGGTCTTTGAGAAAGGAGACAAATAGGTGCTGAATTACAGACCAGTGTCATTAAGTACTATTCCTTGAATAACTTGACAAAGAACAATGATGTCTCTAAAGTATATAGAATCGGTAACTGAGAAGCAACATTGCTTCAAGGAAGGAAAAACTTATCTTGACAAATATAATCAAATGATATAATAAATTATTAGAATCCGACAAGAGAGAAAACGCAAGTATTAATATAGCTCCATACGAGAGATTGTCATATAAAATTAAGCTGGGATAAAAGGGAAGCTACCTAACAGGATGAAGATAACATTTTGCCCAAACCCCCCTGCAGTTTTCAAAATATCCCAAACATCCCAAATCCAATACCTGAGCCATTTTTTGGAGCCAAATTCTGGCTCTCTGCACGTATTCGCAGTTTGAAATTCAGACTTTTTATTTTGAAAATATGCCAATTACTGAAAGCGGCGGTGGGTCACATTTTGCCCAAACCCCCCTGCAGTTTTCAAAATATCCCAAACATCCCAAATCCGTTACCTGAGCCATATTTTGGAGCCAAATTCTGGCTCTCTGCACGTATTCGCAGTTTGAAATTCAGACTTTTTATTTTGAAAATATGCCAATTACTGAAAGCGGCGGTGGGTCACATTTTGCCCAAACCCCCCTGCAGTTTTCAAAATATCCCAAACATCCCAAATCCGATACCTGAGCCATATTTTGGAGCCAAATTCTGGCTCTCTGCATGTATTCGCAGTTTGAAATTCCGACTTTTTATACCGAAAATATACCAATTACTGAAAGCGGAGGTGGGTCACATTTTGCCCAAACCCCCCCCTGCAGTTTTCAAAATATCTTAAACATCCCAAATCTAATAATTGAGTCATATTTTGCAGCCAAATTCTGGCTCTCTGCACGTATTCGCAATTTGAAATTCCTACTTTTTATGTCGAAAATATGCCAATTACTGAAAGCGGCGGTGAGTCACATTTTGCCCAAACCCCCCTGCAGTTTTCAAAATATCCCAAACATTCCAAATCTGTTACCTGAGCCATATTTTGGAGCCAAATTCTGGCTCTCTGCACGTATTCGCAGTTTGAAATTTCGACTTTTTACATCGAAAATATGCCAATTACTGAAAGCGGCGGTAGGTCACATTTTGCCCAAACCCCCATGCCGTTTTAAAATATTCAAAACATACCAAATCCAATACCTGAGCCATATTTTGGAGCCATTGGAATCAGTGGAATCATTGTGAAAGAGTCAGCATCAGAAAGGAGAGGGGACGAGGTGCACCGCAAATTGACTCATTGCTGAAGATTAAGCCACCCAAGAGGTGGCACGGGCATGAGTAGCCCGTAATGTACCGCAGGTATTGGCAGGCATGATACATTCATGCTACTTTTCACCGATAAGGCTTAGCCTCTTTTACTAATTGCGTTAACTCGGTCAGTGTGTGCTTAAAACTGGATGATGGCACTTTAACAAAGGTAGTTAAGTCCGAAACAGTACACCATTTCGAGATCAGATCTGATATAATCATAATATTTTTAGTATTATTACACAGGACTCGAAATATTCCTTCCTTCCTTCCCGCAAGCACTGTTAGGGAAGAAGTATTAGGAAAGAGCACACACTCCCTCTGCCCGTGGGTCAATAAACGGGGAAGTTGGCCATCACGCGCGGCCTCTTACACACCTTCTGCTGCTCTCACTTGACCAATGTTTTTGTCTCTCTTCTCTCAACTCCCCTTTGAAACTCCTTTAGTGCATATCCTCGATAACAAAATATAATATAAAATACCTATTATGCTGCCTCTAAAATGCGGTAAAGTTTAGCTATAATTACAAAATAAGTTTAATTTAATTGGTGGTTAACAAAGAATTTTAGTACTGGAATGAGTTGCACAGGTAAATTCAACAAAAATATGTCTAGGATAAAGAAACTGGTCAGTATTGAAACAGAATGGAAGAGATCGAGCTTGGCTCGATCACTAGTAATAAGGCGACAATAACAGCACAATTTTGTCTGAATTTATATTTTGCCAAAATAAAAAAAAACACAGAAATGGGCATTTAATCAGATTCGATTCCAACAGCAGTTGTAAAAATCCGGGTGTCTGGCGGCGGACTTGTACAGCACCAAGCAGCCTCGGGGTTTGGGAGGCGTAGGAAGGAGAGGAGTCTCACTCGATGCCTGATAGCGGGAAATTGGGGTAATGGGGCTTTAACGGGGGTTTTATGGCATGTGTGTTTCTGGGAGGGTAATGGAAGCTGCCTGTCGTCCCCACCCCACACCCGCCTCCCTTAATGACACCCACACCCCACACTTCCTGATTTCTTTTATTTTTGGGGTGGTGTAACAAGCTGTTTTCTGGGTTTTATTTCGTTCTATATTTTCTGTGTGCTTTAGCTTTTGGCCCCTTACTGTGTTTGTGTAATAAAGGGGAGAAATAATGAACAATAGGAGCTTTGAACGTCAGTGATGCGTGTGAACCATTACCTACCCTACTATGATATGTTCTATAGTTTATTTATTTATTGGATGAGTAAAGAGGATTGAGAAGCGCATGCTAAGAGAAAAGTTTGGAAATGGGAAATAGTACGAGTTATAATAGGAGGCGGGCTGTCCGCCTTGCTGACACAATGTGTGTTGGCAGCTAAGCTAAGCTTAGTCAGGAAGACTAAATCAACTCTTTTGTCAGGGAACTGTGAGTGTGTGAGTATTTTTACGTGTATTTCAGTATATATGGATGTCTATAGATGAATACTGTGTAGCATTCACATATACACACTAAGATGCTTTCAAACATATTTTGATGTTCTATTTTAGGATCTTCATATTTTTATTTTTATTTATTTACTTATTTATTTATATTTATTTTATTTATTTATTTAGTTATTTTTAAGAGGGGAAAGGATTCCGGATCAGTATCCCATATAGGAATTATATATTGTGGGGCTAGCTTTTTATTTACTAGATTTTGATCAAGTGGTGGCTCTTTGGTCACCAGCTGCGAGAGCTGGGCGTCTTATCTTTGAGTAATCTGTCCAGCATTGACTCTTCTAACATTTCGATCGTGTTCCACCCCCTGGTGGCATTCAATCGTGGTTTTCAAAATTGTTGATGAATTCAATTGCTGTCTTGGTCCTGTTGGCTAGTTGCGACTATGATGGTCCAGGTTGGCATATTATTTGGGTGACATCATCAGCGTTTGTGATGTATTCTCCGTGTTGGGGCATGTCAGCTGAATATATGTATATATCATGACATCAGTCATGATGCCACCCGCAGGCGTTTCGTGGAGCGGCCAGATCAGTACTCTCCACCCTAGGAGAACAGGCAGGTCTCGGTACCGTGTGCCCGTGTGCTCGCTATTCCGTAGTCATTTTGTGGCTGTTCTGTCCTGTCTGTTGACTTTCCCTGTGGCCAGATGCTCCTCATCCTGAGGTCGTCTCCTGGCTGTCTCAATAAGAGGTGGCGGTGACAAGCGCTAACAACTGATGTGTCTTGTTTAGAGTTGTTATCACGTCACACGGGTCCAGATGGTCTTATTGATCAGGGTGACCCTAGTCACGTGTTCTCCATTATGGTCAGAACCACTTCTCTTATAGTGGAGAAGTATACATATAGCAAGTGCAGAACCACTGGTTATATAGTCGTAATGGCTTGGCGTTTCCCCCCTGATAGTTTCTTCCTTCCTTCCTTCCCCCCATTCCTTCCCTCATCACCCACCCCATACTTCCTCCTCTTACTCTCCCACCTTCCCCAACACCCCCACACTGTGGTCTGTCACGCCCCGCCCCTCTGCCGACACCTTCATTTGATTGGTCATTGATGCGAGGAAACTCCGCCCGCTGCGGTCATTCGTTTCCTCTGCTTCAGAGGTCACTCAGACCCTTCCAAGTCGCCTGCTGGTGCAGACTGAGGCCGCTCAGCAGCCTGCGTCATGGGCGATCAAGACTCTACGCAGAAGCCAAAATTCAATTTTAGCATCGAGAGCATCTTGAAGCATGAGTCGTCGAGACACGGAGTTTCGACGTCTTCAGCGGGGGAGAACAGTGACATACAGATCTTACAGAAAATTAGGCCAGTATCGCTTCAGCTGCTGACGAAGGCGACAACTGTGTCCTCTGCCAGGCTCTTAGCCTTCACGCCCAGGTTGTATCCCGAGCGACCTACTTCTTCAGGCAGCGCGTCGAGTGATAGTTCCGCCGGCAGCCACTGCTCCAGTCAGTCGACCTCGGCGCCCGAATCGTCTTGTGTGAATCCCGTCCCTGCTGGAAGGTTCCCCGTTCACTGGTCGGCAAGTTCACGTTGTCACCCGTACCTTCCCCGGCCGGCTGCTACACCCGCGGGGAGATCATTAGTACTTCCCAGCTCCATCGCCCTCAGACGCCACAAGCCCAACCGGAAGCCCCGCACGCCCTTCACCACCCAGCAGCTCCTGACGCTGGAGAAGAAGTTCCGGGAGAAGCCGTACCTGAGCATCGCCGAGAGGGCCGAGTTCTCCGCCTCCCTCAGCCTGACGGAGACGCAGGTCAAGATCTGGTTCCAGAACCGACGCGCGAAGGACAAGCGGCTCAAGGAGTCGGAGATGGAACATCTGACTAGGCCTCTGTACCCGGCCTACGGCGGCCTCCTGCACCTGGGAGGCCACTTTCCAACTTTGCACCTTCGTCAGCCACTGATCTCTCTCCTTGGTTAACATTTGCACACGGTATCTCGACCACACTCTTGCCACTTAAGATAACCTGCAGAAGACCCACCTCGTTTGGTAGTAATTCGTCCAGAGTGGTAGATCACTGCAGTAGTTCGTCAACTGTGGTAGATCACTGCAGTAGTTCGTCAACTGTGGTAGGTCACTGCAGTAGTTCGTCCACAGTGACAGCTCACTGTAGTAGTTCGTCAACAGTGGTAACTCACTGCAGTAGTTCGCCCACAGTGACAGCTCACTGCAGTAGTTGGTCTTCAGTGGTAACTCACTGCAGTAGTTCGTCCACAGTGATAGCTCACTGCAGTAGTTCGTCAACAGTGGTAACTCACTGCGGTAGTTCGTCCACAGTGACAGCTCACTGCAGTAGTTCGCCCACAGTGACAGCTCACTGCAGTAGCTTGTGCCGCCGATGTTTGTAACCCGTCTAGTCACTTGAATCCTATTGAATGTTATAGTGTTCCTGTTTACCATTGTTGAGTACTGCCTGTTGCTTGCCATCTGGCTGCTGTTATGTTACCAAATAAATATTTTCACACATGTGAATGTTTGTATATCCTCAACATATTTGAGCACGTGAATAGAGCAAGCACAAGCTGCAGAGCTAACATCGCTCAACAAAGGCAGTCTGCAGTCAACTATAAGCATAATAATTTGATACTGCCAATATTTAAAATTACAAAATATATGTATAGTATTCCAGTTCAAAGGGGCTGACTAGATTAAACCATACGGCGTCAGGAATTACCACAACAACAACCCGTAGCTGACTCTTTTTTTTGTTATTTTTACCCCTGAAGTTTAGGAATTGTTAATAATTTGTTTGTGGTATATGTAGTGTGTGTGTGTGTATGTGTGTGTGTGTGTGTGTGTGTGTGTGGGTGTGTGTGTGTGTGTGGGTGTGTGTGTGTGTATGTGTGTGTGTGTGTGTGTGTGTGTGTGTGTGTGTGTGTGTGTGTGTGTGTGTGTGTGTGTGTATGTGTGTGTGTGTGTGTGTGTGTGTGTGTGTGTGTGTGTGTGTGTGTGTGTGTGTGTGTGTGTGTGTGTGTGTTTTGTGGTATTATTTATGGTGTGGTGTATGTTGTGTGTTGTAGTGTATGTTGTGTATGTTGTGTGTAGGAGCCGGTCGGCCGAGCGGAGGAGCCGGTCGGCCGAGCGGACAGCACGCTGGATTTGTGATCCTGTGGTCCTGGGTTCGATCCCAGGCGCCGGCGAGAAACAATGGGCAGAGTTTCTTTCACCCTATGCCCCTGTTACCTAGCAGTAAAATAGGTACCTGGGTGTTAGTCAGCTGTCACGGGCTGCTTCCTGGGGGTGGAGGCCTGGTCGAGGACCGGGCCGCGGGGACACTAAAGCCCCGAAATCATCTCAAGATAACCTCAAGAAGATAGTGAGTGTCGTGTGGTGTATGTGTTGTGTGGTGTGGTATATGTTATGTGTTGTGATATATGTTGTCTGTTGTGGTATATGTTGAGTGGTGTGGTATATTTTGTGTTGTGGTATGTGTTCTGTGGTGTTGTGGTAGTGGTGTGGTGTGATGTGGTAGTGGTGTGGTGTGATGTGGTACTGTGTGGTGTGTTGTGGTACTGTGTGGTGTGTTGTGGTACTGTGTGGTGTGTTGTGGTACTGTGTGGTGTGTTGTGGTACTGTGTGGTGTGTTGTGGTACTGTGTGGTGTGTTGTGGTACTGTGTGGTGTGTTGTGGTACTGTGTGGTGTGTTGTGGTACTGTGTGGTGTGTTGTGGTACTGTGTGGTGTGTTGTGGTACTGTGTGGTGTGTTGTGGTACTGTATGGTGTGGCACTACGGCCGTAACGAGGATGGTATATGATCATGGTAACATTATATATATATGACCAGGACGTGGGTCACCTAACTCCTAGGCTTGAAGTCCCAGTTAGGTACCTTACCTTGAGGTGAGGTGGTTACCTTGAGGTGATTTCGGGGCTTAGCGACCCCGCGGCCCGGTCGTCGACCAGGCTTCCCTGTACCCGGTGTGTACCAGGTACCGAGTACCCGGTACACTGGTGTGTCTCTCTGGGATCCTTCCTTATAGTGGGTGCTCAGTAGTTTGGTTGAAAGGATTGCGGACTTCCTCTTTACCAGGAACAGTATATACGATACTGTGGTATGTTGGGGGTACCAGGACAGTATATACGATACTGTGGTATGTTGGGGAGTACCAGGACAGTATATACGATACTGTGGTATGTTGGGGAGTACCAGGACAGTATATACGATACTGTGGTATGTTGGGGGGTACCAGGACAGCATATGCGATACTGTGGTATGTTGGGGAGTATTAGGACAGTATATACGATACTGTGGTATGTTGGGGGGTACCAGGACAGCATATGCGATACTGTGGTATGTTGGGGGTACCAGGACAGCATATGCGATACTGTGGTATTAAGCAGAATTCATCATACGCAAGGAGACAACGTGGTAAATTATAATTAAAACTATAATTAAGGAATTATGTGTTTCTTAATGTTTCTTATGGTAAAAGTAAGGGTTTTAAACCTCTTGTTCCATTTGGGAGGCTGTTCCATATTTGATGACCCTGATCTTGTGTGAGATTAATTAATAGGACTGAACCAGACACTGAGAACGTTAGAGAAACCTATTTCTTATGAGGTGTTTGTGGGGTTCCGTTATACACTTTGACAACGAGGTGTTTGTGGGGTTCCGTTATACACTTTGACAACGAGGTGTTTGTGGGGTTCCGTTATACACTTTGACAACGAGTTTTCAGTGTGATCAATACATACGGTTTACTGTAGAGAGCCCAGGAAAAGGTGGGCAGAGTTTCAATGCTCATTATGTTTAAAACGATTTGAATAATGTTGCGGTATGTTTCCTGAAGACGATAGTCATTATGGTTCTGATTGTTAACTATTGATTAGGTAATAAGACCTTTCAAGTAGTTAGTGGTTATTGGGTCTCTGTACACTCCAAGAGGTCCCTGCTTGCCCCTACACTCTTGGAGGACCTTGCTTGCCTCTACACTCCTGGAGGACCTTGCTTGACCCTACACTCCTGGAGGACCTTGCTTGACCCTACACTCCTGGAGGACCTTGCTTGACCCTACACTCCTGGAGGACCTTGCTTGACCCTACACTCCTGGAGGACCTTGCTTGACCCTACACTCCTGGAGGACCTTGCTTGACCCTACACTCCTGGAGGACCTGCTTGCCCCTACACTGGACCTCGAGTTATCTTCAATACCTGTTCATCATCTGACAGCAAACATGTGAGTCCCGCCCCGCAGCTGGTCTCCCAGTCGGAATGATGACGCGTGCACTAATTGCTTCCTCAGGTGGGCGTTGCGAAGAAACGGCAGGAGGTTTGGGGACGCTCTCGTTTATGTGGGGTGGAGGTAAACCATAGTTACCCATGGTGGGGGTGACGGAGTGAGGTAGGGGTGGGGGAAAGTTTGGGGAGGGATGTGAGGTTGGGGGGGACGGAGGGAAGGAGAGTTTAGGGGTAGTTTAGGGAAGTGGAGTTTACAGGATAGTTTCTACAACATTCTTGCAGGTTTTTGGGTAGGAAATGCTTGATGTGGTCTGGCCAAGACGCCTCTCAACCGCCGGGAGGAAAAACCCGGAGTGTCATATGGAGTAACGTCACGCCTGTTGGGCGGGATGTGTACGACACGCCTCCGCTTGTCCCCCGCTCTCTTTAGCGCTAATTAATAACCGTGTTCTCGGCCTCAATCGTGCTCAAACTGCCGGAAAATTTGTTAACAAGGTGCACAAGAACACTTGTTGACTCGGCTTCCCTTGCTTGTGAGGGAGGGGAGGGAGTACGCGTTAAGGCTGGGGGGGGGGTGACAGACTGACAGGTAGTCGGATATGTTGACAGTGAGACGAATGTACTGACAGGTAGACGGAAAATGGAAGCTACCATAATGACAAATAGACAGGGATATAGGAACAGGTTGGTAGAAATACAGACAGAAGGGCGAAAGACAGACAGGGCAAACGGAAGCACAAAACGGACTTGGTTGGTTGACGGTTGACGGGCAAACGGGCAGGTGGAATTATTATACGGTAAACCAGGCGGTGTAAGAGACAGGTGACAGGATATTCGTCATATCGGAAGAAAGCTGATATGTGTGTGTCAATCATAAATTGCATTGTGAGCGGGTTCACGAGCGGACGCACACGAACAGGCGGCCAGAGCGTCGGGCGGACAAGAACGGACACAGAGAGGAGACGCAATACAATACAAGCAGATACACGTAGAAAACGGACACACACACACACATAAACAGGGGTGTACACGGGAACTGACACGCAGACTCTACACCCGCATCCTCTTCCAGAATTTCACCTCCCCATCCTTTCCAAACCCTTTGGACATCAAAGGTCAAGCTCAAGTCAGGGGTCACTCGCGCGGTTACAATGATCTGTAGACCGGCAAATAAAGCACTTCTTAGTCATTCTAGACAGCTTAATTTCAGCAGATGGTCACTATATGTAAATATTCCTTGGAACTCTAAGAGTGTAACATTTAAAGTTATTAATTAACCTTGAACTCTCAGTATGGCTTCTGACGATATCGTTCCTTTTTTAGTGAATATTTGTGTTTAATATTTTAATATATACTAGTCATGATTTCAAAAGCTTTTTAATGATATTCTCAATTAACAAGAATGAATTAAATTAATTAAATTTAATTAATTAAAGACTAATTTTGAAAATTAAGGAGTTGAGGATGTTTATGAAGACGGTATAAGTAAGGTGTGTGAGGAGGTAAAGCAGTGGTGGTGGTGGCCGTCACACCTGCACCCTGCCGCAGGTGTGGCCGCAGGTGTGGCCGGGGGTGTGGCCGGTGTTGCCGGGGGTGTGCCCGGGGGTGTGGCCGGAGGTGTGGCCGGAGGTGTGGCCGGAGGTGTGGCTGGAGGTGTGGCCGGGGGTGTGGCCGGTGGTGTGGCCGGAGGTGTGGCCGGGGGTGTGGTCGGGGGTGTGGCCGCAGGTGTGGCCGGGGGTGTAGCCTTAGGTGTGGCCGGGGGTGTAGCCTTAGGTGTGGCCAGACCAGTGATGGTTCTCCTCCGCGTGTACATAACCATATTGGTGATGGGTTATGCTTTGCACTATATATATATTGATAGCGCAGAACTAGTCAAGAATATCATACAACATCTTGAGTGCCAGAGAATGCCACGCAAAGACAACTGAGTAATTAAGACTAAACGTCTCAACGATAAAAAATAGTTATTATTACATATTAGGTGAACGCTGTTCTTGGTCCACAGAATATTAGGCTATATTCATAGATAATTCGAGTGTTAATTAGATAAAATAGATCCTAACTCTTTGTTATTAGATAAATGAGTCCTAATATGGTATATTGCATGAAGTTTTAGCCGCCATAGTTAGTTTAATAATATCAAGACTGTAAGGAAAATGAAGTGAATCAGACTTATATTTAAGTCTTGCACATTAGAATTAAAAAGTGGCTCAATAAATAATAAATAATGAGGAGTAATTCCCTAGATTTAAACATTGGCTAGGCTAATACGTGTATATAAATGTGAAGCGAACATTGGCCCCATAAGACTTTTGATAACGAATATCTTGGAATTTGGCGCTGAAATGCTTTGTACCCAAGAAGCCGCAGGAAAGGTGTTAAACACATGGCAAAGGAAAGTCCTAGACACTATCTCTCTCTCTCTCTCTCTCTCTCTCTCTCTCTCTCTCTCTCTCTCTCTCTCTCTCTCTCTCTCTCTCTCTCTCTCTCTCTCTCTCTCTCTCTCTCTCTCTTAATCACGCATACACATTCTCCTTTGGCCCAATTAGGGTGATCTTTCTCTTTTTTTTCTCTCTCTCTCTCTCCCACGTTCTCACATTCTTCTCCCCAAGATGTTCTGTCGTGGCTGGACGGTCCAATCAAAATTCCTGGAGCTGTTAGTGCCTGGGAGTGGGCGGCCCTCCTCTGCTGCCTCCACCATTGGCCCCGTACAACCCTCCGCCACCTTCACTACAAGTGCTCTTAGTGCTACAAGAAGCATTACTAAGACATGCTACCACTTTCCAGTGCCAGTACTATCAGCAATATTAATACTAGTACTAGAAGCAACACTAATATTAGTACAAGAAGTAATATTAATACCAAACTTATCACTAATAATAGTACTTAAAGTAACACTAATATTAGTACTAATACTAGCCCAATAACTAGCACCAAAATTAGCGCTAAACCTACTGCACATCAGCACAAACACGACAAGAAGTGTACACAGCAACACTAGAAGAAACAAGACTAGAACAAGGACAAGACAAGAACAAGAACAAGACAAGGACAAAACCTGGCACAACCAGTACAAGGTTTGCTGGTGACAGAACTAGAAGTAACTAGCACCACTACCACTACCATCACTACCACCATCACCGACATCCTCTCACCAGCATCGCCTTCACCGTCATCACCACAGCCAGCACCACCACACTACCACAGCCAGCACCACCACACTACCACAGCCAGCACCACCACACTACCACAGCCAGCACCACCAGCACATCACCACACCAGAGACACGAGGGAGAGCACCACCAGCACATCACCACACCAGAGACACGAGGGAGAGCACCACCACCAATTGCCTCCGTGGCAGCCCTTACAACAAACACCATCATGGGGATCCCTCCTCAGCCGTAGCCAAGGTTAGCGTCACCTAATAACCGGAAACCCTGGCCAAATGAGCGGTTGGTTTAGTTAACGAGCCACGTAACTCCCGGTGCTGACCTGCTGTGACCTCATTACTGGCAGTTTAGCCTCATGTGGTACGGAACTCACTCGGCTCCCTCAGCACATGTGTGTGTGTGTGTTTTTGTGCGCGCGCGTGTGTGTGAGCCTTATATTCATTCTCTATTTTTTTAACTTAAGACTAGTGTTCATAAGTGCTGTCAATTGACGTAAACTGCAAGCAAGAGCTGTTATCCTGCCTCAGCTCAGTTGAAACCTACTCAGAGACCTCATTTATTTCATGAGCCTATTATATGCTTCAATAGGAATAAACTTTATCAACATCATTAGGTAACTCACTCTCTCTCTCTCTCTCTCTCTCTCTCTCTCTCTCTCTCTCTCTCTCTCTCTCTCTCTCTCTCTCTCTCTCTCTCTCTCTCTCTCTCTCTCTCTCTCTCTCTCTCTCTCCCTCTCTCTCTCTCTCTCTCTCTCTCTCTCTCTCTCTCTCTCTCTCTCTATATATATATATATATATATATATATATATATATATATATATATATATATATATATATATATATATATATATATAACTAGCACAAAGCACATATATATATATATATATAACTAGCACTATATATATATATATATAACTAGCACTATATATATATATATATATATATATATATATATATATATATATATATATATATATATATATATATATATATATATATATATATATATATATATTTATTAGGAAACAAAACAATACGGGAAATACTTGACAATAACGTGCCAGAATAACACCCACATTTATGCAATATAAGTGTTGTAGTTTCAATCCTATTTGAACCGTCGTCCAGTGGTGGCAAGGCAATGATAGCAATATTGTACAGTACTTCACAAGAGACGACAGGATAATGAAGACAATGAGACCAATATAATACTTCATAAGTGGTGACAAGACAATGAAAACAATATTGTGTAATACTTCATAAATAAAATAGTAATAATTATTGCTGTTCTTATTTTTACAAAACTAAAATTTCGTGACTAAATTAATAAAGGAATTATTAGAAGAAGGCGAGTTAGAGAACTCAAGAAAACATCTTGAGGAAGCCTCGAGGACTCTCATAACTCCTCACCAACTGACAAAGGAACAGACATGCCTCCCATACCAACCAATTAACCGGGCCCCGGTTGCCAAACCTTCTAAATGCCAATTCTGTCATAATTACTATTTGTAACTCAGACTTGGATACGAGTGCAATATATTGGGATTTCAAAGCAGATTTTCTTTGATTAGTGATGAGGTTATTGCTTGTTAATGAGGAAGGTGATGGGCCCACGCGGCAGGTGGACCCAGGTGCTGGTGGCTGCTTCTCAGATTAACATCTTAATTAGTTGCATTATACTCAGAGAAAATGGAAAGTAGATAGAGATAATAATCTAAGTGTCAGGATGAATAACTGTGTTTTTTTTATACCCCCTTTGTTAGTTTATGCCATAAATATATGCTACTTAAGCTTTATTGATTTTTTAATTGCTTCATATAACTTCATATAATACTCATTTATTTATCAATAAAAACACTTCATGGGAGTGTGAACTTTTTTGTCGGTTTTTAGTAATCCGTCGATCACCACTCGGCTTAATTAGCCATATTTTAGCCATAGTGAGTGTGTGGAGAGCGTAAGGTGTTCTCATGTGAGAAATGATCATCTACAGCACTGTACTGGAACCATCGACACCACTTGAAACATTTAGACCCATACTGTATCTCATAGTCATAATCACATATCTACATACACGCGGCCTCGTAGCTGAGTGGACAGCGCTCTGGGATCGTAGTCCTGATGACCCGGGTTCGATCCCGGCATAGGCAGAAACAAATGGGCAAAGTTTCTTTCACTCTGATGCTCTGTTCGCCTAGCAGTAAATAGGTACCTGGGAGTTAGACAGCTGCTACGGACTGCTTCCTGGGTGTGTGTGTGTGTGTGTGTGTGTGTGTGTGTGTGTGTGTGTGTCTGTGTGTGTGTTAGAGAGAAATATATGCAGTAGACATATTAGAGGAAAAATAAATTGGTAAGAAAGACGGGGTCCAAGAGCTAATAGCTCGATTCTACAGATACAGATAGTAAATACGTCTGCAGCACGCACGCGCGCGTGCACACACACACACACACACACACACACACACACACACACACACACACACACACACACACACACACTCAAAATGAAGATAAAAACATGACTAAGGTGACCGCCTTCTGGAGGCACGAGGGGTGCGGGAGTGCCACCCGAGCAAGACAAACTGTTGGCACCATTTGGCACTCTAGTGATCTATGGGCTTGCGGAAACCCCTGGGCACTTCCTCTCCTGCAGCTATTACCGCGGTACTGCCTGCTCCCTCCCCCACCCCCTCCCCCTACTCCCCCCTCTCCCTCCTTTACCTCCTCTTGTTACTCATTCTCCCCTCCTCGTCTTCCTTCTGAGCAAAAGGGTAGGTAAAAGAAAGTAAGGAAGATGTGAAGATAGCGAGGATATGTAAGTAAAGAGATAAAGCGAGGAGTAATGTTGATTTAGGGAGGAGAAGAAGGAACGTTAGGTTTTTAGGTAGGGGTGAGAGAGAGAGGGTTAAAGTGTGAGAGGCATAGTTAGTGGCTCAGAAGATCAAACAGACAGGAAATGCGGAGCCAAAGGAACGGTCCTAAAGTGTTAACGGATTAAAGGGATGTTTAGGGAAGAAAATGGTGAGTTAGTGTATTAAAAAACAGAGTTTTGGGATCGAAAGGAGAGTACAGAAACATTAATATTCTGTAGCCAGCCGTCATCCACCAGTCAGCTGATTTTTGTTGACACTGGGTGAGTAAACACGTCCAGACTCGCCCATGCAGATGGTTGCCAATACAGCATTTGTCAGGATGATAAACGTTCTGGAACTGCAAGTGGCATTCTCACACTTGAGAAGCGTTTACAGCCACGATTTACTGGTGTTTACACATTTATTTATTTATTTACAAAAATATGGCCCAATTAAACAAGAGTGAACTTAAATTTATATTGTTGATACAGTCTCTTTAATACACCACACAATTGCTTGCTTTCCCGTCGTTCTAAAACTGCGAGACGAATCAGAGCAGATGAGTCGGTCTGAACAGACTATAGATACAGTGGTCTATGAAATGAGCGCGCGACTGTAATCCAAGAAAATGCAAGATTATGAGACATAGGACGGGAATGGGGCTCACAGGGACAATGCAATGACTCAAATACTTCCATCTAAAACGTAAAAGATCTTGGATTAGATATAAGTAAACCTCCCGTTACGCTCATAGTGGTATTAAATTGACCAGTGTGAGTGGACTTAGGCCTACTTTGCTTAGTTCGACTGACCCGCGGTGTTTTCCGTCTTGTGCTTGCGGGGGTTGAGCTTTGCTCTTTCGACCCGCCTCTCAACTGTCAATCAACGGCCACTAATTGTTTTTTTCCACACACACACACACACACACACACACACACACACACACACACACACACACACACACACACACACACACACACACACACACACACACACACAATTACGAGAGAGGAGGTCAAGAGACACCTGCTGGATCTGGATGTTAGAAAGGCGGTTGGTCCAGATGGGATCTCACCATGGGTACTGAAAGAGTGTGCAGAGGCACTTTGCTTGCCACTCTCCATAGTGTATAGTAAATCACTAGAGACGGGAGACCTACCAGAAATATGGAAGACGGCGAATGTGGTCCCAATATACAAAAAGGGCGACAGACAAGAGGCACTGAACTACAGGCCAGTGTCCTTGACTTGTATACCATGCAAGGTGATGGAGAAGATCGTGAGAAAAAACCTGGTAACACATCTGGAGAGAAGGCACTTCGTGACAAATCGCCAACATGGATTCAGGGAGGGTAAATCTTGTCTTACAGGCTTGATAGAATTCTACGATCAGGTGACACAGATTAAGCAAGAAAGAGAGGGCTGGGCGGACTGCATTTTCTTGGATTGTCGGAAAGCCTTTGACACAGTACCGCATAAGAGGCTGGTACATAAGCTGGAGAGACAGGCAGGTGTAGCTGGTAAGGTGCTCCAGTGGATAAGGGAGTATCTAAGCAATAGGAAGCAGAGAGTTACGGTGAGGGGTGAGACCTCCGATTGGCGTGAAGTCACCAGTGGAGTCCCACAGGGCTCTGTACTCGGTCCTATCTTGTTTCTGATATATGTAAATGATCTCCCGGAGGGTATCGATTCATTTCTCTCAATGTTTGCGGACGATGCTAAAATTATGAGAAGGATTAAAACAGAAGAGGACTGTTTGAGGCTTCAAGAAGACCTAGACAAGCTGAAGGAATGGTCGAACAAATGGTTGTTAGAGTTTAACCCAACCAAATGTAATGTAATGAAGATAGGTGTAGGGAGCAGGAGGCCAGATACAAGGTATCATCTGGGAGAGGAAATTCTTCAGGAGTCAGAGAAGGAAAAAGACTTGGGGGTTGATATCACGCCAGACCTGTCTCCTGCAGCACATATCAAGCGGATAACATCAGCGGCATATGCCAGGCTGGCCAACATACGAACGGCATTCAGAAACTTGTGTAAAGAATCATTCAGAACTTTGTATACCACATATGTCAGGCCAATCCTGGAGTATGCAGCCCCAGCATGGAGTCCATATCTAGTCAAGGATAAGACTAAACTGGAAAAGGTTCAAAGGTTTGCCACCAGACTAGTACCCGAGCTGAGAGGTATGAGCTACGAGGAGAGACTACGGGAATTAAACCTCACTTCGCTGGAAGACAGAAGAGTTAGGGGGGACATGATCACCACATTCAAGATTCTGAAGGGGATTGATAGGGTAGATAAAGACAGTCTATTTAACACAAGGGGAACACGCACAAGGGGACACAGGTGGAAACTGAGTGCCCAAATGAGCCACAGAGATATTAGAAAGAACTTTTTTAGTGTCAGAGTGGTTGACAAATGGAATGCATTAGGGGGTGATGTGGTGGAGGCTCACTCCATACACAGTTTCAAGTGTAGATATGACAGAGCCCGATAGGCTCAGGAATCTGTACACCTGTTGATTGACGGTTGAGAGGCGGGACCAAAGAGCCAGAGCTCAACCCCCGCAAACACAACTAGGTGAGTACAACTAGGTGAGTACACATTGTGCGAGGAGCCTATGCCACGCTTTCTAACTTCAGAATTGCTTTTAAATATATGGATGGCGATATACTAAAGAAATTGTTCACGACTTTTGTTAGGCCAAAGCTAGAATATGCAGCGGTTGTGTGGTGCCTATATCTTAAGAAGCACATCAACAAACTGGAAAAAGTGCAAAGACATGCTACTAAGTGGCTCCCAGAACTGAAGGGCAAGAGCTACGAGGAGAGGTTAGAGGCATTAAATATGCCAAAACTAGAAGACAGAAGAAAAAGAGGTGATATGATCACTACATACAAAATAGTAACAGGAATTGATGAAATCGATAGGAAAGATTTCCTGAGACCTGGAACTTTAAGAACAAGAGGTCATAGATTTAAACTAGCAAAACACAGATGCCGAAGAAATGTAAGAAAATTCACTTTCGCAAACAGAGTGGTAGACGGATGGAACAAGTTAAGTGAGAAGGTGGTGGAGGCCAAGACCGTCAGTAGTTTCAAAGCGTTATATGACAAAGAGTGCTGGGAAGACGGGACACCACGAGCGTAGCTCTCATCCTGTAACTACACTTAGGTAATTACACACACACACACACACACACACACACACACACACACACACACACACACACACACACACACACACACACACACACACACGCAGGAATCAGCTCCGTAACAGCTGTCTAACTCCCAGGTACCTATTTACTGCTAGGTAACAGGGTCACTCAGGGTGAAAGAAACTTTGTCCATTTGCTTCTGCCTGGTCCGGGAATGGAACCCGGGCCACAGAATTACGAGTCCTGCGCTCTGTCCACTCAGCTACCAGACCCCCGGGTAGACCAGTCTTGTATTTATGTGTGTGTGTGTGTGTGTGTGTGTGTGTGTAGGAGCATCAGTGTGTTAGGCTCATCGATATGGATAACTTGAGTAAGGTACTATGTCCGGCCATTAGCCTGTGGTCGGCGTGAGGTGCGTTGCCTCATCTTAATAAGTCTTGATGCTTCTGTCTGTCCGTCTCTCTCGGCCAGTCATGCCGCCAAGTATATAAATACAAGACGGGTCTACCCGGCAGTTACCGGGTAGACCCGTGAGCGGGTCGGCCCGGGTACCCCCAGTGTATGTCAACACGTCCCTTCTCGGTCTTTCTATCTGTGTCTGTCTCTGTGACTGTGTCTCAATCTTGTCTATCAGTGTCTTTGTCTCTTTCTATTACTCTATCTGTGTCTCTTTTTGTTGCTCTGTGTCCGTCTGACTCAGTATCTGTATCTCTCTGCTTGCCTTTGTTTATCTGTCTGTCTCTATATCTGTCCTCTCTGTGTATATCTGTCTTCTCTATCTCTCTCCTTTCTCTCTTCTCTATCTCTCTCCTTTCTCTCTTCTCTCCTTCACTCTCCTCTCTCTCCCCTTCTCTCTTCTCTCTCCCCTTCTCTCTTCTCTCTCCCCTTCTCTCTTCTCTCTCTCTCTCTCTCTCTCTCTCTCTCTCTCTCTCTCTCTCTCTCTCTCTCTCTCTCTCTCTCTCTCTCTCTCTCTCTCTCTCTCTCTCTCTCTCTCTCTCTTTCTTTCTCTCTTTCTCTCTTTCTCTCACGCTCACACACACACACACACACACACACACACACACACACACACACACACACACACACACACACACACACACACACACACACACACACACACACACACACACACACTGGAGGAGGGGTGGAGTGGAGAGATGGGCTATGACAGGGCTCGAGATGTGTGATGCAATGAAAGGGAAAAGTGATGCTGTGCAACAGGAAGGGTATTTTATCCAGTCTTGCAGGAGGCGGTTGTGCGCGTGTTATTGCAACTGACTCTGGAGGCAGCAGGAGGGTGTGTGGAGGGCGGGTCATGGTAGGGGACCGGTATTTTACACGTCGTGAACACTTGTTATTTTGACTTATTTTGAGTTATTTTGATAACTCTGCAGGAATCTGTGTCTAATGTTTTACTAAATAGTAAGATTTTTTTTATAACATTTTAAAGGTTATGCCGGGCCGAGAGTTGTGAGGAGGTTCGCAAGTGTCGCCGTGGCACTGTAACAACTTGGTTGTTAATACTTTGGCACTTTTATTAATTATATTAGAGAGAGAGAGAGGGGGGGGGCTAGGATTCATCAACGGCTACGAGGCGCTTAACGTCCAGGTGGAGGTGACAACATGACTCCTTCTTACTTAACTGAAACAAGGGAGAGAGAAGGGGGCGGGGGGCAGAAGGAGGTGATTAGAGTAAAAGGGGGCGGGGGCGTCCAGAAAGAATTCTCCTGGGTATTACAGCACCATGTTATGCCGTACCTGTTTGATTGGCGCTGAACAAACCCGGCCATGTTAGTTACATACCCAACACAAATTACTGGGAAAAAGTGGGTGTGGCTAACCTCAAGCATCTGAACTCTAACCTTGAGCTGACAGACATACAGACATTTCCATATATAGGTATAGATATTAGTTATTTAACATGGAAAATAAATTAATATTACTCATATTAATATAAAAAATATAGCAATTTAGGCTTTGTGAGTGAAGATTATATGAACAAATTTTAAGTCACTGAATAATTGGAGTTGTCATGATGATGGTACAATGGAAGGGGTTGTGGTTGTACAATAGTAGGGACTGTGTTGGTAAAATGATTGGTGTTGTGGTGGTACATAGGTATGGATTGAGGTAGTATAATGGCGAGGTTTTTGATGGTACAATGGTAGGGGTTATGGTACAGTGGTGATTGTTGTGGTGGTACAGTGTTGGTGATAGTGGTGGTGGTGGTACAGTGTTGGTAGTGCAGTGTTGGTGATAGCAATGATAGTGGGGTGGTACAGTGTTGGTGATAGTGGTGGTGGTGGTACAGTGTTGGTGATAGTGGTGGTGGTGGTACAGTGTTGGTGATAGTGTTGGTGATAGTGGTGGTACTACAATACTACAGTATTCCTGATAGTGGTGGTGGTACAGTGGTGGTAGATTTTTTTTTTTTTGCGATTGAGGTGCTGAGTGTTGGTAGTAGTGATGGTGATAGTGGTGGTGAGTGTTGCACTTTCTTGCCCTCCTCCCCTACCTCTCAAGCTCCCTCCCACCAGGCCTCCTTCCATCTCACCCTCCTCTTGTCCCTTCTTTGTCCCCCCCCCCCCCCCCCCGACCCCGTCTCCCGTCCCTTCATCCCCCTCTTCTCCCTCCTCTCCATTCTTCCCCCCTCCCATGTTACGCCCGAACGCCTATCATTGTTATTCTGAATACTTCTAAATTACAATCTGAACCTGCATAAGGCGCCGAAATCCTCTTGTGCTACGAGTATGGAGGATTCAAACCTGATAAACGCGTCAATAGAGTATTTAATTCCACATTAATCACGAGGTTCTCTTTATGTGTAGTTGGTGTGGATGTACATGGGGGGGGGTGTGCTTTTACCTGAAGGAGCTCAGGGCCGCACCGGGTCGAGCACTAGCTCCAGAGCTCCGCCTTACCACCTCACTGTTGCACTAGCTGATGCCTCACCATCTCTTACACAACTAAAAATAGTTTGTCGTAACTCGACTCTAACTCTGCTGCACCTTAAGTTGACATCCATGCCCGCATCCTCTGCCTTGACTTATCCTGGTAATGTCCACTTTATTGACCTCAACAACTTCTCTAGGGGTCTTGTCATTGTGATGACTCCTACCATGTCATCTCAGGTATGATCAGGAGCACATCACTCAGCCTCTCTTCACTGTTATGGGGTCAAGTTCAGCCTCTCTTCACTGTTATGGGTCCAGCTCACCCATGTGCCAACCGATGCTGTCTCCGTATTAAGTCTGCAGCGTCATCTTTGAATGATAACATATATAGGTGCTTCTAGTGTGGACGGAAGTGACGCTTTCACATCAAAACAATTATGGAACTCTGTACACAATTTCGGTATAGCCAATAAGTAATGCTATATATATATATATATATATATATATATATATATATATATATATATATATATATATATATATATATATATATATATATATATTACAAAATGCACTAAAATATGGCTAGATTCGTTGAGTTGCTGACGTTCAACTTAAAATGTATACACTTTAATGGAGCGTTTCTTTCTGAATGTATTTATTAGTGTATTTACTAATACAGAATATAAATAAATGAAACAGATATTAAATATGAAGTAAGGCTTCTATGACATGAGTGCAGTTGGTCAGCATACAGCAGCATGATAGATGTTGTGGTGTGTTGTAAGAGTGAGCATCACGTCCACGCCCTACACTGACTGACTGCGCCGTCCTCTACACTCAACACCTCAGATGTCTTACCGAGGGATGGATAGTCTCTCAGCATTTGTGTACGACTTTGTTCCAATTACATAAAGCTTAATAACCGTGTGTGTGTGTGTGTGTGTGTGTGTGTGTGTGTGTGTGTGTGTGTGTGTGTGTGTGTGTGTGTGTGTGTGTGTGTGTGTGTGTGTGTGTGGCAGAAGTTGCGAGTCTGGTGTTACCAGTCCGCTTGTTTTATTAATACTAGCACCACGTTCATCACTACTAGCACCACCCTAACCTTCACTACCATCATAGTGTCAGCCACCACCACAACCAGTGTCAACCACCACCACTACTACCACAGTGTCAGCCACCACCACAACCAGTGTCAGCCACCACCACTACTACCACAGTGTCAGCCACCACCACCAATGTCAGCCACCACCACTACTACCACAGTGTCAGCCACCACCACTACTACCACAGTGTCAGCCACCACCACAACCAGTGTCAGCCACCACCACTACTACCACAGTGTCAGCCACCACCACTACTACCAGTGTCAGCCACCACCACTACTACCACAGTGTCAGCCACCACCACTACTACCACAGTGTCAGCCACCACCACTACTACCACAGTGTCAGCCACCACCACTACTACCACAGTGTCAGCCACCACCACAACCAGTGTCAGCCACCACCACAACCAGTGTCAGCCACCACCACAACCAGTGTCAGCCGCCACCACTACTACCACAGTGTCAGCCACCACCACAACCAGTGTCAGCCACCACCACAACCAGTGTCAGCCACCACCACAACCAGTGTCAGCCACCACCACCACAACCAATGTCAGCCACCACCACTACTACCACAGTGTCAGCCACCACCACTACTACCACAGTGTCAGCCACCACCACTACTACCACAGTGTCAGCCACCACCACAGTGTCAGCCACAACCACTACTACCACAGTGTCAGCCACCACCACTACTACCACAGTGTCAGCCACCACCACAACCAGTGTCAGCCACCACCACTACTACCACAGTGTCAGCCACCACCACTACTACCACAGTGTCAGCCACCACCACTACTACCACAGTGTCAGCCACCACCACCAGTGTCAGCCACCACCACTACTACCACAGTGTCAGCCACCACCACCACAACTACTACAACTACCACCATTAACCACGTTATCAATTATATTAATGAGTGAAGCTGCAGCTAAGACAAGGGCAGCAACATTTACTGTAATTACACAGCTGATCTCTACTCTTTATGCAGTTTATAATTATCCCGGCAACTACTGACGAATATAAAGTGAATATAGAAGCGGGGTCATGTGTAGCTCCTGCTGCCGTCGCTACCACCACTACTACTGCCACCACTACTGCCACTACCATCACTACCATCACTACCATCACTACTGCCCCTACTGCCACTACTGCCACTACCACCACTACTGCCACTACTGCCACTACTGCCACTACTACCACTACCACCACTACCACCACTACCACCACTACCACCACTACTGCCACTACTACCACTACCACCACTACCACCACTACCACCACTACTGTCACTACCACCACCACTATCACAACTGTCACCACTTCCACCAACACTATCACTACCACCATTACTACTACTACTATCATCTCCATCACTACTGCACCCTGGGACCTTCCCCCCCCTCTTCTCCAGCCCAGGACCCCCCCCCCCCCTCCCTCTCCAACACTCCCTGACCCCACTCTCCACCAACAGCACCAACAATAGGCCACTCAGAAGAGGGTGAGCGAGGCACAGAAGCAATAAATGATTGGTTTAGTATCACTGCCCAACAGGCTAGCAAACCCCCCCCCCCCTCCCAGTATCCCCTCCTTCCCCTCCTCCCTCCTCCCCCTCCCCCTCCCGTTCCCCCACAGATCGTCAAAAGGCCACAAAAGCCTTTTTGCCACCCCACACTCCATAAAAGACTTTTTTAGAATCCCATTTTCAGCTGTATGTTGAGGCTGGACTGAAAACACAAGATGATTGGCCTTTTGTGGTGAATTCTAACGTGTCGCTTTTAGTAATTGGTGTTTGGCAAACAATTAAGGTCTCTTGTGCCTCGAAAATTTAGGGGGAGTATTTTTACTATAATACTATAATACGCACACACACACACACACACACATATATATATATATATATATATATATATATATATATATATATATATATATATATATATATATATATGTCGTACCTAGTAGCCAGAACTCACTTTTTGGCCTACTATTCAAGGCCCGATTTGCCTAATAAGCCAAGTTTTCATGAATTAATTGTTTTTCGACTACCTAACCTACCTAACCTAACCTAACCTAACTTTTTCGGCTACCTAACCAAACCTAACCTATAAAGATAGGTTAGGTTAGGTTAGGTAGGGTTGGTTAGGTTCGGTCATATATCTACGTTAATTTTAACTCCAATAAAAAAAATTGACCTCATACATAATGAAATGGGTAGCTTTATCATTTCATAAGAAAAAAATTAGAAAAAATATATTAATTCAGGAAAACTTGGCTTATTAGGCAAATCGGGCCTTGAATAGTAGGCCAAAAAGTGAGTTCTGGCTACTAGGTACGACATATATATATATATATATATATATATATATATATATATATATATAACGCATACGAGCGAAAAGCGACGTTCTTTGTAGGACAGGTTGGATACATGGCTTGGCTTGCTTGATGTATAATGCCTCGGAGATGTGCAGTCTTCTGTTGGCGCTGTATCTGTCGATTATTTTAGTGTTGTTTGTGAGGATATCTCTGGTGGTGATCTGGACACCTTGATTGGAGGACGGCTTATACTCTGATTTGTTATAAACCTGATGAGTAGGCATAAGATACATCTTATTTATATTAGCCTCATCGCTGCCTTACTTGCTAGGTTCAGCACGTGGATGTTCGTGGACATTGGAAAATAAAACCTCACCACCAGCATGTTCACTTCATCGCTGAGTACTAAGTTTCTTGCACTCATCCTTATGCTTGTCCCAGTAGCTACCCCAGGCAGATATTACTGCTAATTGATTAATGAACCTCATGGTGGTTGGTATTTCCTCTCTTGTACAAGTAAAGGTTAGAGTGCAGTCATCAGCTAAGATTTGGGATTCAAGAGTGAGGTATAGCCTGCCGCTGAAGTAAACAGTGAACATTAAGGAGCCAGGCATACATTCCTGTAGAGCACTGGAACCAATTAAGGTGTTTTCAGACTTTCCACGATTAACAACTCTTCACAGTTCGTTCTTGAAGGTAATCACATATTAGTTGTAGAACCGAGGCTGAGAAGCCTAATAGTTACAGCGTTGCCAGCGGTGGTTGGTGTGACACGCGGTCACAGGCACCTTTAGTGTCCCCAGCAATAACACAGCTCATCTTTACCCACCTCCACTGACTGATGCCACTCTCTCGCTCTCTCTTTCTTCATATTTTATTTCATCTTTTCCCTCTGTGTGTGTGTGTTTCACATTCCCCTTCCTTCTTAATTCTGCCCTCCCTCCCTCCCTCCCCTCGGCCAGTAACCCACAAGGCCCATTAAGTCCTTCTCCGTGTAACGCTGCCATCTCTGAAATAACACAAATACGCACGCACACACAAAATACCCATTTGTATAGAGGAGGCGACTGGACGCGTGGAGCCCCGTCTCTGCTGCATACTAACGCACCACAACGATAGTCGCTAATGGCCGTTTTAGCGATCGCGGTGCTCTTGGCTCATATTTCAATTCCGAGATTCCCCCTCCGTCTTAATTGCATTAGCGGATTGCATGTTGATTACCTTAGTACAGACGAGCCGCGACACTTGGGCCTTCGAGATGCTGCATTGGTTACCTCCAGGTGGTCAAGCGGCCGCTCGGCCACAGGTGTCCACTGCTCCTTACTCACAGGTGTTTGGCGGTTGTGTTTATAAATGGTTGTGGGCATTATTATCAGGTATTATATCATTATTATCAGACTTATACTCACAGGTGTTTAAGGTTAGTGTTTGCAGGTATATGGTAGTAGACACGGAATATTTACGCTTAATTCCTTTTTGGTCTGTGTTGGCAAGTATTTTTAGTGTATGTTAACTGGTATATTGTGTTCGTTTCTTGCAGGTAATAGTGGACAATATTTGTAGGTGTTTGTGCCTAACATTTGCATGTTGTTGTGACCAACGTTAAACGCTGCTGCTTCTGGATCTTTACACGTGGCCAATGTATTCATGGTGTTGTTTTAATTAGTAATACCAGCGGCAGTTTACTGATACAAGGACTATAGGTAAGAATAACACTTTATTTGATGAGAGAAAATATACATAATCCAGTATAGTCATGTAAACAAACACACAAATGGAGAAAATTAATAGGCGAAAATAGACAAAATTAATCAATAAATATTACATGGGGAGATGCACAAAACTAAAAACAATCATGAAATAGTTAGTACACATTTAGAGCATGAAAAAATTTCAAAATAATTTCATCCCAACTACAGCTGCTTCACTCTCGGAATATTTCCAGCCAGAGTGTTAAAATTTCATATAACGTTCGTTGGGTTTTCATCCATCAAGTTGCAGGTGATTAGAGGTCGTATCTTAGAGCATAACCGCAGCGCGCGCACCTCTGACACTGGCCCCTTGATGGAATACAAACTTCGACTTCGCAAAATCATTTGCATCAATTAGGAAAAATAACTAATTAGCTACTGGCATCTAACTAATATTAAAGACATTATGGTCAATTAGCGAGCATCAGATCGTTAGAGGGTTGATTCCAAGCAATTGTCATTCTCGAATCACCGCTGATCGTGAAGGTATTTATATTGAGGGGTCGGGGAAGGAGGGAGGGAGGGAACCAGGAAGGGAGGGAAGGAATTTGGAATGGAAGTCAGGAGAGGGAGGAAGTCAGGAGTGAGGGGAATGAGGGATCAAAGAAGTCAGGGGGGGTCAAGTGAGGGGTGAGGAGACATGTTAGGGAGAGGAGAAGGGGTCAGGGGGGAACGGGGGATGGCGGCCAGGGGATGTTGATAGGAGGGAGGGACGGGTTGAGAGGAGTGAAGGGATAGAGGGAATGAGAGGAGGAAGGAGTGAAGGATAGGAGGAGTTAAGAAGATGGGGGAGTGAACTGAGGGTGGGGATGGAAGTCCACCAGGCAGTTAAAGAACCACAAACACTCTCTCTCTCTCTCTCTCTCTCTCTCTCTCTCTCTCTCTCTCTCTCTCTCTCTCTCTCTCTCTCTCTCTCTCTCTCTCTCTCTCTCTCTCTCTCTCTCTCTCTCTCTCCCTCTCTCCCTCTCTCCCTCTCTCCCTCTCTCCCTCTCTCTCTCTCTCTCTCTCTCTCTCTCTCTCTCTCTCTCTCTCTCTCTCTCTCTCTCTCTCTCTCTCTCTCTCTCTCTCTCTCTCTTTCTCTCTCTCTTTCTCTCTCTCTTTCTCTCTTTCTCTCTCTCTCTCTCTCTCTCTCTCTCTCTCTCTCTCTCTCTCTCTCTCTCTCTCTCTCTCTCTCTCTCTCTCTCTCTCTCTTCTCTCTCTCTCTCTCTCTCTCTCTCTCTCTCTCTCTCTCTCTCTCTCTCTCTCTCTCTCTCTCTCTCTCTCTCTCTCTCTCTCTCTCTCTCTCTCTTTCTCTCTCTCTCTCTCTCTCACCAATAGGACTATTGAACTCACCAGTAGGGAAGCTGGGAGTCAACTCAGCAACAGGGCAGCTGAGAGCCTCAACTCAGCAACAGGGCAGCTGAGAGCCTCAACTCAGCAACAGGGCAGCTGAGAGCCTCAACTCAGCAACAGGGCAGCTGAGAGCCTCAACTCAGCAACAGGGCAGCTGAGAGCCTCAACTCAGCAACAGGGCAGCTGAGGGCCTCAACTCAGCAACAGGGCAGCTGAGAGCCTCAACTCAGCAACAGGGCAGCTGAGAGCCTCAACTCAGCAACAGGGCAGCTGAGGGCCTCAACTCAGCAACAGGGCAGCTGAGAGCCTCAACTCAGCAACAGGGCAGCTGAGGGCCTCAACTCAGCAACAGGGCAGCTGAGAGCCTCAACTCAGCAACAGGGCAGCTGAGGGCCTCAACTCAGCAACAGGGCAGCTGAGAGCCTCAACTCAGCAACAGGGCAGCTGAGGGCCTCAACTCAGCAACAGGGCAGCTGAGAGCCTCAACTCAGCAACAGGGCAGCTGAGAGCCTCAACTCAGCAACAGGGCAGCTGAGAGCCTCAACTCAGCAACAGGGCAGCTGAGGGCCTCAACTCAGCAACACGGGAATAACAACGAAATTAGCTGATCTTCAAGTACGAAGAAAACATTCCTGGGCTCCTCAGGAAAGGGACTATCATGTGACTCCCACTGGCCGTAAACTTCATCATTCTGCGTCTGTGAATGATAATTGCATAATAAACATGAATTACCGGACGTTTATCGGCGCGAACAGATAGAGGACCATCTGGAACCCTGATCTAGAGGCGAAATTCCTTTATTTTTAGTTTTATTTTGTGAAGAAGTTATGTTGTGGGATTGACAGCGGTATCATAGGTCTACATAAGATATATTTTAATTCTATTTGCCTTTCTGTAAGCGAGGCTTCTGTACAATGAAATAACTCCCCTATTTTCCCCGCCATAAGGAATATTTTGTATAGTCTTACCGGCTTTAGAGTAAATTTATAGCAGACAAATACGATCCCAAAAGCATCTTCGCCATAACAACAATTTTCCCTCATTTGATCTCTGATCCAGCCAGTGTTACCCACTTAAAATAATAATAACCCTTACTCCTTATTCCCGTAAGAAGCAAAATTCCACTGCTCTCATAGTACCTGGGGAAAATGCCCTGTGGACGGAAAAGAGACCCTCAGGGTTCCCTTTACAAGAGTCAAATCCCTCTGGTTGTGGTGTGGCGTGGGGTAAAAATGCGTCCAGTGACGACCGCGGGGTTAGAATAGGTAATAGATACTCGCTCATAATAGCAGATAATGAATGACGCCTCCCTATAGAGCCTTGTCAAAGAAGCAAATAATGCATTCTTCCCCACGGCCGCCGAGGGCCGGGACCCGCTGCCCTGCCTCGCCTCCCCGGGTCTCCCGCTTAACACGCCTTTATCCTCCAATATGCAACGCTTTTATACTTTTGTTCCCTAAGTTTGTTTACTTGTATATGCAACACAAACTTTTACTCCTCTTCTAGGACAAAAAAGACGAGTATATTTTATCAGTCTTCCCAGTTATTACAGATTCCAATGGAAATGCACTCATATAACTGTAAGCTATTGTGGTCTATCATAGAATTTCTGAGTAACACGTGCTGGATGAGACATACAGATAGACAGAGGGAGAGGGAGAGAGAGAGAGAGAGAGAGAGAGAGAGAGAGAGAGAGAGAGAGAGAGAGAGAGAGAGAGAGAGAGAGAGAGAGAGAGAGAGAGAGAGAGAGGGACAGATAGGAAGGACAGGAGGGAGGGAGGGAGGGAGAGTGGGAGTGTAGGGAGATGGTTGGGAGGGAGAGTGGGAGGGGAGGGAGGAAGGGAGATGGAGCAACACCAGACTGGGAAATTCGTCATGCCGTATCTAACCTCAAGTGGCCATTGTACGGAGGAAATATCTGCCTTTGTGGCCACACACTCGACCATTAATCATAGGCTCCGGGAGACGGGTAGGCCCACCTCGTGTAAATAGCAGCAAATTATGTAAAGCGCCAGAGTTTGTTTGTAGTGAGAGACGTGATTGACTCTCACTCAGTGGTGATGGAATGTTTGTAGTGAGAGACGTGATTGACTCTCACTCAATGGTGAGGGAATGTTTGTAGTGAGTCAGTGATTGACTCTCACTCAATGGTGATGGAATGTTTGTAGTGAGAGTCAGTGATTGACTCTCACTCAATGGTGATGGAATGTCTGTAGTGAGAGTCAGTGATTGACTCTCACTCAATGGTGATGGAATGTCTGTAGTGAGAGTCAGTGATTGACTCTCACTCAATGGTGATGGAATGTCTGTAGTGAGAGTCAGTGATTGACTCTCACTCAGTGGTGAGAGAATGTTTGTAGTGAGAGTCCGTGATTGACTCTCACTCAATGGTGATGGAATGTTTGTAAAATGAGGGAAGGTGTTAGGCTCTCACTGGTGATGAAATGATCGAGATATAACTTTACTGTATTTTTTTTTAATTCGTTTGTATGATTAATATTTATTTTAATTTAAAACTATGTACCATGAACACCATCCTTGGAAAGTGACGACTCCAAAAGCCCTCGAGATCACACTGAATAACAGCTTAAACAACCTGATATTTCTCTTATAAGACTATGTATAAACGATTGTAAATTCAATTTGGACTTTAAAAATTAGTTAATTTTTCAAACTTTTTGGAATAGCAATGGAAAACCAACTGTCTCCATGGCTTTCCAATTTATATCAGGAATTTTAAAATGTATATTAATAACCCTCTGGAATTTTTCATTGATTTAGATACGTTGATATTTGGTGTATTTATCAAGTGTAAATTTAGATTTTTTTTGTGAAACTTGGTGATCTAGTTTCTTGTTTCTTTTATTAGAGTTGCTATCAAAACAGAAAAAGATAATTGTTTACCATATTTTTTTTTATATATTTTTATTCAGAGGGTGAAGGTTATTGATGTGAGGTGATGTGTGGGGCCATGATGGGCCCAGCACCTCCGCTGTGGCGTCAACAATATGGAGTCCAGCCAGGTGCTTGGTGAGCAGCAGCGGTTGTGATCACCTCCTCTATGCCCCCATGACAAATATTACTTATATATATTACATGCAAGAAGCAGAAGCAAGCGCAGGGGAGTATGAACAATGTGATGGCCAAGGATGTTGTTGAGTAAACAAGAGCAGCCTCAAACAGAAGAAAGAATACGCCTGGCACCATGGGTAAGAAGAGTGAATATGGTACAGTAACCATTTATAAACTCCTGTCTGACCTTCTCACTGGGAACACCAAATTATTCCAAAATCTCAGGTTTGGACATCTTCGTAATGAATATTTTAAGTCTACTCATGATCTTATGTGAAGAAGATCATCCTCCACTTTGTGGATGTATCCTGCCAGCAGGTGGAAGCTTGCTCCGTCAGGTTGGAGGAGCAATATTCCTTCACCAGGATTACGGCATTCATCGTTCACACAAGTTCCTGCAGCACCCTGGCTTACCTCACCAGACACCCTCATACTGACAAGGTCTACTGCGCTCTTCGCGGAGTCGTCATATTAAGCACCTTGCACCTTCAACAGTGGCGACCCTCCCAGGCATCTTACCATTCTGTGTAGCTGGAGCATGTGCCGCCTCCCAGTCACCACAACTTATCTGAATCTTTTGACCCTCTTCACCAATCAGTTCTCATGTCTTGTCACGTGATACATCTCGGGTCTTGCCACGTGATCAGGTATAATGATGATGGGGTAAAGACGTGGTGCAGTAGGGCTGGCCCAACACCGCGTGTAGGCTGTGTGCAGGGACACTCCTGCCACCATAGTCGACACACCAGAGACGGCAGGCAAGGTGTCATCAAGGAGGAATTGACTCCACCTGATCACCATCCACCTACAACGAGGCGGACACATGAGGCGCTAGTACAACCAAGCACCTTTGGAAGGGTCTCCCAGGTGATACCGGATATCACCATCCATGAAGACTTTCCAGTGGTTGTGATCACTCTAATGGAGTGATCACAAGAATGTGGATTATAGGCCAGCAACTGCTGCTGGCAGTCAACTCTTTCACATATATACACCCACCTGTATGACATTAAGAGCTATATCTCTCACATCTAGCATCTGTAAATTATTGGAAATAATTAATTGTAACCGACTCTTGTTACACATAAAATATATATTAGTTCTTAATAAATATTGACTTATACGAGAGTGTAGAGCAGTTCAAGCCTGGATATTGTATATACACCCCCCCCCCCCTCCCCAGGATGTGGCACCCGCAGCCTGGATAATGTTCTGACTGTGGCTTAAGGACTGCTTATTACGCTCAGATGCTGGTCTTTATTTAGTGAAGTCAACATTTCGAGGAGGCCAGTTAGAACCCCGCTACTGTGCCAGGTAAGTCCACTACGGGCTCACCATAGCCCGTGCTACTTGCAACTGTTTGTTCCCAGGAGCTGAATCTAAAACAACAAACAACATTCGAGAAGGGATGCTTTTGAAGGTGGCGCACGTGAAGGTCCTCAAGTGCTCCCCGTGTCCATCTTACACAATGATGCACCAGCTGATGATCTTCCCGTCAAGGCTTCATAAACAATAATAGTGTATGTCATCCTAGTGATATTTACAGTCTGGCCAATGAACACTTGTAACAAGACTAGACATAAATCTTGGCTAAATGCATCAGCCAGCAGAATGGTGGAGCAGCTTAGTAATGATGTTCATGAAGCGAAAGGTCGTTGTTCAACGCACTGTTCACTGATACCCGCTAACTGATAAATATTTTGAATTCAGGATTCCGAAACAGGTTTCGTGAGAAACCTTTTTTTGTCAAAACTTTATGGAACAACTTAAAGCTCTTAAAAACATGTTGCAAAAAAGCTTGGAAAATAACTGAAAATTCTTGGCACAATGTACTTGCTTTGATATGTAGTTGATTGTCATTCCCAGGATCTTGCTAATCTTCCGTCCTCACAGCCAGGCGCCCGTCATCTCGGGATATCCTGGATATACCTGGATTGCTACCATGAGAAAGCTGTTAAGGATTCGCTTTCTTTATCAGAGAAGTTTTACCTAATACAAAAATGGTTAGGCTAATAAAGAATGGTTCTCACCGATTATTGAAACTAAATTGAAAGCCATTATAACAACACAAGTAACTGCTACGGTCAGCACTGATTCTTGTGGGACCCCCACTAACAACTTGGGGGTCAGCACTAATCCTTGTGGGACCCCACTAGTAACTGTTGGGGTCAGCACTAGTCCTTGTAGGACCCCACTAGTAACTGTTGGGGTCAGCACTAATCCTTGTGGGACCTCACCAAGGAGTTCTCCGTGAATGATGGACTTCTTCAGTCTTTCAAGGACTTTTTGCAATGACATAAAATCGTTTGTCCATTGTTAGAGTATTTAATTATTTATCCAATATTTGTGTTAAGTGTGAGTAACCCCACTGTGTGTATGCTTGTAGGTATGTTTGTGAGTATGTTAATGTGTGTACGTGTTTGTATGTGTATGTGCATAAGGGCGTGTATGTTTGTGCGTGTTTCTGCACGTGTCCATGTGAACTCACCTAGTACTATGTGAATACACCTAGTTCACACATAAGTATGTCTGTATGCGTGTGTGTGTGTATGTACGTGTAGGTGTGTGAGTGTGGCAAGGGTGCCCGGCTCTCCAGGGCTGGCCAGACCAGCTTTATGACTTAAGAATGCCGCCCTAATTGACAGCTAAGACTGATTATTGACTTACCCCATTTAATTGGTAGTCGGTTCTCCAATTCCGAGCTGGTAAATTGTGATGAATTCTGTTCTCGTCTCAGCCGAGGGACACAATAAGGGTGTTTTTTGTGTTTAGACGGATTGCTCTTTACAGCAGCATCTGTTCTTAATTTTTTGTTCGTCTTTATTTTTTTGTTATATCATTTCTTTTCGTAATCCTGTTTTTAACTGCTCTTCGTTCCTATTTAATCCCTGATGCTTTGTTGTGTCTATAACGTTGTAATGTGGGTGCTTGACGCCAGCATCGCATCGCTCGGGGTCAGCATGGCGGTGTGCACGCAGCCTAGTGTTTTCCTATATTTTGGGTACATATGCGCAGTATATATTTAGATTCAGTTGGGTGTTGTAATGCTACATCCTTGTACTATCGACAACTGATGATCAGACTGACCTTGCAGCACCACCCACAGGATCACAAGAACTGCCCAAAAGGCCAGACATGTGCTCCAGAGCAACATGTATCACAGTCACCATGTGGGTAAGACTACCTTGAGAAGGTAGGAAGACTGGAATGGAAAGCAATCTCGGCATAACAGTCCAGCTGAAGCTGCCGTTATAACCACATCTAAACTGAGGAATAATCAGACGGACCTATGATTACAACATTAGGAAATTGTCTTTAAGCTTTACGTAGCCTTTCTATTCCTCCGTCTTGACTACTGTTATTCCACCTTAGAGACCTCACCCCACAAAACACATCATTGCTCTGGAGAGAGTCCTGAACAGGGTGGTGACAAAAATCACCTCATAACCAATATAATTCAATTATTTGTAAAGACTGGAAATTTTAGAACTGAAAACTATACACACAAAACATATCAGACTTCACTGAGACATTCAAGTCACTAAATATGATCAGTAATGTAAACACCGCTTCTTCAAGACGCTCGATGTGGCACACACACACAATGCAATAGTGCCAAGCTCACCAGGCATCATGTTTCTATGAGAGTACATACTACAAGATACCTAACAGAATAATAATAATAATAATAATAATAATAATAATAATAATAATAATAATAATAATAATAATATTATTATTATTATTATTATTATTATTATTATTATTATTATTATTATTATTATTATAAAATCAGTGGGAGTTATGAGAAGGATTCGAATCTATGAGCAAGGTACTCCCACACAAACACCTTTAAACAACTACTACACCCAACATGGTCGAAATCAATGCATCCTGAGATTCAGGTGAATCCTCTAGGGGTTCCTGAGACTTACCCTGAAGCCTAACCAGGGTTTCACACATTACCCATTGATACATCACGTTAATGTGATTTCTTTGTATAATAATAATACTAATTACTATTTAACAAGAAATATCTCGAACAAATTATATTATAAAGACAATTTTTGGTATCATTGGAAAACTAGAATACGTTTCTGTCGCTCATCTAGGTAAATTTGGATTACCTTTCTAAATCAATAAAAAAATATATGACATTTGTACATATAATTTAGAAAGTTTGAAAATATAATAACAAAAATTTAATATTTGCTGTTGAAAAACCAACACAACAGTAGATGCCGTCTGTTATGTTGCTCGTTCTGTGGAAATGTCATCAAACTGGGATAGAAAATAACAAGATTAACAAGATTTAAGATACAATTATTTTGATATTTTAATTTTCCTGCCTAAAGAACCCTAAACATTATTATTTCTCCCGATATAAATACCAGGGTATATATATATATATATATATATATATATATATATATATATATATATATATATATATATATATATATATATATATATAAGGCACAACTCTCCTAAACACGAGAGTGAAGTATACAACTTTAGAACACTTTCCCACCAGGAGACTCGAACCCTAGCCAGCACAGAAGCCTTCCAGCAACTGGCATAACAGGTACGCCTTAACCCTCTTCACCACCTGCTCAGACCCTTAAAAGAGATGGTAATTTCGGAGTATTTAAATACACCAAAGATCAACACCTCCCAAGAGCACTAGAGCAAGTGAGGGGTCATTTAGACGTTAATTTCATCAAGTCCCTGTTAATATGGGAAGACACAGGTATCCGAAATTACCATCTCTTTTAAGGGTCTGAGCAGGTGGTGAAGAGGGTTAAGGCGTACCTGTTATGCCAGTTGCTGGAAGGCTTCTGTGCTGGCTAGGGTTCGAGTCTCCTGGTGGGAAAGTGTTCTAAAGTTGTATATATATATATATATATATATATATATATTAGTATATTTTGGTAGCAGTCTTTCTTGTAGACATATATTATTAAATATGACCGAAAAAGTAAGATTAATAATTCTAACAGAAATTTTCTCAATCTTTCGTACATTTCGTTTCACTGTTGGAGGTAAATCAAAAATCAATTCTCCAAAATTCATTTTTATTTCTAGTCTGACGCGACACGAGCGCGTTTCGTAAAACTTATTACATTTTCAAAGACTTTAGTTCACAAATACACAACTGAATAGAACTTACGCATCTCCGATTTTATATCTACATTTGAGTGAGGTGGAAGGGGTGATGTGGCATTAACACAAGACAGAACAAGATGTGGTATTAATAGGGTATTAATTTCATCAACACAAGACAGAACAAGAGTATTAATAGGGTATTAATTTCATCAACACAAGACAGAACACGAAACAATGGATATTGAATAGAAGTGTTTGTAGAAAGCCTATTGGTCCATATTTCTTGATGCTTCTATATTGGAGCGGAGTCTTGAGGTGGGTAGAATATAGTTGTGCAATAATTGGCTGTTGATTGCTGGTGTTGACTTCTTGATGTGTAGTGCCTCGCAAACGTCAAGCCGCCTGCTATCGCTGTATCTATCGATGATTTCTGTGTTGTTTACTAGGATTTCTCTGGCGATGGTTTGGTTGTGGGAAGAGATTATATGTTCCTTAATGGAGCCCTGTTGCTTGTGCATCGTTAAACGCCTAGAAAGAGATGTTGTTGTCTTGCCTATATACTGGGTTTTTTGGAGCTTACAGTCCCCAAGAGGGCATTTGAAGGCATAGACGACGTTAGTCTCTTTTAAAGCGTTCTGTTTTGTGTCTGGAGAGTTTCTCATGAGTAGGCTGGCCGTTTTTCTGGTTTTATAGTAAATCGTCAGTACAAAAATCAGAGGATACAACTGACGATTTACTATAAAACCAGAAATATTTAATAATATATATATATATATATATATATATATATATATATATATATATATATATATATATATATATATATATATATATATATATATATATATATGTGTGTGTGTGTGTGTATATCACGAAAATAAACACGTGATTAAGAATGTGACAATGTCAGACCACGGAGGAAAATGAAACAGGAATTTCCTTAAGTACTTTCGTATATATCATTCCTTCTGAAGATGTATTTAATATACGAAAGTACTTAAGGAAATTCCTGTTTCATTTTCCTCCGTGGTCTGACATTGTCATATATATATATATATATATATATATATATATATATATATATATATATATATATATATATATATATATATATATATATATATATATATATCTCCCGATATGAACACCACAGTGTATATATTTCTTTTTATATGAATGAATATGAATATATTTCTTCTGATATGAATAAATATGTATATGTTGTATCTAGTAGCCAGAACGCAGTAGTCAACCTATTATGCAAGGCTTGATTTGCCTAATAGGACTAGTTTGCCTGAATTTATATATTAAAAAAATTCTTATAAAATGGTAAAGTTATCCATTTCATAATGTATGAGTTAATTTTTTTAATTAAAGTTAAAAATAAAGTAGACATATATCTACATACATTATGAAATGATAGCTTATAATTTGTGATCCTAATATAATATAATAATATAATATTTCAAATAAACCAAATGGATTTTTTTTTAATTAAGAAAATCACTCGGCCTATTAGGCAAATTGGGCCTGGCATAGTAGGCCGAGAAGTGCGTTCTGGTTACTAGGTACGACATATATTTCTCCTGATATGAATAAATACATATATAGTTCTCCCGATATAAACACCAATGTATATATTTCTTCCGATATAATCAATGTATATATATCACCCGATATGAATAAATATGTATATATTCACAATATTATTCATTTTACGGTATTCAGTTAACCGTATACTGTTTTATGCTTTCATAGAAAATAATTAAAAAGTTTGTAACACTTGAGTGTTACTGATATTTAAACTATACTCTGCTATATTATATATTAAGATACGCTATATTATGTTAAGTACTCCGTTACGTCATAGTGTATAGTTATGTTAACTGTACTACTAAGTTTGACTAAGTTATGTGTTAGGTTATGACTTTAGTGTTCGAGGAGGCGGCTCCCCGCACTTACTACGCTAAAACACACATCCCAGTGACTACTTTACCACTCCAGGCAAAAAACAATGCGCTAAAATGCGCTGCTCCAATACTCATTTGCATAAATTACTTTACGCTGGTAATCAGCTGTTCAAACTGCCGGTTTAACTACGGCTTGATTTGTAAAGTCTAAACGTTGTTTGTGAGTCCCTTTTGGCGACCCTAAATGGTTAATAATAATAGTGTGTGTGTATTTAATATTTGTATCTACAGAATCGAGCTATTAGCTCTTGGACCCCGCCTTTCAAACCCATCTATTTTTCCTGTTATATCTGCTACATATATGTCTCTAAAACACACACACACACACACACACACACACACACACACACACACACACACACACACACGCACGCACGCACAGGAAGTAGCCCGTAGCAGCTGTCTAACTCCCAGGTACCTATTTACTGCTAGGTAAACAGGGGCATCGTGGGGGAAAAAAAATAATGCCCATTTGTTTCCGCTCCCACCGGGAATCGAACCCGGGCCATTAGGACTACGACCCCCAGGCGCTATCCACTTAGCTGCGAGGCACTCAAACCTTAGAGGTTTGTGTGTGTGTGTACCCACCTAGTTGTACTCACCTAGTTGTGCTTGCGGTTGAGGTTGAGGTTGTGGAAGGTTGAGCTCTGGCTCTTTGGTCCCGCCTCTCAACCGTCAATCAACTGATGTACAGATTCCTGAACCTACTGGGCTCTATCATATCTACATTTGAAACTGTGTATGGAGTCAGCCTCCACCACATCACTGCCTAATGCATTCCATCTGTTAACTACTCTGACACTGAAAAAGTTCTTTCTAATGTCTCTGTAGGTGTGTGTGCGTGTGCGTGTGAGTGTTACTTTTTACACTGATCTCTCATACTGATCCTTGTCAGGCTGCTCTTTCATAATTATGTCAGTTATCGACATCTATCTTGTGTATCTTGTCGGGTACGTGCAAAATATTACTTTTATTCATCTCTCTCTCTCTCTCTCTCTCTCTCTCTCTCTCTCTCTCTCTCTCTCTCTCTCTCTCTCTCTCTCTCTCTCTCTCTCTCTCTCTCTCTCTTTCTTTCTCTCTCTCTCTCTCTCTCTCTCTCTCTCTCTCTCTCTCTCTCTCTCTCTCTCTCTCTCTCTCTCTCTCTCTGTCCCTCTCTCTCTCTGTCCCTCTCTCTCTCTGTCCCTCTCTCTCTGTCCCTCTCTCTCTATGTCCCTCTCTCTCTATGTCCCTCTCTCTCTGTCCCTCCCTCCCTCCACCCCACCTATCCCCTACCCTCCCCGCACCTATCCCTCCTTCCCCAACCCCACCTATCCCCCCCCACCTATCCACCCCCAACATATAAGTCTCACAAAGACCATTATGATGATGCACATATAAATTAATCCGGTTTTCGCTGTACATCGTTTCTTTCCACACATCATCACGTGGTACGTGTTAATCTCCACCCCGCTCCCAGTCATGTCTTACTCCACTCCCAGTCATGTCTTGCTCCGCTCCCAGTCATGTCTTACTCCACTCCCAGTCATGTCTTGCTCCGCTCCCAGTCATGTCTTACTCCACTCTCAATCATGTCTTGCTCCACTCCCAGTCATGTCTGGCTCCACTCCCAGTCATGTCTTACTCCACTCCCAGTAATGTCTTACTCCACTCCCAGTCATGTCTTACTCCACTCCCAGTCATGTCTTGCTCCACTCCCAGTCATGTCTTGCTCCACCCCCAGTCATGTCTTACTCCACTCTCAGTCATGTCTTGCTCCACTCCCAGTCATGTCTTGCTCTACTCCCAGTAATGTCTTACTCCACTCCCAGTCATGTCTTACTCCACTCCCAGTCATGTCTTACTCCACTCCCAGTAATGTCTTACTCCACTCCCAGTCATGTCTTACTCCACTCCCAGTCATGGCTTGCTCCACTTCCAGTCATGTCTTACTCCACTCCCAGTCATGTCTTGCTCCACTCCTAGTCATGTCTTGCTCCACTCCCAGTCATGTCTTAACTCCACTCCCAGTCATGTCTTGCTCCACTCCCAGTCATGTCTTGCTCCACTCCCAGTCATGTCTTACTCCACTCTCAGTCATGTCTTACTCCACTCCCAGTCATGTCTTGCTCCACTCCCAGTTATGTCTTACTCCTCTCCCAGTCATGTCTTACTCCACTCCCAGTCATGTCTTGCTCCACTCCTAGTCATGTCTTGCTCCACTCCCAGTCATGTCTTAACTCCACTCCCAGTCATGTCTTGCTCCACTCCCAGTCATGTCTTGCTCCACTCCCAGTCATGTCTTACTCCACTCTCAGTCATGTCTTACTCCACTCCCAGTCATGTCTTGCTCCACTCCCAGTTATGTCTTGCTCCACTCCCAGTTATGTCTTACTCCTCTCCCAGTCATGTCTTGCTCCACTCAAAGTCATGTTCCCCCCATGCCAGTCACGTCTCCTCCCTCCCAGTCATGTCTTTATCCCAGTCACGTCTCCCCCACCCAGTAATGTCCCCCCCCCCCTCCGCTCACTTCCCACCGTGAATATTCGATTACCTAATTATCATCAGCATTGAAAAGAAGGCATTTCCTCCCCCTAGGACATGAATGCTTGAGTAATCGGTCATCGCGCCAAATTATTAAGGTATGTCGCCAAATAATTTAATGCATTTCGGGTTTTGCAAATTTGTATCTGACCAGATTGTTCTTATCTTAGCTCTTAACGCGGTTCTGCAAATTGCAGTAAAGTAATTAAAATAGGCTTTAAGTGAATTAAAGCATATATATATATATATATATATATATATATATATATATATATATATATATATATATATATATATTTATATATATAATATATATACTATACATAAATATCATGTGTGTGATGTCATTTGTTTCATATTGTTACTTAAATAATTAATAATTAGGAAAGCTTGTTATGAGCGCGCATTTTAAGGATGAAATATAAATGGTAATTGAATGAATTGATTAACATGACTAAGTGGAAGTCAACAAGCTTTTGACGAACATTGACAGCTGTAAATGTTGGAGTGTGGCTCCCTCAGTCCTCCTTCAACCCTCACGGACGCCAAGATAAAGTACCGCCAACACTTCCCCAGGCAATAGCCGGGCCAATTTAAAGACCGTGGCAAAAGCTGACAGGAAAAGAGCGTGTTAGTCTATTCATTTACCCAACACTCTAATGGTATAAACATTATCCAGCCGCTTTCTTTAGTTAGCTTTGTCTCATACCTAACGCGTTAAGTTACGGCTCGCGGGATTGGCTGGTGCCAGGCGGTGGGCACCGCCCCTCGGGAGGAGGTTGAGCGTGATTGGTGGGTGGGTAACCAGGGGCGGGGCTTAGGATGACTCTCGGATGCTGTCGGGTGATAAGTGCCAGTCTGTGGTGGACTTTGTATAGTCGACCACATGAATTTGCGCTCGGCGGTGTTTACATTATGCGGTGGTGTGACGATCGCTGCGCACACCTGTATCCTCGCGTGTTGAACTGAGTGTCCCCGGCTGATAGTTGCCCTCGTGGCGTCCGCCTGCCCCACCTCCTTCCGGTAAATGGGCAAGATTACATTACCACAACAATTCATGTGCGAAGGTAAATTGAGAAAAGTGCTATCCGACGTCTGATTTTGCCCCGCGAAATTGAACATTGTGCGAGCGTTGCCATCGATCAGACATGTCCGGGGCAACGGTGAACTCCGGAGTAGGCGAGAAGCCTCAGTCTGCCTTCAGTGCCGTCGTCAGGAAGAGCTTTTCGTCCTTCTCTGTGGACTCCATATTGAGTGGCGGGGAATCCCGGCCGGCTAGACACGCAGACGAAGGTCGCGAAGGTGAGCACAGAGGCGGGCTGGGCTGCCCGAGCTCCACACACGCCTCAGACTTCCTCCTGCGGGATGACCGCTCTATAGAGTCCTGTAAGAAGGACCGAGATGTCGGAGGACGGACCTCGCCGCCCTCGCCGGCGTGCGACGACGATGACAGAGACGAGGACATCCACGTGGACACTGACACAGAAGATGAGAAGGAACGAGACCGCCTACAGACCCAGCCTGTGATCAGACCCACGGCCCTGGGACCCTTGCAAGACCCGCGACTCTCAGGGCTGGGTCACTCTGGACCCCCTCCCCCACACACACTCTTCCCCCATCACCTGCAGGCGGGACTGTGGCCGTCGCTGCCCCTCCTCCACCACCAACTCTCCCTCCGCGCCCTCGCCAGTAAGTGTTCTCGCCGCTTTATGGGTTTTCCGTGCTCTAAATCACTAATAAAAGTCACGACAGATTTATCATGGTTTTAATGACGTTGTGAGGAACTCCGCACGAGAGGGCCCGCTTTTCCTGTCGACAGAAGTTATAGAGCCACAACAGCCTGACTACAGAAGCTCTCTTACAACAGCAACTTTTATAATTATTCTTTATCTTGTCGCAGAGACGCCGGAGCCGCCTCGGTTCCACGGGCCGATGAAGGTGACGCTGCGGAAACACAAGCCCAACCGGAAGCCCCGCACGCCCTTCACCACCCAGCAGCTCCTGGCGCTGGAGAAGAAGTTCCGGGAGAAGCAGTACCTGAGCATCGCCGAGAGGGCCGAGTTCTCCGCCTCCCTCAGCCTGACGGAGACGCAGGTCAAGATCTGGTTCCAGAACCGACGCGCCAAGGACAAGCGGCTCAAGGAGTCGGAGATGGAACGTCTCCGTCTGGCGTCCGAACCGCTCGTTCCGCCCAACCCCTTCCTTCCGCCCGCTTCCCTCCTGCCGCCCTTCCTGCTCAATAGTCCGTTCGTCCAGGGCGGCCTACGCCACCCACTGGGGCCGCCCACAGCACCGCCGCCCACCGCCTCCCCGCCCACCTCACACTAGCATCCGCAGGTCTGTCTTTTATGGTACCCATTCTCTTCCTGCTGTTGGGAAGATCCTCCTTCAGGTACTCTTCTCTCCCCGGTACCTCCGCCTCGGTATTACCTACCCGGTATATCGTAGTAGGTGCCTCCGCTTTGGTACCATCTCCGGTACCTCTGCTTCGGTACTTACCCCATCCCCCAGGTACTTTTGCCTCTGTACCATTCCCCTGGTTCCTCTTCCTTGGTACCCTTCCCCCCCCCCCTCCCAGCGGTACCACTTCCCCGGTACCTCATCGGTAAGCCGACGCTACTAGTCACGTCCCAGAAGTCGTCGTGATGGTCGTCACTGTTTCCCAAATGACGAGTCCATGACGTGCACTGCTGACCTCATCCGTGCACATAGTCTACCGACCCCATCATGTACGTCCAGACACCACCGTGCACGGCCGACCCCATTCTTGCACTATCAGCGCCATTCGTGCACCACTACTACCCCCCCCCCTCTTCCACCCGTGCCCTATCAACCCCCACCCGTGCCCTATCAACCCCCACCCGTGCCCTATCAACCCCCACCCGTGCCCTATCAACCCCCACCCGTGCACTACCAGACCTGCTACGCCCAGGTGATGCTTACTGAACCATCGTGATGTTACCACGAAACTTGATGCATACTGAACGACCTTGGATGAACACTATTGGTCTCCAGAGAAAACAGAACTGCGTTGTTTCTCCCTCCCTCCCCCCCCTCCCCCCTGGTGATTTGTTTGTTATGGCTGTATCATTGGCCAGTATGGTGTGTGTGTGTGTGTGTGTGTGTGTGTGTGTGTGTGTGTGTGTGTGTGTGTGTGTGTGTGTGTGTGTGTGTGTGTACGCTCCGACTTGTACTGCCCTGTGAGGTGTATGAGTGGTCCAGTGGTGTACAATTGTGTATTATGATGTATATTCCACGCTGCCTTGTCCTGTGTGGCAGATGGTGCGGCTAGTGCCGTATCTGCCCGTATGGTGTATGTTAAGGTTGTATTGCCTCATTTTTGACGTATATTAAGGCTTCATTGATCAGTATGGTGTATGTTATGGTGGTATTGACTTCGCGAGGTATGTGTTGCTGCTGTATTGAACTGCGAGGTGTATGTTATACCTAGGGTTTCTAATATGGCATGATTGATGTATTCCTGTATGCTGAGTGTTACGTCTGTATTCCCTGTGTGTGGTGTATGTTACGACTGTATTCCCCGTATGGTGTATGTTACAGCTGTATTCCCCGTATGGTGTATGTGACGACTGTATTCCCCATATGGTGTATGTTACGACTGTATTCCCCATATGGTGTATGTTACGACTGTATTCCTCGTATGGTGTATGTGACGACTGTATTCCCCGTATGGTGTATGTGACGAATGTATTCCCCATATGGTGTATGTTACGACTGTATTCCTCGTATGGTGTATGTGACGACTGTATTCCTCGTATGGTGTATGTGACGACTGTATTCCCCGTATGGTGTATGTGACGACTGTATTCCCCATATGGTGTATGTTACGACTGTATTCCCCGTATGGTGTATGTGACGACTGTATTCCTCGTATGGTGTATGTGACGACTGTATTCCCCGTATGGTGTATGTGACGACTGTATTCCCCGTATAGTGTATGTGACTACCGAATCTTCCTCTGGAGTGCGTTGACTATTTCATATCACGCCAAGCTTGGCGGTCTCTAAGGCTTCACCTCAGAAAGCGTCGCTCAAACAACAGATAAAGCGAAATGTGAAGAAACCTGTCATGTATAATGTTGTATGCCAGTGCCCTCAACGTACAAAATAAGGTGTACTATGAAAAGTAGAGGCTCAAAAATATGCACGTTTTCTATACGTTAGGTTGGTTAGGTTAGGTGGGTGGCTTGAGTTTGTGCTTTTTTAGTACCTCCTTATTTTGTATGTTGTGGCAGTTCAAGAGAACTGGCTGGACTGTGAACAGTTAGAACACACATGTCCCCCTTCACTTCACAGCAGTCATGTTAACCAGTCAGATATGACGCTCGCCTCTGTTCTTGTCACGCACACACACACACACACACACACACACACACACACACACACACACACACACACACACACACACACACACACACTCCGATATACAAGGGCAATTTTACTTGTTTGTTGTTATTGCGAAGAATTTTTCACGTATGTTTACCTCTGTACATATTGTATACTTGTATAATGAAGGACACTTGTATAATTACCTGTACTTGCTTGCCAAAGAGCGTAATATGCATTATATTGTTTATCTTGTTTAAACTAATTTATAATAATAAAGGTATTTTTATAATCGTACTTGTCTCTCTCTCCCTCGGAAACCTTGAAGCGTTACGCTCAGTACAAGACAAATAATTTTTATCCTTGAGGCAGGTGTTCGAGGCTTCACAAATTGGTTCAGTTTAACCTGAAGAAATGCCTTCAAAATTTAAAGTTGTATAATTAAGGAAAATATATAAACCTTCAGGAAAAAAAATAATAATTAGAGTAAATATATAACAGTTTTGTCAGAAGAACAAACACCAAATTTATTTGACTATATATTATAATATATACTTTGAAATTGTCAAACAAATGTTATTACCGTCGGATGATTTATCCGTTTTTTATTTTGTAGAATTTTTTTTAGCAATGAATATATTGATAATGCTATTCAGAGATTTATTATATATATATATATATATATATATATATATATATATATATATATATATATATATATTGAGAAGAACAAGTTAAGAATATATAAATATATATATATATATATATATATATATATATATATATATATATATATATATATATATATATATATATATATATATATATATATATATATATATATATTTATATATATTTGAATAACAACAACATTTACTGATAATTTGAAATTATTACAATTTAATTTTTGTTTACAATTTATTTTCAGATCTCAAATATATATTTGAGAATGTGCATCCTAATGTAAAGATTTGTGCGATCAATGGTTATGTGTGCGTGCGTGTAGTTACAAAATATGTGTGCAGCTATGAATGGGTGCATCTATGTAGTTATGAATACATATACAAGTAGTAAATATGGAGATGTGTGCGTGTATGTGGTTATGAATATGCGTGAATAAATGTATATATTTGTCTGTCTATTCATCTATTGATTGATTTATCTCTATATATCTGTTTCTATCTGTTCTATCTCAGGTAGATGAAATTGATATAATTATTAGTATCAAATTGCTAGCTAAAATGGAATAGCTAATAGGCAGTAATTAATGAGTAAATTTAAATGTATTTAGTATCATTGTTACCATATGATTATATAAGTGTTTGAAGGCACATGAAGGATGATCAAATAATGGACGTAATAATTATATCAGATAATAGCCATATATATATATATATATATATATATATATATATATATATATATATATATATATATATATATATATATATATGTCGTACCTAGTAGCCAGAACGCACTTCTCAGCCAACTATGCAAGGCCCGATTTGCCTAATAAGCCAAGTTTTCCTGAATTAATATATTTTCTCTAATTTTTTTCTTATGAAATGATAAAGCTACCCATTTCATTATGTATGAGGTCAATTTTTTTTATTGAAGTTAAAATTAACGTAGATATATGACCGAACCTAACCAACCCTACCTAACCTAACCTAACCTATCTTTATAGGTTAGGTTAGGTTAGGTAGCCGAAAAAGTTAGGTTAGGTTAGGTTAGGTAGGTTAGGTAGTCGAAAAATAATTAATTCATGAAAACTTGGGTTATTAGGCAAATCGGGCCTTGCATAGTAGGCCGAGAAGTGCGTTCTGGCTACTAGGTACGACATATATATATATATATATATATATATATATATATATATATATATATATATATATATATATATATATATATATATATATATATATATATTGTGACGGTAACGCGTTGGTGTTCGGCTGTTTAAGGCTAGGGGTATGGCCTCGTCACATAGTTATAAAAAAAAAAATAGAAAAACTGGAACTTCGTCTGTGGTAAGGTAAGGAGAAGACACACAAAACACAAGTAAACTTTAACAATGAAATTTTAATTACGTTAAATAAATCAAAACATGAAAATAATGCACAAACAAATTCTTATAATAAAATCAATGAATCAAAAATAATAAGAATACTTAAATGACATAATGAAAAGTTACGTTAAGGCAAAATAACAAGAAGTGCAACACAAAGGTAAGTGGGAGGTGCTGGAATATTGGCTTAAAGCCACCACCTCTCTCAGTACACGCTAACGTCTAGCTGGGAGGAGTGCTGGCTACGAAAGCACGGAACATTCTGAGGACTGATGTTGGGGCGACCCCAGACATCAGGTAGTATTGGGGGCGAGTGCAGGTGCAGCCAGACCGGCGACCAATCAGCGGAGCCGTAGCGATCAACGGGTAGTTTGGTGGTTGGAGTTCGAACAGGTGGCTGGATGCATACGTTTCTGCTCACCCTGGCAAGCCTTGCTGGTGCTGGTGTTGTTGTCGTTGTTGGACATTTCTTCCATAGTCTTTTTATATAATTGTGAAGACGTAATTTTGGAGGGAAGAGCAGGCTCAATCTCTTGAAGGAGATTATCGTCACAACTCTCCCCCGAAGCCTGCGGTTCTGGAAGAAGTACGTCGTTATTTGGTGGAGTAATGGATGGTGTCGCTTCTACTTCATAAACTCTGGAGAGGGCATCGGCTATGGTGTTGTCAGAACCCTTGATATAGCGGATCTCCAGGTTGAAGTCTTGTAAATACAGAGCCCATCGTAGAAGACGCTGGTTGGTGAATTGGGCTTGATGTAGGAAGCGGAGAGGGTTGTGGTCTGAGAAGATGGTGGTAGACCTGGCGCCTTGTAGGTACGGAGCGAAGTGTTGGAGGTTCAGGACGATGGATAGTAGCTCCTTTTCAATAGTGCTGTAGTTCCTCTGGTGTGGTTTCAGTTTGTAGCTGTAGTAGCTGACAGGTAGAACTTCCTCGCCTCGTTGTTGCATCAGGACACCACCAACGCCGGTACCACTGGCGTCGACATGAAGGACGAAAGGCTTGGTGATATCTGGAGAGGCGAGAATGGGGTTAGAACAGAGGAGGAATTTGAGTTGTTCGAAAGCAACGGTTTGCTGCATGGTCCAATTATACCGTTGCTTGGGACTGGTTAATAGAATTAGAGGTGTGGCGACTGTACTGAAATTCCTCACAAACCTACGGTAGTAAGAGGCAAGACCAAGGAAGCGCAGGAGCTGCTTCCTGGTGGTAGGCTGTGGATACTGTAGGATGGCTTGAGTGTGTGAGTCTAACGGAGCTATGCTGCCACTCCCAATAACATGACCCAGATAACGCACTTTACCTTTCGCGAAAGTGGACTTGCCCAGGTTGATGGTGAGGCCGGCTGTCAGGAGCTTGGAGAACAGACGTCGCAGCTGGAGCAGATGTTCACTCCAGGAGTTGGAGGCTACGACGATATCGTCCAGGTAGGCGTATGTGTTATCCAAGCCCTGGATGACACGGTTGACAGCTCTTTGAAAGGTGGCCGGGGCATTACATAGTCCGAAAGGAAGGCGTTCATATCTGAAAAGTCCAAAAGGAGTGATGAAGGCAGATATCTCTTTAGCGCGCTCCGTTAGACACACTTGATAGTACCCCTTAAGCAAGTCCACTTGGGACAAGTACTGGGCACTACCAATGGCATCAAGGATGTCATCTATCCTTGGCAAGGGGTAAGCATCCTTGACAGTGACAGAGTTCAGTTTTCGATAGTCAGTGCACAACCGCACCTTACCTTGGGGTTTGGGCACCAAGATACAAGGTGAGGCCCAGGGGGACTCACAAGGTGTAGCCAGTCCATGGTCCAAGAGGTACTGCACCTCAGCACGCATGACTTCCTTCTTGCTCGGGCTGATTCGGTAGAAGGGTTGACGAATCGGCCGGGTGTCGGGGAGCAGTTGGATGTCGTGCTGGGTAACATTACACTCTTGGGGATCATCTCTGAACAACTCTTGATGTTCTCTGAAGATCTTGACGAGAGGTGCACTATGATTATCCTGAAAGTATTTGGGAAGATCATTAAGGATTTCGGAATTAGAAAGCGCTGACTCCTTGTCAGTGCTTTCGGGAGGAGAAGCTGGGAAGGTCTCACTGTGGATGTAGGGTTCTGTGAATGTGGAATAATTAGTCAAGACAGTGGGAGGAGTACCATTATATTGCTTCAGGAGGTTGACGTGGCACAGCTGGGTCTTCCGCCGCCTATCTGGAGTCTCTATCACATAATTATTATTATTCCTGCACTCTTTGACGCAGTAGGGTCCTGAAAATCTGTTTTGTAAAGGTGAACCTGGGATAGGGAAATAAGCAAGGACGAAGTCTCCCGGCTTGAATTTTCTTACTTTGCTGGTCTGGTCGTAATGAGTCTTCATTCTCACCTGGGCTTTCAATAGATTATCATGGGCAAAGCGGTGGACTCTCTCTAGAATGTGCTGAAGGTTTTGAAGAAACTGGGGCACATTCTGATGCTCACTGAAGGTGGCATCTCTGAGAGAGTCTTTGAAAGCCTTAAGGGGAGTACGGCACTTACGGCCGTAGAGCATCTCATAAGGAGATACTCCTAGGGACTCATTGGGGAGACTTCTGAAAATACACATTATTAGGTCAATCTGCTTATCCCAATCCTTTGAGGTTTCACTACAAAACTTTTTCAAGAGTGCTTTGATGGTCTGATGACTACGTTCAAGAGAACCCTGTGAAGCAGGATGATAGGGGCTGGACAATACCTGTTTGATGTTGAACTCCTCCAGTGTTCTTTTGAAGAGATCACTGGTGAAGTTGGTGCCACAGTCACTTTGAATCTCCCTGGGAAATCCGTATTGAGTGAAGATCTTCAGTAGATGTTTGATAACCGTAGCAGCCGTGATGTTCTTCACTGGAACTGCTATGGGAAATCTGGTGGTAGGACACAGGATGGTTAGGATGTAGGCGTTACCTGAACTGGTCCGAGGTAAAGGACCAACACAGTCTATTATGAGTCTGTGGAAAGGTTCCGCAGGCACCTGTATGGGAATCAGTGGTGCTCTGGGAATGGAGACGTTCGGTTTGCCTGCCATCTGACATGTATGACACTGTTTTACGTACTGTTTGACGTTATTTACCATACCTGGCCAGTAGTAGTCTTGGCGAATCCCATGGTAAGTCTTGTTGAAGCCGTAGTGGGAGAATGCTCCATGGGCCAGGTGTAGAATAGTGGGCCGCAGGCTGGTGGGAATCACAAGTTGTTCGGTGTTGGCCCAATCGTCCTCCTCCTTCAGTTTACTGGGTCTATATCTGCGGTAGAGCAAGTCGTTCTCTAGGAAGAACCCAGGAATACTGTCGGGTTGAGTCTCAGCCTGGAAAAACAATGGTGTTAAAGTAAGATCTTCCCTCTGCAACTTACGGAACTCCAACTTGGTCAGATGCGGGGGTAGTTTCTGAGGGTCTTGAGGGACAGCGGTAGCAGTAGAGTCAGCTGGCTGTGGACGTGCGGCTTGTGCACGGGTGGTCACGAGAACCGGAGGAGAAACATCATCACTCTCTTGAACCTCTGCTGGAACATACTCAAGAATAGGGTTACTTGGCACAGAGTTACACACCTGGGGTTTGTCCATGACGATCAGGTTGGTTGGTTGCAGGTCTTCTGCCAAGTCGTTGCCTAGGAGAAGTTGCACTCCAGGCATGGGAAAAGGCTTTTCCCTGACGGCGACTTGGACTTCCCCGTTCACGTAGGGACAATCCAGGTGGACTCTGGCGAGAGGGTATGGAGTAGTAGCAGTGAGGTCAGTGATGAAGACCGTTTCCCCGGTGTAGACTATGTTGGGCACAGCCGACTTCAAGATGATTGATTGTAGAGCCGCTGTGTCCCTCAAGATCTTCAATTTGAAACGTCCCTCCGGATTTGAACCGTTGGCAGAGACAGTTCCAGTATACAGGTGGTTACTGAAAAGAGAAAGATCATTAACATCAACACCAACATTCATCACAGGCTTACCGGACTTAGGAGGAGTTGGTTTGGGTCGTTGTTGGTCAGTGGTTCCCTTGTATTGAGACTTACCACACTTGTCTATGGTATGTCCATAGAGTCTACAATACTTGCAGTACAGTTGTGAACCAGCTTGATCGGGGCTCACCTTCTCGTAACTGTACCACGACTTCTTACTGGAGGATGGTTCAGGTGTCAGCCGGTGGATGAGGCTGTAAGTGTCAGCCGACTTAGCACACTTCAGGTAGTCGGTTTCTTCTTTATCTGCTAAGTAGAGGCGGACAGGAGGCGGCACACGTCTCAAGAATTCTTCAACAAGCATCAGGTTGACGAGTTCTGTAAAAGTAGAGACATGTGCTGCTTCCAGCCATTTCATGAAATACCTCCGTTTCGTGTTAGCAAACTCGAGGAAGGTAGTGGTACTTGCCTTCAGGTGGTCACGGAATTTCCTTCTATAACTTTCGGTGGAAAGTAGGTAGGCGTCTAACACTGCTTGTTTCAGAGTGTAGTAGTCATTCTCAGACGCCAAAGTACTGAGTGTGACTGCAGCTCTACCTGTAAGATGGACTCTGAGAAGTGTTGCCCATTGGTCGACAGGCCAACTGAGTTGATTAGCAAGGGTTTCAAAGGTGGTGAAAAACACATCAACTTCTGCTTCTACAAAGGATGGCATTAACTTACTTGCATGTGATATATTAAAACTGACGGGAAGATTGGCAGTAGCTTGCTGGCGTTGAGTGAAGTGGGAAGTTTCCAAGGCGATTTCACGTTGACGACACTCTAGAGCCAGAGTTGCTTGTTGCTTGTCATGTTCGCGTTGTATTTCCAACTCGCGTTGTTTTGTTTCAAGCTGTACTCTCTCACGTTCATGGAGCAAGGCGACCTCACGTTCGTGGAGGGCGAGTCCACGTTCGTGTTCTTCTCTCCTCAAGGCAGCTTCGCGTTCTTGTTCTTCCCTTCGTATGGTAGCTGCTTCTCTTTGCTGCTCACGTTCAATCTTAGCCAGCTCTAGTTTAAGTTTCATCGTAGCCAAGTCAGTTTTCTCTGCAATATAGTAAGTTTCATGAGTTTCAGAGTCTATCTTACCTTGCTCTAAATAGTAATCCAGCAACAGGTTGTGTAGGTCATTTTTGTTGGCTTGATAGGGAACTTCTAGTTGATACTCATGTGCAAGAGTTTGTAGTTCAGTCCTCTTGGCACGACTTAAAGTCCCTATTTCACCTGCTGGATTTGCACGGAAAGTTTGGAGACGAAACATGGTGAAATTAGCAAATAAAGGTACACGAATGTTCAATAATGAAATGTCAGAAACAGGACAACGTGGCAACTGGTACCTATCCTGTGTGATCTTTAACAATTAACGTTAAGTGAAAGATATTAAATTAAATCAAGGGCGCAGGAAATCTTGTACCCGGTACTCATGTAAGAGAATAAGGGCAAGAAAATCCTACTAACAAATGAAACAAAGTTTCGAAAACAAATGAAACAGTTAAATGCTTCAAAAGTAAAATTGGTAGTCCAAGGATGTAGGCATACCTTGCCAAGTCTCTATAGGACATAAAGCAAGTTTTTCCCACTGAATTTAATATGATACTTACAGAATTAGCGAACTTTTGTGCTCTGAAAAAATAAGCTAATTCCCTACCGTTGTATGTATCATCATCTCTGACTGACGTGTAGGGGTGCGAGGTGTCAACTGGTGACGAGAACTGCTGCTGAGGTCCCAATTCAGCAACTAAAGTTCGAGCTAGAGGAACTATGGCCCTCTTTGTCCTCCTACAGTCAGATTGCAGAAGATTGGGTACTCTTGACCCAGGGCAGACCACAGTACCAGGGTACCAATATGATGATCTGTCAGAATGAGAAATATTCAAGGGACATAGATGGTAAATACGAGTAATAACATGGAGGGAGAGATGACCAATTAAGAGTATGACTGAGGCCTACAGTCACCACGTAATCCAAAGTTGTCTCACCTTCACTATATGTTACTCTCGTAATGCACAATACACCGCACCTTATAAAAAATGAAATTGAATGAAAAATAGTAAAGCTACGTTAACAAAGTTAAATACGCTTACCATAAATTACCACTTGGCACCAGTACCTGAGTGAAGCTCCCGGACAGGCCCCCATATAACTTGTGACGGTAACGCGTTGGTGTTCGGCTGTTTAAGGCTAGGGGTATGGCCTCGTCACATAGTTATAAAAAAAAAAATAGAAAAACTGGAACTTCGTCTGTGGTAAGGTAAGGAGAAGACACACAAAACACAAGTAAACTTTAACAATGAAATTTTAATTACGTTAAATAAATCAAAACATGAAAATAATGCACAAACAAATTCTTATAATAAAATCAATGAATCAAAAATAATAAGAATACTTAAATGACATAATGAAAAGTTACGTTAAGGCAAAATAACAAGAAGTGCAACACAAAGGTAAGTGGGAGGTGCTGGAATATTGGCTTAAAGCCACCACCTCTCTCAGTACACGCTAACGTCTAGCTGGGAGGAGTGCTGGCTACGAAAGCACGGAACATTCTGAGGACTGATGTTGGGGCGACCCCAGACATCAGGTAGTATTGGGGGCGAGTGCAGGTGCAGCCAGACCGGCGACCAATCAGCGGAGCCGTAGCGATCAACGGGTAGTTTGGTGGTTGGAGTTCGAACAGGTGGCTGGATGCATACGTTTCTGCTCACCCTGGCAAGCCTTGCTGGTGCTGGTGTTGTTGTCGTTGTTGGACATTTCTTCCATAGTCTTTTTATATAATTGTGAAGACGTAATTTTGGAGGGAAGAGCAGGCTCAATCTCTTGAAGGAGATTATCGTCACAATATATATATATATATATATATTTATATATATATGTATATATATATATATATACACACACATTATGTCAGACCACGAAGGAAGGATTAAGACAGGAAATTCCTTAAGTACTTTCGCATTTAATAATACATCTTCAGAAGGGTCCTTTTGAAGATGAATTATTAAATGCGAAAGTACTTAAGAAATTTCCTGTCTTAATTCTTCCTTCGAGGTCTGACATAATGTGTGTATGTATATTATATATATATTTATATATATATATATATATATATATATATATATATATATATATATATATATATATATATATATATGTCGTACCTAGTAGCCAGAACGCACTTCTCAGCCTACTATGCAAGGCCCGATTTGCCTAATAAGCCAAGTTTTCATAAATTAATGTTTTTTCGACTACCTAACCTACCTAACCTAACCTAACCTACCTAACCTAACCTAACCTAACTTTTTCGGCCAGCTAACCTAACCTAACCTATAATGATAGGTTAGGTTAGGTTAGGTAGGGTTGGTTAGGTTCGGTCAAATATCTAAGTTAATTTTAACTCCAATAAAAAAAAATTGACCTCATACATAATGAAATGGGTAGCTTTATCATTTCATAAGAAAAAAATTTGAGAAAATATATTAATTCAGGAAAACTTAGCTTATTAGGCAAATCGGGCCTTGGATAGTAGGCTGAGAAGTGCGTTCTGGCTACTAGGTACGACATATATATATATATATATATATATATATATATATATATATATATATATATATATATATATATATATATATATTTACTGAGTACTATTGTGTTATTAGACATCTATTTATAAGATTTTTAAATTTTTGAAGTGTTAGTATGTATTGGTCGGCAGCTTGTTACGAAAATGCGATCAATGATTTTGAGTATTATTAGTGATAAGAGAAATAGCTTTGTTCGTGCAAGGGGGAAGATCTGTCTGGTAGCCACATATCTCATATGTTGTGTGATAGTTTATTCATAAAGAAGGGATTTATAGATAAGCTAAATGTGAAATAAGCTTAAATGTCAAAGTTTGTTTCAAGTTTGGATCAAGGGGTCAAGTTTGGTTCTCACTAAATGTGCGGCTCTGTCTTGAATGTTGGCTATCATCGTAAGTTAGACTGTATCCAGGACTCTCAAGTTAGTGGCGAGTTCTCCATTACTCCATCATTGTTACTGTCATATTTCTCTCAGGTTGGAAATCTCTCGGTACACCCTACACGTTGTAGGGTGTACCGATAGGTATATGTAGGGCTGCTGCAGTCGTATTGTCAGTTTGCAGTAGTTGTCAGGGGGGGGGATATACTGAGATATTCCAAATGATCTCAAATGTATGATGTATAATGGTATATTTCGTGCCTGTATTTAATTCAGATTCGTGCTGTTGGTCTGTGTGGATAGTTGGTCGTAGGCATATTCGTCTTCCTAGTGTTTCGTGGAATATTTTACCAGGACATAAAAATATCCAATTATACCTTCCAGGAAATATGTTCGGATATCATTACTTTAAATTTATATAAATTTACTGGCAAATGTAGAAGCGTAAAGTAAGGTGGAGGTCAAGCTGCAAATAATAGTGCAAATGATTTACAAATTCTAGCTTGATGATATGTTGACTCAACTCAGGCTTTTCCTAATACCAGAACCTGACAGTATCACGGTAAGCTTCATGTAACCCCAGGACGTAAGTCAGGCTCTGTTGGGCTCAGGTTAAAATATATTCAAACTTTCTAAGGATATAGATGTATGTATATCTAATATATTATTAAATATAACAGAAAAATATGTTCTTTTCTAATACAAAAAAATTGGAAAATTAACTAATAATAACAAGTTAAGTTAGCAGTTTTATATAGCCTGACGCAGAGATCATTTTGATTGTTGCCGCCCGAGGCGGCTAATTTATTCTGCACCCCATACTCATCCTGTGAGCGGTAGCGCAAGAAATGATTACAGAGGGCACAGAAGGTCTTTATCAGACCTCAACGGAGAGTATTAACAATTACATCTATTCCATTCACCTGTGCTGTAGGAGTCTCGAACCGCGGACCCCACGCCTGTGATGCCGAAACTCAATCGACTGGGCAATGAGTAGTCTTAATAAGGAAAGAAATCTATCATTCACACATTATATTTATAATGTCAGCTAGTTACAGAGAAGGTTCCATTTGAATAGTTATATATTTACAGTTAAATATTATACATTAATGGTACGTCTTTTCGCTAATCACTTTTTTTTTATTAATATATTAGATACATCTTCCATTTGTGCAGCTACCTTACACTATATGAAGGGGAGAACAGTGTGTCAAAAAGCTAGCTGCGTAATGTTAAAAAATCCCCATCACTCAGGATGGTTAGTCATACAGAGGCACGTGATAAGCAGTCTGCACTGGCAGACTCTGGGTGCATTATGAGGATATCATCAACACGAGAGTGAATAAGGTAGCAGTGATATTAAAAGTCCCCATCTCGCAGGATGGTTAGTCATACAGGGCCATATGTTTAGTAGCCGGCACTGGCAAATTTTGGGTACACTGTGAGGATATCTTCAAGAACACGAGAATGAATAAAATAATTGCAAAGCTCTGGGTACACAGGCGATGAGTCACAATAACGTGGCTGAAGTATGTTGACCAGACCACACACTAGAAGGTGAAGGGACGACGATTGTTTTTTTTTTATTGTTGCCGCCAGAGGCGGCTAGTTTATTGTGCACCCCATACCCATCATGTGAGCGGTAGCGCAAAAAGCATTACAGAAGGCACAAAAGGTCTTTATCAGACCTCATCTTAGATTATTACATAAACAATTTCATCTATCCTTCACACCTTATAGTTACAATGTCAGCTAGTTACAGAGAAAGTGCTATTTTCAAGAGCTATATATTTTCAGTAAGTCATTATACATTAATGGTAAGTCTTATCGCTAATACATAATAGTTTGACGACGTTTCGGTCCGTCCTGGACCATTCTCAAGTCGATTGTCTCTGGATTCTCTCTTTCCTTATTAAGACTACTCATTGCCCAGTCGATTGAGTTTCGGCCTCACACGCGTGGGGTCCGCGGTTCGAGACTCCTACAGAACAGGTGAATGGAATAGATGTAATTGTTAATACTCTCCGTTGAAGTCTGATAAAGACCATCTGTGCTCTGGGTACTTCATGCCAACGGATCTGAATGGTCTAATAACTGGGCATTCGGTGATGTAGTGTGGGAGATCATGTGCAGTTCTCTAATCACAATGAAATGTGTCAAGTAAATCATGTGTATGGAGCAAGTAACAAAATCAGCAGACTAACAGACGTTGTCACATTTCGAATAAGACTTGGCTACAAGTATCTCTGGCAGTTCGGCTTGTATAGGGATTTAGATGAAGTAAATTGCAAAGTGTGTGGACAAAGACAGGAACACACACGAGTATTATATTTTAGACTAATAAAATTAAACCATTGAACCATTTAGAGATAATTGGTTCTCACGTTCTCAAGCTAAACTCACGCTGTATAAAATGGCTTATATTACTAAGGATAAAATATCAGAAATCCTTGGATTGTATCCATATTTTGCTTCCAGTAGATAAGAGACATACTAGATTAAGAAACAAGTAGTGTATTGTGAAGACCAATAATAAGAAACAGCAGCTCCCCTATGGCCCTATAATATTTCCATAACTCAAATAATTACGCCGATATGCGTTTCGTTAATCCTGTCCGCATTTTTCGAATTTAAAACGAAAGTAAACAAATTGGTTGAAACTGTTAATGCCAAAAGGTCTGGAATTCATTTGCCGGAAGCTTCCGGAGAATACAAGCCCATTTACATGTATGGGATTGTCAAGGCCCAAGAACCTGAAACTCACTTGGGGCGAGCATCAGTCAGATGCCTACCCGTACTCACACACAGACTGGCTAAGCGACTTAACACTGACTCCATGTGGGCCACGCGCTTGTAACCTTAAGTCTCTAAAGAATTTTGTCGACTTTTTGCGAGGGTCGCAAGCATCAGGTGTGAGATCGTCCCTGGATGTGAGTCGCTGTTCACCAACGTGCTCGTGGATGAGACTATTGGATGTGTGATAGACCGTGATTATCGCCATCCAGTTTGTACTCCTTTTGACATCCTCCTTCTTTTATACTCCTCAATATATAAGCAAAACAATAACATATCTTTCAAGGTGCCTGATAATGCAGAAACAAGAAGGCTCCGTCTAAGAACATACAGTTTCTATACACAGCCAGATCATTACCAGAGGTATCCTCACGAACCACACCAACATAATCTACAGAAAGAAAATTTGACATGGGTGAAGCACTACAGATTAAACAATCTCAACTAATTGTTAACAGCCTGCTCACATTCAGGTATATTCTACCGTCTTCAAGACGAAAATAAAATATCCAGCATAATTTACCAGCCATCATAAGAAGATAAGAAGAAAACTCAGGAAAGAATAATGGCCCATGCTACACCTTATGTAATCTCATCCCTGGTTATATATTTTGTTGCTCAAGCTAACTTGTATACACTTCACCTCTGCCTTTGAAAATGTTGACAGGATCAACAAAACGCATCCCTTAGCGTCAGCACATTTAAAACTGCGAAATGAAGTTTTTCAACTTCATTCTCCAGTAAAGAACATAAGAAATGCAGAGATGAGTCGCGCTGGCGTCATCGATCTAACCCTCACCGTCACATTCAGTAACAGGTGCTTAAAGAAGACTTAGTAACATTATGTATTCTGGAAGGGTTGCCTTATGTATTAATCTTTTATATTTTGACCTTTGTTAACGGTGCTGTGTTTTCGGGCGTCTTGAGAACGCCTCTTAATTTTGACTTGAAGATGTAAAGTATATAAATCAGCCTTGTGGCTGATTTATATACTTTTTTCTTTCCATTGGTCTTTGTTGGGCGTCCGTTGCTGCCACACTCACTCACGCCTGACAGCTGAGTGGACAGCGCTTCGGATTCGTAGGGGTTGAGGTTCTGGGTTCGATCCCCGGCGGAGACAAATGGGCAAAAAGTTCTTTCACCCTGATACACCTGTTCACCTAGCAGTAAATAGGTACCTGGGAGTTAGACAGCTGCTACGGGCTGCTTCCTGGGGTGGTGTAACAAAAAGGAGGCCTGGTCGAGGACCGGGCCGCGGGGACGCTAAGCCCCGAAATCATCTCAAGATAACCTCAAGACCATGATCATGTCAGACACCAGAGGAATTGCTGGATAAGTCACTTGTCGTTTTCCACACAAATTTTCTGTTAGAAAGCGTTATCTAATATTTGACTTTTCGCCACTATTTGGGGGTGATAATTTTAGAAAGTTTTTTTTTAATACTTTAATTTCTGCATGTGGATACATTAGATTTGTGGTTCATACACAGGAAGTATTTGTATTTTTGCAAATACCCAAACTCGATTTCAAGCTGTTCTTAATTCTCTTGCTACTAAAAGTGTTGAATGCAGTCCATTATCTATATAACAGAATCGAGAACTCTTCATCCTCACAGAGCAAATGTCCTTTTATCTTTCAAAGCCAACAACCATTGAAACTTGTGGACAGCATAAATAACTTTGAGACGATATCAACAGTGACGGAGTAAACTGTTGATATCTACTCCAATGTTGATATCTACTCCAATATTGAAATCTACTTCAGTGGTTTAATTCTTTCTTTTGACCTACCTACCTAATAGGGCAAAATAAAGAATTAAATCACTGAAATAATGTACTGGTCAGAATAGTCGCATCAATGTTAAATATGCTAGACTATTTGACATGCTGTTTATAAGATCCCTAGTTTATTATTATGCTTCGCACCTAATTAACTTCTATATTTTGAACAAACTAAAAGAAATAAAAAATGAAGCCATGAAGGTGATCTTTGGTGCCCATAGAGGACAAGAATCATTAATACGAGGGAAGAGCTGAAGCCTAGCTAGCTCAACCATACCAGAGAGAATCATGCAAGTCAACACCACCTTTTTGCCTTAGTCATGAGAGACCATACATCTCGAACGTTGCTCCGAGACTCTATATTTTCTTGCCTCACTTCACCAGCAATTGGTACTAACGCAGCAGCGAACTCCGTGTATGAATAATGATTGAATACAAATTTATACAACTCCATCAAAGTGAACGTATCGTTTTAAATCTAATCTACCTGTCACTGATGTTCAAATTTATTTGTACTACACCATTCAAGTATCGTACACACCCATCACCAAGAAAGGTAATGAGAATCTTGTTCTTCTAAAATTTGGTCACACTAGACACAATCGCCTCTTTCAAAGCTTAAGATCTCACGACCACTACGCCGACGGCTCCGTCCAGTCGTCATCAGGACGGACTGCAGCAGCATGTAGATTTTATATAAATAATAGTTGTATACACCCTGTCAGTGTCAGGCTAAACAACTGGTTGAACTCTACACAAACAGAACTAGCTGCACTACAATGAGCTTCCAATACATTAAAAAACACAAGAGTAACAAAATTAATGTTTTTGTATTCATTGTGCTCTTCAAGCACTTGAAAACTTGTCTTGCACGAGAGACAGAATAAAGGGTTTAGAATCATTTTTTGTATGGATACCATCTCACAGAAATATAACCCATCATGATGACATGACATATCAGTCAAATTAGCGTGAAACACATATGAAGTTGAACTTGTCCTTGTAATCCCCATCTCTGTTGTTAAAGCTATTTTGCTCTGAACATTGAGGTCTGATATGAGAGAAGCCAGACTCAACTGCCTGAAAGCACTAGGATACAAAATATGAAATTTTAGTATCTGACACCAATATATATATAAGGTTAGCACAAAACGCCCACCAGACAGTGCGACACAGAGTTTGCCATGATCGGGTTGGGTTACCGTTACCTGTGGCAGGTGGCTACAGGTGACGGGTCTCCCAACCCTGAGTACTCCAGGTGCACACACTGTGAGCAAGAACTGTGTCACGATCTCACACACTACATTATTGAATGTTCAATCATTAGAACCTTCAGACATGCCAATATGAGGTCCCTGAAGTTCTACAATTACTTCATTCACGCTCGTGTTCTTGAGGATATCCTCATAATGCAACCAAAGTTTGCCAGTGGAGGAACATGGCCCTGTATGAATAACTATCCTTGACACAAACTGTGTAAGTGTATAGTGTATGGAGCTGCATAAGTGCGGGTGTACGTATGTTAATAAATAATAAAAAGTAAATATTGCACCGTCAAAGTTGTGGATATCTTAACTAATCTTTATGTTATATTTATGTGGGCCCTCTTTTGGTATCTTACAAGTGGTCTTACAAAAATTTAGGTTCATCAATTTCATATACCATGGAAATTTTCAGCTTTGTAAACCATATTTTTAGTTATAATAGCTAATAATTGTGGTACATTTATTAGAGATGTTAGATTTGGATTATCATAAGGATGCTGTTACTTGATCTACTCAATATTGGTATGTACTAACATTGTAAAAATAAACATTGTATATACTATACATATATTCAGCTCTGTGGTTCTCCGGCGAAAATTTTATGAATTATCATATTTTATATTTTTGTTGAGTTGTTGGTTTTTGTTATCACAAAATATCACAAAATTGGTATAACAAAATCTCTCTAAAACATGTTTGTGTAAGTCTTGGTGTAATGTCGTATAATGTATAAGTTTTCGACCGTGTTGAACTTAAGAAAATGCTTTGATAATTAATTACATTTAATAGTTGTATTGGCTTGGCTGATCACTTTTAATATGCACCCCAAACCTTCCTGTGGACGTGGGTAGGGGTACAGAGGCACACTGTGGGGCCCAAGTTCATGACCCCAATATCTTAGCTAAACAAGTTGCAACCTTAATGAACTATTTACATTAGGCAAAGGTTGGATATTTAACTAAACTTTTTATGGATGAATTGTTTTGTATGTCTGTTTGATCTGTAATGGAGTTGCTTCTAAATTTTGGATGTATTGCTATAAGAATAACCGGTAAGAGACTTGACACTTTCTCAGATGTACGTCAATGGGTGCTGTAAATTTCCAGCAATACTTGTACGGTAGTAATATCTAAAAGTCTGCTGGTATTGTGTGAAGCTGGACTGCCTGGCTCTTCTTGCAATGGCAGTAACATGATAAGTAGATTATATATTTGGCTGCTCTTTCCTGCCTCAGGTCTGTGATGTTTAGTTAGAGTTCTTTGTGCATTATTGTCCTCAGGCGACTTATAACAACACAAAATTGTAATCTACTTCTTCCCTGAGGACATATTCCATGGCTCCGTGATCAGTTATAGCATGCATTCCATCACCAATGTGAACGGGATCCACATTCATATATTGGTATTTATGCCTGCCTTCAGACACAAGCATTTTACAATCATGTTCTAAAGAGTTAAGAGCAATTAGTGGTAATTGAGTCACTTAAAGTGTCAAGTTTATTGTAAAAAATATTAAATTGTTGTATATAGCTGGAGAATGGGAAACTTAATTACTTCCATTGGTATGAAGCAAGTGTGGGCGTCACTACGACAGCACTTCGACCAACGTTGTATATAGATTTTATTATTAAATGCTTTGTGACGAAAATAGTAGTCTAGCTTAAGGCATTCTACTTGGGTTGATCTTCACTCAGCCTGGAGGTAAGAGAGGGAAAGTAATTTAGAACAGTGCAGGGATGTGTCGCTGTCGTCTCTCTCCGGGTAAATTCTCCCCCTTCCTGCACTTTATGTTGGGGGGAAAGGGTTACGTGCCTAGACAACTTGGAGGACAAGTTATCAAATGAATGTGACTTGTGAACCAGTCTTCTAACCAAAGGATAGAAGACATGTAAGGAATGTTCTATCTTCTAGAAACGAATTACTTATGGATACATTGATATTTCCTCAGATCTCAATCTTTTTATTGGTGTGCGAGCTAAAACTTTTAAACTTTAACCCAAATATTAAAATAATATTTATATATACATGCCTCATTGTTCTGATGTGAGTTAAACAGCTCTGTGGTTTAGAGGTTTGCACACTCACTTCGCAAAGGAGAATACTTGGGTTAAAATCCTGAGGAGCTGGAACGCTTGGGCACGGTTTAATATACTCCATTCACCCCTGTGCGCTCAAGAGTAATTGTGGACCTAAATATCAAACGATTATTAGATGGTGTTCATGGGAGAATATACCATTCGTGCACTTTGGCTGAGGCTTAAATCTCAACTTAATCAAGCGACAATTGATTAAATTTGGTACACAAAAGTTCAGTTACAGTTTTGTCAATTATTTTTGGAAATATTTCCTCTTTGTGAGGCGGGTTTAGGGAGTTCCAGTTTAAGGATAAGTTTACTACGGGCTCGCCTTAGCCCGTGCTACTTGGAACATTTTGTTCCAAGTAGCGAATCTTAAACAACAACAACAACAAAGGATAAGAGTGGAGTTGTATAAGTATTTTGATGCCAATCAAGACATTATTTTCAGTGACACGACACTTGGGATATGGAATTGTCCATATTAAGTATTGGTAATTGTGTTAAGCACAAGAGCAAGCAGGGGTGCGGCAGAGTGGTTTGATCTAATATATGCAGGCTACATTATTTTTATATTTTTTTATATTTGAGTCATAAGACACGCTGGGATGATACCCGGCTACAGCCTTGAGTGCTGCAAGCCTCTCTCTACTGATGACAAAGTCTGATTATAACGTGTCCCTTGCATCTTGTCTTTCAGCGTATTTAATCTGGTTAAACAGTCAAGCTGAAATCCATCATTAAACTATGTGGATAGGCACCGATATTCTATTTAAAATTTTCGTAACTATCTGGCCTAAAGATTTGACACGAATCGACCACAGTGTCGAGGGTGTTCTGTGTGTTGGCATGTGTAGTGGTGTGAATCTGATGCACTTGAGGGTCACTACACACAGAAATCACAATAGCGTGATGCATCAAATGAACAAGGGCCGTGACGAGGGTTCGAACCTACATCCGAGAGGATCCCAGACGCGCCTTAATCGACTGAGTTACGACATAGTAAAAAGCATTGCAACCGGGAAATCAACTTGACCTACCTCGGATCCTGCAGTCTCTCTGAGACACAAACCAGGTTTTTACACAATATCCCCATGTACCAGAGCTCTATCAATAAGCTGTTCTACCTCTTTGCCCTTACTTCATTACACACAGAAATCACAATAGTGTGATGCATCAAATGAACAAATCCACAAGGGCCGTGACGAGGGTAAGGGAGGGTTGGCACCCTCGTCACGGCCCTTGTGGATTTGTTCACTTGAGGGTATTTCTTGTACTGGCGTATCCAGTGGTGTGAAATGAGTTGTCATCTTCAACTCTAACTACGAGAGCGTTGGGTTTCTTTAGTTTTACATTTAATAAAATATTTAATAGCACAGTACACAGCAAAACCCAAGACACTGCTTTGAAGGTTCACAGTATTTAGTGTCATTTGTATGCTCTTGAAAGAGGTGTTATCTGGGTGGGCCGTCCACCAGCAAGAACTCTTGCAAGTTCATTGAGGATAGGAAGTCGGTTGGTAATGTCAGTGGCAGACTTGTGATCAGAGAAGATGGTTTCTTATTGTCGGGGATAGGAACCCTGTTAGGCTTATCAAGATCCCTCTAGCCAACGACTAATCTTACCCAGGATGCAACTCACAACAGTTGCCTTACTCACGGGTACCTGTTTTACTATGTCTCGCCATCCCTGGGAAACGAACTATTCCAATCACCAAACGAGCCAACTTAGCGTAGCATCTTGTTCCCTTACGGAACGTTCTGCATGAATTGACCCCGGCGTAACAATTACGTTTGTTTATGGAAATTAAAACACCGCAATATTGACGTTCCAATGACTGTGGGGTCTGGTAGGGTAGATGAGAAGCCTAGCTTTTATGTTTAGACTAAACAACTGTATTTTTTACGAAGAGAAACGTAGAAGAAGCTGGAGCTTGAGTGTGTAGATTGAGAAAGGGGGATAAAGCGGTGACGGCAGCCCGTCCTCCTGAGCGTTCCCAACGTCACTAAACTGCTGTACTAAAGTACCCGTACTTTATCCGTAGCAATCCGAGGACCGACGAACAGAAAACTAGACATCACGCCATAGACTCCTTCCGTCCGTGGAAGCTATGGCGCGGGGCCGCACGGTGACAACAATTCTATAAAGCGGTTGTGGACAATCTTCTCAACAATGTTTTTCATATGTATAGCGGACGGCATTCCGCTACATAAGGCATTCTCTTGGTTAGCTCTATGAACTATAGAGACATCAGCCTTGACCTGGGGTCGTGTGTGCTATTCATCTTAGTGAAACAGGATGAGTGCTTGTTAACGCTGGAAGTGTTAGCCCAAGCGTGCACCAACTCATTTGCTGTGTGCACAAGGCGATGGTTCACCTCTGGCCACTTTGAGATTTTGTTTTGAGATATATACAAGAGTTGTGACATTCTTGTACAGCCACTAGTACGCGTAGCGTTTCGGGCAGGTCCCTGGAATACGATCCCCGCCGCGAAGAATCGTTGTTACAACCAAGTACACATTTTACTGTTGCGTTAAACAGAGGCTACAGTTATGGATTTGCGCCCAGTAAATCCTCCCCGGCCAGGATACGAACCCATGACAAAGCGCTCGCGGAACGCCAGGCGAGTGTCTTACCACTACACCACGGAGACTGTTTAAAAATTAAAAACACTCTTATCCTTAATTCGGTTCCCGTCCTTCCACGCTCGGCTGGTGGAGTGTGGGAGTCAGGCCGCGAGCAGCCGCCTCCAACAGCCTTATTGACCAATCCAGCGACGAGGAGGCCTGGTCGACGACCGGGCCGCGGGGACGCTAAGCCCCGAAAACACCTCAAGGTAAGTTGAGATTGTTGTCAAGACCTGTGTGACTGTATCAAGTCTATCATACGCTCCCGCGCCGCACACATCGTGGTCTGAATGTTTCAACAGTGCAAGTGTACCGCTCTTGTATATGCTGCTGTAGCGTAGGGGAGTAACCCAGGGAAGAGTAACGGAGGGGGAATAAGAAGGGGAAGTAACGGAGGCGGAATAAGAAAGGGAAGTAACAGGGCGAGTAACGGAAAACGAGAACGGTCAAGAAGTAATGAAGAGCGAGTAACGGAGGGAGTTTTGACTAGGTAATAAAGATTTATTGAATGAAATTAATGTACTGAATTTAAGGGATGGGACCCTTGGCTCTTAACAAATAATAACTAAGTAAAATATAAAATAAGTGGAAAATATTAAAAGACTGAATCAACAAATAAAATACGATAATTGCAAATAAAATGTAATATTCTATGTATATTATAATAAAATTGTTCCATTAGAGAACATAACATAACACAATGTAACACAATATTGCTTCTTGGGTAATAAGTGTTATTTAAAAATTACTTATTCCTTAAGTGGCTAGAAAATGGCTATTATTCTTCTAAAACTTTGTTTTGTGACCAGGACAAGGATCTATTATATATATATTAAATATATCTATTTTCCTGAACATTCTAGATAGATTGAGAACCTTTAACCCGAACGAGTGGCGCTTCTTCATTAACAAAGCATCCAGGAGCCCAGTATATCATATATAAGCGTACTATAATATACCTCATATATATACGTACTATAATATACCTAAGAGAGCGTGTACTAAGCCTAGCGTGTACTAACCTAAACTCTCCTAGCGTATTGCTAGGAGAGTTTAGGTTAAGTCTTATATAGATGTTGCGGTTAAAGTTTCTGATTTTGTCCAAGTTTAGTAATTCAAAAGTCAACTTTCTGGTGGTCCATCCCTACATATTGGTACTTTCGACCGAATAGTTTCTATAAGTACTTTCATTTTAGGAGGGTGGGCAAGTTTTTGATTGGTTGATGATTGGTTAATTGGTATTGGCAAGTTATGGATGGTTGGTTGATATTGGTTAGTTGATGAGTGGATAGTTGATGATTGGATAGTTGATATTGGTTAGTTGAGGGTCTTGGATGGATCAAGCTGAGTATTGCAATCTTTTGATGCTCTGTATGGCTTGCCTGCCGTTCTTGCTGTATGGTTGCCTGCCGTTCTTGCTGTATGGTTGCCTGCCGTTCTCTCGATGTAACACATAAACCATGAAATAATCATGTAGTTTGGTTCTAAGATATTTCTCATTCTCTGACTCGCCCATGTGAGCCATGCTAAGTGTCCTGGAGAGGGCTGCCGTGAGACCCATCAGTTTTTAATGCATCATTAAATTCCTCTCATCTGGTTCGAGAAAGAGAATACAAAATCGTGCAAGTCTAATCAAGTCGTAAGATTTCTCTGTGAATGAATGGCTGCCGAAGGAGACTTAAGACTGTCACATGTTATAATAAAGGCTCCTGCACCTCCTCCTTAAGACACTCGCGATCGGTTTATTCTTTGGGTCGTCTCAAGGCTGTCAGGAGCCTCTCCGTGATTAGGGGACCATAAACACCATGTTCTCTGTTATCTGTTACGTTTCTGGAATAATTAATGGAGTTAATGGACCACCTATGAATGGTCCTCAAGATCGTTGGCAGTTAGGAAAAGTTAGTTTTTATTTTTAAACTACCAGTCAGTCTGTCTGTCTGTCTGTCTCTCTCTCTCTCTCTCTCTCTCTCTCTCTCTCTCTCTCTCTCTCTCTCTCTCTCTCTCTCTCTCTCTCTCTCTCTCTCTCTCTCTCTCTCTCTCTCTCTCTCTCTGTCTCTCTTTCTCTCTTTCTCTCTTTCTCTCTCTTTCTCTCTCTCTCTCTCTCTCTCTCTCTCTCTCTCTCTCTCTCTCTCTCTCTCTCTCTCTCTCTCTCTCTCTCTCTCTCTCTCTCTCTCTCTCTCTCTCTCTCTCTCTCTCTCTCTCTCTCTCTCTCTCTCTCTCTCTCTCTCTCTCTCTCTCTCTCTCTCTCTCTCTCTCTCTCTCTCTCTCTCTCTCTCTCTCTCTCTCTCTCTCTCTCTCTCTCTCTCTTCCCTCCCCCCTCCCCCCCCCACAATTCCCAGAGCAAGTAGAGAGACGTGAGGTATCAACAATGTAGTCCAGCTGTCGGATAAAATAGTAAACAGGAATATCGACCTGTTTGTCTGGCTTCCCACGGGCGAGAGTAGATCTGGGGTGGGGGGGGGGCGGGTGATGGTGGTGGGTGTAGTAGTAGCAGCATGTGTGGTAGGCCGTGTAGTAGCAGCATGTGTGGTAGGCCGTGTAGTGGCAGCATGTGTGGTAGGCCGTGTAGTAGCAGCATGTGTGGTAGGCCGTGTAGTAGCAGCATGTGTGGTAGGCCGTGTAGTAGCAGCATGTGTGGTAGGCCGTGTAGTAGCAGCATGTGTGGTAGGCCGTGTAGTAGCAGCATGTGTGGTAGGCCGTGTAGTGTTTGTTTAGAGAATGGTTCTCTAATTGGACTAGGTTTTCTTGTTCCATTCCCGTTAGAGGGGAGTTAGTGTTGCTTCAAATTCGGTTAATGTTAGTCACCAGAATATAACCGTGGCTCCCACTGTCTTTTAGTAATATTGCAACAATATTCACAAAGATATATGTGAGAGGGAGAGAGAGAGAGAGAGAGGAGGGAGAAAGTCTCATTCAGTCTGTGGTAGTGGCTTCAGACCGGTGATGGTCCTCATGTAAATACTTTATTCACATGAGTACTTTATTCACATGAGTACTTTATTCACATGAGTACTTTATTCACATGAGTACTTTATTCACATGAGTACATCTCGTGTTAGTTGTAGTCGTAGTATTATGTTGTTGTTAAAGATTCGCTACCTGGAGCAAAGTTCCAACTAGCACGGGCTATGGTGAGCCCGCAGATTGTTATTTCGTAGTATTAAGGTTGACAGTACTTGTAGCAGTATTAATGAGAATAATACACGCATGTGTCTCCCTCTTCTCGGTGTTATCTTGAGGTTATCTTGAGATGATTTCGGGGCTTAGTGTCCCCGCGGCCCGGTCCTCGACCAGGCCTCCACCCCTAGGAAGCAGCCTGCGACAGCTGACTAACTCCCAGGTACCTATTTACTGCTAGGTAACAGGGGCATCAGGGTGAAAGAAATTCTGCCTATTGTTTCTCGCCGGCGCCCGGGATCGAACCCGGAACCACAGGATCACGCATCCAGTGTTCTGTCTGCTCAGCCACCGGCTCCTTACATGTATACTCTTGACAGTTTACTTAAGTTTCTGAACTATGTCCATAACTACGGTCACCTTAAGCCAGCACCAAACTAAGCCAAGAATGATAGTACTTGTACTACCAGTATAGTGGTGACACTTGTAGTATTGACCATAATAGAATTACAAGTATTAGCATCAAGTTTACAAGAATTATCATTAAGAGTAGTAACCGTGTGATGGAATTAATTTTAGTTGCGGTGGCCCTAACGATCAGCAGGAGAATCACTGATAAACAAGAAATAGCCGTAATCAGGAGCAAGGTAATTAACGACAACGGTAGCCCTTAATTAACGACAACGGTAGCCCTAATTAACGACAACGGTAGCCCTAATTAACGACAACGGTAGTCCTAATTAACGACAACGGTAGCCCTAATTAACGACAACGGCAGCCCTAATTAACGACAACGATAACCATAATCAACGACAACAGTACTCATAATTGCAGCCAAACCAGTCCTAATCAACGACAACAGTAGCCTTAATGACAGCAATGTCATTTCCTATTATTCCCACCACTTGATGCTGACACTTGTTGGTCAACAGACCGCCTTGCAACCATGGTTAATCATTTACAACAGACTATGTACCGCCGTCGGGGGTGGGTGGGGGGGGGGGGGTACTCACACAGGCCTTCCCCACGACTTCTGAACAAGTACAAGGACTGGTGTTACCCCCCCCCCCCCTCCATGTGTCTGCAGGTAAGTGGGTACAAGGGTTGGACTGGTGTTACCCAGCCCCAGCTAGTGCCCCCCCCCTCACCCCTCTGACAGGCTGCAGGTGGAGTAGCACAAGGGGTGTCGTGGTACCTTCCTCATATCATCTACACTTCAGGGAGGTCCTGGCCGCAGACCTGTGACAACTTAGCCAATTATAGCGGCGTTGACCAGGGGTATCCCAGCCCACCTTGTCTACCAGTCCCAGCGACCCATCACCCGACGTCTCAGACCACGTCTTGGACCACATAGACCACACAGCCTCCCTGAGACCACACCTGGCCGTTGATGTCTTCTACGCAGCCTTCTGGTATATACGTTCTTATATCATCAACAGTAACACTTGGCGCAGGAAGCTGTGCAGTAAGGCGCGAGTGGATAACAAGGTGAAGTTTCCCGCATCGGTAGACGACGAAACAATATAAATGTGACCAGAATAGTCAGGAAAACTGGTGGTGTTACTGCGGGTCGCGTCCCACAGATACGCGTGTCACCAGCGTCGTACTAATGACGAAAAACGAGCCATCACGGCCGGGCCACGAGTGGGACTGTTAAAAACTTCTAATGGTCAATCAACTATTCGTTTCTTAAAGTAATGGGATCCCTGGAAGGATGACAAATTTAAAATTTTGGCTGGGAATTGTTGAGGTGGTGGAGGCGGTAGAGGCAGCAGAAGGAAGGGTAGTGGTGACTGGCGTTCTTGAGTCGTGTACCGGGGCATGTAGACGCCTTGGACACGCTGCACCTACACTCCTGGAATCCTAAGGAGCTCCCGAGGCCCGGCTGACAAGGTGGTGTGTGGGAGGTCCCCCTGGGCGACCAACTTGTTTCTCAACCTTTCACACGCTCCATTACGTGTCGGCTCTGGTCCTCTGTTTTACAATGTGAACACCGTGTCCAGGTCGACGCTGTGAAGAATTTGGCGCTTTATTGGCTGGCTGGTTATGCGCTCGTCATGCAATTTTTGAAGCCGTCGATCGTGAGTAGAATTTGGCACTTTTTATATAACAAATATACTTCATACTTCCCCTAAGCAGGAATTTTTGAAGGCCTGACTACGCTCAACACCGAGTTATTTCACAGATCTAACAAGACTTATATACGGACGCCAATGTTTTAATATTGACATATCTTACGTAGGCACGCCAATATATGAAGAACACAAAATCGCGAACGGGATTGGGAAAAAATTGTCTTGTCAAAATGCAAGAGAAACGTCATGGGGGTTCACTATGGCACTGTGCCACGTGGTACTCGTCTAAATGGTGCCGACCCCGAGGCTAACCCCAAGCGTCTGGCCTCCATCCTCGGACACAGGCAGACATTCTGTTTTATAGGTGCAGATTGTATTATAGTTTAAAATGTTCATTCAATAAAGCAGTGTTTGATAACATAATGACATGGTTACCTAGTATCGCCACCAAGAATGTTTTTCACCATTCCTTTTCTTATTTTGTTCCTGTGCATCAGTTATAATGTGGAAACCCTGTCTTAGCCTGTTCTTCAAGAGATCTTTTATTATCAAATGTGTCGCCCAACACCGCACGCTGCTCCCAGGACGTTATTCTTATTGTGCAGTTTATAATTGTATTCTGTCGTTTTTTACTACTGTTGTCATTATTGCTTCAGTGCTGTACCAATATATTAAAAATTGCCTTAAATTAGCCGCTAAATGTTTTTTTTTAATTTGACTACAAATGTAAGTTTGTTGTACACTGCTGCAGACCTGTTCAGTCCAGCCCAAATTGTAACGATTTGTCTAATGTTAACCTACTCGGACTATCCTCACTCAACGCCACCCATCACTCTGCATCAATGTGCTCTTATACACAAATATAGTAAAAAAAAAAAATTCCTAGGTTTACTGTAGTTTTTCCTACTACTACTATTACACTCTTAGACTAAAGTAGGTCTAAGAGTGCTAAGAGTAGGTCTCTTAGTCTTACTCACTCTAAGAGTAGAAGAACGCCCGTAACCCTCTCCAGGTATGCTCCAGGTATAAAAAAAATATATAACATATATAAAAAATGTATATAAAATGCTCCAGTGTCCAAACTCTAGGGGTACCTACTTACTGTTAGGTGGATAGAAGCATCAGATGAAAGGACAGCCCGTCCTACGATTTCAAAACGTCAAGAAAACGGTTATTTTAAGTGTCCTCTCCAAAATAACAGACTAAGCCAGAGGACCCAAAACAGAAAACGAACAGTACATAACTTCGGTGAGCCGCTTCCATTTCCTAGTACAAATTTTTTTTATCTTATGTAAAGCATACTAAATCGTCAAACAACAGAGCGAAAAGCGACGTTCTTTGTAAGACGACAAGTTGGAAAGGAAGCGTTGTCCAAACACTTCTGTTCTGCTGGTTCTGGGCTGTAGAATGTAGCTGGAGACTTTTCGGTTGTGAGTTGACTGCGCGGACTATTATGCCACGAGACCCCAAAACGTATATCTGTTCGGGAGACACTCACACACACACACACACACACACACACACACACACACACACACACACACACACACACACACACACACACACACACACACACACACACACACACACACACACACACACACACACACACACACACACACACACACACACACACACACACACACACACACACTCTCTCTCTCTCTCTCTCTCTCTCTCTCTCTCTCTCTCTCTCTCTCTCTCTCTCTCTCTCTCTCTCTCTCTCTCTCTCTCTCTCTCTCTCTCTCTCTCTTTCTCTCTCTCTCTCTCTCTCTCTCTCTCTCTCTCTCTCTCTCTCTCTCTCTCTCTCTCTCTCTCTCTCTCTCTCTCTCTCTCTCTCTCTCTCTCTATATATATATATATATATATATATATATATATATATATATCATCTTGTTTTGGTAGTTCTTATAGTAACGATGAGGACCATAGTACTTATACCGACATACAACGAAACTAGAAAGTAGGAATCAGAACTATTGAGTTGGTCAAACCGGAAAACTATTTTTTACTGTGTTGCTGTGACAGACTAAACTAACCTCACCTAACCTCCCTAGGCCTAATACACGATTTATGGGGCATAATAAAGTACATATGTGTGCTATACTAGGCCTAGGAATATTAATGTTTGTGTTTTAGCTTCTTTTATTTTAAAAGAATTCCTAACTAGTCAGTATACTACTATCTAAAAGCTAAGTACGAATTCGTGACTATTGAAGATGGTCACAATAGATACTATCTAAACAGGAGGATGGGTTGTATTAATAATATGTATCATACAGATAAGACTTGTAAGTTGTATTAAATGCAATGAACATGTTCGAGCATACAGTTCATGTTACTAGCATCAATCATTATAAGGTAAAGAAGCCTGGCAATGAAATCATTATACTAAATATTCCTTCGTGAAATTAGATTCATTACAATCATACATCATTTAATAAATTCATCAAATACACTATACACTTGCCCATCATAGAGTAAATGCTTTAAATACATTATATTCGTCAATGATTTATACTCCTTCTTCATACAATAAATACATTAGCTGCATTATACTCCGGCTTCACACAATGACCATTTCAATAAGTTGTTCTGTATAAGATTTACCTGGGCATTTACCCTCAAGGGAAAGTCACATGTAATCGTTAACAGCCCGGCCAGGCTCCGTCGACAGTAATTGGCACTTATCAGCTTCCATAATGAGTGTTTCATCTGCGACGCAGACCATTGAGGCCCCGATGTACCGTGAGGAGCGGCCAGATAGCCTATGACGGGGTAATAGTGTCCTGACACTCTGCCGGCGTGACGGTCAGTCGCCACGCTGTTTTAGTCCTCCAATTTAAATGCTACAGCAACCTGTCCTCTTAAAAAGAACGTCGCTTTTGGCCGTTTGCCCGTATGGCCGAATTTGGACGTAATTTGAAAATGAAAAAAAAAATGAAACTAAATTTGGGATTTTGTTTTTCAACAACAGTAAGTTAAGGGTCCTCTGATAGGTTAGGTGGGCAGGAAATTCTCATAAAGTTTCAAAATGTTATGAAAAACGTTAATTTAAAGTGTCCTCTCATAACCTCTGCGCGTACGCCGGACGACTCAAACAGAAAACGGAACAGAACGTCACTTTTGTGAGTCGATTTCATTTCAAATTACGTCCAAATTTGGCCATAGTGCGCATACCAGCCAAAAGTGACGTTATTTTTAAGAGGACGGGTTGACTTCAGTGTGATCTAGCTTGGGATGTGCTAGGTCAGGTTAGGTAGGGCTGTGTAGGGTAGGATATATATAATATCTTAGTACCACGTCACAATATAAACCTTTAAGCTTTAAGCCATTCCAGAGCATTATATTTTCAACTGACAAGCTGCCTTCTTGATTCCGTGCGCTTAAACTACCAAAATAGAGCTTCTTAAAATGCTTCGAAAATCATGTTGCTTATATTTGTTTAGGCTTGGTCAGTCGTTCCGGGCGACAAATTAGATTTTTCAACTCTGTTATCTCGGAAGGAATAGGTCCCTTAAAAGTGTCATTAGACGAGAACTCCTTGGATGAATTTGAAGAAAGTAGAACAGTGCAAACTGGAACTAGCAGGTCCATTGTTCATCACAATGAAATGTGTGAAGTAAAACATGTGTATGGGGCAAGTAACAAAGTCAGTAGACTAACAGATGTTGTCACAGCTCGTATAATGTAAGGCGGCAACAATCAATCAAAAAACAATCCCCCCATGCACCCGAGCTCTATCAATAACCTATCTCTTCGCCCGTATTTCATTAAGGTGCATGTGGGGAATTGTGCATGTGGGGAATTGTGCATGGGGGAATTGTGCATGTGGGGAATTGTGCATGGGGGAATTGTGCATGTGGGGAATTGTGCATGTGGGGAATTGTGCATGTGGGGAATTGTGCATGTGGGGAATTGTGCATGTGCGAAATTGTGCATGTGGGGAATTGTGCATGGGGGAATTGTGCACGTGGGGAATTGTGCATGCGGGGAATTGTGCATGTGGGGAATTGTGCATGTGCGGAATTGTGCATGTGCGGAATTGTGCATGTGCGGAATTGTGCATGGGGGAATTGTGCATGGGGGAATTGTGCATGTGGGGAATTGTGCATGGGGGAATTGTGCATGTGGGGAATTGTGCATGTGGGGAATTGTGCATGTGCGAAATTGTGCATGTGGGGAATTGTGCATGTGGGGAATTGTGCATGTGGGGAATTGTGCATGTGCGGAATTGTGCATGTGGGGAATTGTGCATGTGGGGAATTGTGCATGTGGGGAATTGTGCATGTGGGGAATTGTGCATGTGGGGAATTGTGCATGTGGGGAATTGTGCATGTGGGGAATTGTGCATGTGGGGAATTGTGCATGGGGGAATTGTGCATGTGGGGAATTGTGCATGTGGGGAATTGTGCATGGGGGAATTGTGCATGTGGGGAATTGTGCATGTGGGGAATTGTGCAAAATCTTGGCTTGCGTCTCGTAGAGGCTGCAGGAATCGATCAAGGTCATGTAGTGATGGACCAACAGTAAACTATTTTTTGTGCTAATAATTGTATAGAGTCTGGAAAAAATTAAGCTGAAAACAAACAAATATTTCTATGCCTAGTGTAGCACATATATGTACTATATTAGGCCTAGGATTCATAAGAGAGGTTAGGTTGGGTCATACTTTTGTTGCTGTTAACAAAGTTAACGGTTTGTCCAAATTCAGTAATACAAAAGTCAAATTTCTGGTGTCCCGTCACTACTTTATGGTACTTTACAGCAAATAGTTACTGTAAATACTTTCACTTTAGGAGGATGGGATGTGTAATATGAGCGCTTCCGTACAATGGTAAATCTGAGCATATGAACCAGTCGAGGCGATCACCGTACACAGTACACTCTGCGACACTCGTGACCCCCCCGCCTGTCACTCACCCTTCACCATCTCCACCAACGATCACAGTTATTATGCAATTCTCGACGAATTACTGACTAGCTCGACCCTCAAACCTGTGATACCATATAATCTAAGGGTTTTATCTGAGGCTTCAGGGCAAGGTTAAGTGCCGGTATATGTGTGTGTGTGTGTGTGTGTGTGTGTGTGTGTGTGTGTGTGTGTGTGTGTGTGTGTGTGTGTTCACGGGTGTTTTGTGTACTCACCTAGTTGTACTCACCTAATTGTGATTGCGGGGGTTGAGGTCTGGCTCTTTGGTCCCGCCTCTCAACCGTCAATCAACAGGTGTACAGGTTCCTGAGCCTACTGGGCTCTATCATATCTACACTTGAAACTGTGTATGGAGTCAGCCTCCTCCACATCACTTCCGAAGGGGGAAGGGCCCCCTCAAACCCCCTCTGTGTGTGTGTGTGTGTGTGTGTGTATGTGTGTGTGTGTGTGTGTGTGTGTGTGTGTGTGTGTGTGTGTGTGTGTGTGTGTGTGTGTGTGTGTGTGTGTGTGTGTGTGTGTGTGTGTTAGTACGTGGTGTTGTTAGGAAGACCTGAGTCATTGTTTATGTAGGAATATAGATAACAGATATTTATATGTAAGAAGGTAGATGTATGTAGATTTGGTGATTTATTTGCATATATTTTATTTTATACTGTTCGAGAAAAGTTCGATCGTCATCACTTATAAATCATGTGTAAACTATTTCTAATTCATAAACAGGGGGGTTTGGCGGCATGATTAACGAGCATTTGACCCTTGTTTACGGGGACGGGCTGCATAACAGCTCCTGGTGACGACCTTTGGACCCAAGTACCTGGCTGATGGGTCATAAAAACTGACAAAACCACAAATTACAATGTAATGATTGATGAAGCAAACTTAAGTCTCTCCAAAGTCGCCAGCGTAAGATAAACACGCGGAGAATCAGGACAAAAAATTAAACTAACGAATATAAATATAATAATAACTCAAGAATATATATAAAAGTACATTTCTTAACATATAAATACACACGAAGTAAGCCCTGAGGTTGATCTTTGTCCAATCTTTCAGAATAAAGCTCAGAAAGAGCTGACCTTGGCTCCCTCAGTCTGCCTTTCCCACCCCTCGACCTCTATATTGTTAGTCAAATACACCAAAGGAGTCCATTTTCAGGGCCGGTGCTATTCTCAAAGTCAAGTGGCCTTTGTGGGTTTAATTTAGAGCGGTCAAGAATTTCTGTCGCCAACTCTACTGTTTGGTAAATATTTTTCTCAAATGGAACGTATTAACACAATGGAGTCTCGGCTGACGACGAGAGTGGCGGAGGAAGGAGGAGGTGGAAATGATTAGGAGGTGGAGGAGGTAGGATAATGGATTGGAGGGTCAGTGTGTCGATTGTGAGGGGCGAAGGGGATTGTGTTGGTGAGGGTGGGAGGGCTGGGGGGAGTGCAGCGCAGTCCCCATGGTGGAGGTGGTGAAGCTAAGGTCAGTGAAGGGAGAGATAGATGGTGGGTGTTGGTGGAGAGGTAATGTTGGAGGTGGGGGGGGTGGATGTTGGATGATGATGGTAATGGTGGCAGTAACCTTGGAAGTGGGTAATGTTGGAGGTGGTGGTGGAGAGGGGATGGATGTTGAAAGTGATGTGGTGGTGATGGTGGCAGATGTGGAAGGTGATGTGGAGCTCATGGTGGTGGATGTGGAGATGATGGTGGTGGATGTGGAGATGACGGTGGTGGATGTAGAGATGATGGTGGTGGACGCGGAGATGACGGTGGTGGATGTTAAAAGTGATGTGGGGTGAAAAAGTTTATCGATGGTGATAAACATTTATATATCTTTTCTCTTTGAATTGAAGTTATCCTCGTGCCCTCTTCCCCTCCCCGGTCTCCTCTACTACTACTTCTTCCGTCTTCCTAACTAAAAAAAATCGTCAAATGTATCTTGATTGGAAAAGATCAACAACATGTTTGAGTAGTTAAGTGATTGTACCTAGGCCTACGCGACACGTTTATGTTGTACCTAGGCCTACGCGACACGTCCATGAAGACGTTGTGAAAGATGACCTTAAAGCTAACAATTATACAGGACCAATGCTTATAAAAGGGAAAATGTGGGGCTGGGCCAGATACAAGGATTGGCTCACAATCTTGATTGTTTCTAGCCAGCAGTTTATCAAGTGGGGCTGTAATGCTGTATTTTCCTTTGTTTCTTTGGATGGTGTTGTAGTGTTTGAAGTTCAGGAGGTGTTTGTACAGATGTGTAACTACCTAATTGTGCTGGCAAGCAGGAGCTGAGGCAGTGACGAGTTGTCAACCTCCTGCATTTGATCGTATTTAATTGTCAAAATTATCGTGTGTGTGTACTCACCTAGTTGTGTCTGCAGGATCGAGCATTGACTCTTGGATCCCGCCTTTCGAGCATCGGTTGTTTACAGCAATGACTCCTGTCCCATTTCCCTATCATACCTGGTTTTAAAATTATGAATAGTATTTGCTTCCACAACCTGTTCCTGAAGTGCATTCCATTTTCCCGCTACTCTCACGCTAAAAGAAAACTTCCTAACATCTCTGTGACTCATCTGGGTTTCCAGCTTCCATCCATGTCCCCTCGTTCTGTTACTATTCCGTATGAACATTTCGTCTATGTCCACTCTGTCAATCCCTCTGAGTATTTTATACGTTCCTATCATGTCCTCCCTCTCCCTTCTTCTTTCTAGTGTCGTAAGGCACAGTTCCCTCAGGCGCTCCTCATACCCCATCCCTCGTAGCTCTGGGACGAGTCTCGTTGCAAACCTCTGAACCTTTTCCAGTTTCATTATATGCTTCTTCAGATGGGGACTCCATGATGAGGCGGCATACTCTAAGACTGGCCTCACGTAGGCAGTGTAAAGCGCCCTAAATGCCTCCTTACTTAGGTTTCTGAATGATGTTCTAACTTTTGCCAGTGTAGAGTACGCTGCTGTCGTTATGCTATTTATATGTGCCTCAGGAGATAGATTAGGTGTTACGTCCACACCACGTGTGTGTGTGTGTGTGTGTGTGTGTGTGTGTGTGTGTGTGTGTGTGTGTGTGTGTGTGTGTGTGTGTGTGTGTGTGTGTGTGTGTGTGTTCTAAACGTTCACTTCCGCTTCCTGCAGGTCCTTCCATTTTTCCGCAACATTATTCACAAGGAAGTATTTCACCGTATTTAATTTGCATCTTAGTCTCTTGAGTCTCTGTCAGTTGGGTATTTTCACTTCTTAGTCTGACACGTCATTAAATATGGCTTCGTATTATTTTGTATGTTGTTACGATGTCTCCTCTCACTTTTCTCTCTTGCAGTTTCCGTAACGTCAGTTCCTCCGGTTTTTGTTTGTTGCTGTTTCCGTTCAGCTCAGTTTCAGACAGTTTAATGTCTTAACGTTTGTATACATCTTCCACTATTTTGAACTTTCTCTCTTTGCTAATATATTTCTTGACGTGCGAATGGTCCACGACAGCTTCATGTTCCAACTATGGTCTCACATAGGTTTAACTTTGTGGAGTATCTTTGTACTCACTTAGAGGTGCTTACAAAGTCGAGTGGCAGAAGCTAAATCTTGTGTGTATTCACCTAGTTGTGCTTGCGGGGGTTGAGCTTTGCTCTTTCGGCCCGCCTCTCAACTGTCAATCAACTGTTACTAACTACTATTTTTTTTCACACACACACGCCCAGGAAGCAGCTCCGTAACAGCTGTCTAACACCCACGTATCTATTTACTGCTAGGTAACAGGAATATTCAGGGTAAAAGAAACTTTGCCCATTTGTTTCTGCCTGGTCTGGGAATCGAATAAGGGCCACAGAATTACGAGTCCTGCGCGCTGTCCACTCAACTACCAGACCCCCTATATATGTGTGTGTGAGTGTGTGGGTACTCACCTAGTTGTGTTTGCGGGGGTTGAGCTCTGGCTCTTTGGTCCCGCCTCTCAACCGTCAATCAACAGGTGTACAGATTCCTGAGCCTATTGGGCTCTATCATATCTACACTTGAAACTGTGTATGGAGTCAGCCTCCACCACATCACTTCTTAATGCATTCCATTTGTCAACCACTCTGACACTAAAAAAGTTCTTTCTAATATCTCTGTGGCTCATTTGGGCACTCAGTTTCCACCTGTGTCCCCGGGACCACAGGATCACGAGTTACCAGCGTGCTGTCTATATAGTCAGCCACCGGCTCAGGTACAACTAGGCGAGTACATACACACACACACACAAAACAAAAGTGTGTGTGTGTGTGTGTGTGTGTGTGTGTGTGTGTGTGTGTGTGTAAATCCGTTTATTAACCCTATATACCATACAACAGTTGTTTTTCCTGTGTTGTGAGAGCAAACTGGTGTAGGTGAGGGGGCTCTCCAGCTGTGTTTGTCTGACTGGTCGGGCAGGGCGCCGCTCACTCCAGTGTTTTCAGGTTGGTCAATATTTTGACCACTTTCTCAACGCTGACAAATTCATCCTTTTTTTCTAGAGACCTTACAAGAAGATTGGCGAGTTGCTGTTGTTGTTGTTGTTATTAACATCATTTTATGATTTTTCATTATTTGTAAAATTATTTTGAATGTTTTTATATGTGATCTTTCGTTCTCTCGTCATACACACACACACATACACACACACACACACATACACATATATATATATATATATATATATATATATATATATATATATATATATATATATATATATATATATATATATATATATATATATATATATATATATATATATATATATATATATAGACAGGAAGGGTACCACCTCTGGTTCAATTGTATATATATATATATATATATATATATATATATATATATATATATATATATATATATATATATATATATATATATATATATATGTCGTACCTAGTAGCCAGAACGCACTTCTCAGCCTACTATGCAAGGCCCGATTTGCCTAATAAGCCAAGTTTTACTGAAATAATATATTTTCTCTAATTTTTTTCTTATGAAATGATAAAGCTACCCATTTCATTATGTATGAGGTCAATTTTTTTGTATTGGAGTTAAAATTAACGTAGATATATGACCGAACCTAACCAACCCTACCTAACCTAACCTAACCTATCTTTATAGGTTAGGTTAGGTAGCCGAAAAAGTTAGGTTAGGTTAGGTTAGGTAGTTGAAAACACATTAATTCATGAAAACTTGGCTTATTAGGCAAATCGGGCCTTTCATAGTAGGCTGAGAAGTGCGTTCTGGCTACTAGGTACGACATATATATATATATATATATATATATATATATATATATATATATATATATATATATATATATATATATATATATATATATATATGCAACAATGATCACAAAAACACTGATCCAAGTATGCAGAATAACCACATATGAAAAATAGAAAATGCTTAACGCGTTTTCGGCTAATTCGCCTTCATCAGAGCAAAGTAGAATGATCATTCTACTTTGCTCTGATGAAGGCGAATTAGCCGAAAACGCGTTAAGCATTTTCTATTTTTCATATGTGGTTATTCTGCATATATATATATATATATATATATATATATATATATATATATATATATATATATATATATATATATATGCAAGAATAATCACAAAAAACACGTGATTCGGTTATACGTAAGAATCCACTACGAAAATGAAACGAAAATTCCGAACGCTTTCGTGTTTCACCACATTATCAAGGAAATACAGAATTCATAAGGGTTTGGGATTATATACTCAACTGCACGTGACTAGACAAAGCCCATATAAGCTAAAATATCGATTGATGGTTGTGATGTAAAGTTGAAATGATTAAATGAATATTAACTGGGTATTCAGTGGATATTAAATAGATATTCCCTCATTCTCGGAATTAACTACTACACATACACTGATTATTTACATAATTTGATACCTATCACAATTCTTACCCTGGGCATGCACCCCACCTTTGCACAGCTGGATGAGGTCTTTGAACAGTGATTGCTATATGTGTGTGTTTTCTGTATACTATAACACAGTCTAATGAAAGTTACAAAATATACAGAAATCATATTGGATATAATAATAATAAAAGAGTAGGGAAGGTAGGAGGAGGAATGCTCAAAGTTTTCAAGGAGAATCTGTAAGGTTTTCTCTGAATACCCTTTATTCTCTTCACCTGAATTCTGACATTGTTTTAATTAGGAAGTCATTTTGTGTCAAATAAAAACTTTTCTACGCTTACCCAATTTGCAGCAGTAAAGTAATGCATCTCTATAAGATGTTGAATGTTAATCTCTCTGACATGACAATCTATTTACATAAGATAATTAAGTGAGGCCAAGCAGCGTGTGTGTGTAAGTGACAGGATGAGCAACAAGCTGGTTTGATTCTGACTGGGAGGATGGAAGGGTGAGGGAGGGTGTTGTGTAACAAGTGTACAACACTTGGGTGTTACACTACCTCTCTCGACACCCGCCACACTCCTTGCCTTCTCTACTCTCTTCAAAAGCCTACCATCGTCCACTCTCACTGCTCCGTCCTTCTCCTCTCTCTCTCTCTCTCTCTCTCTCTCTCTCTCTCTCTCTCTCTCTCTCTCTCTCTCTCTCTCTCTCTCTCTCTCTCTCTCTCTCTCTCTCTCTCTCTCACCCTCTCCCTCTCCCTATCTCTCTCTCTCACCCTCTCCCTCTCCCTCTCCCTTCCCCTCCCTATCCCTATCCCTCTCCCTCTCCCTCCCCCTCCCTCTCCCTCTCCCTCCCCCTCCCTCTCCCTCTCCCTCTCCCTCCCTCTCCCCCTCCCTCTCCCTCCCTCTCCCTCTCCCCCTCCCTCCCTCTCCCTCTCCCTCCCTCTCCCTCCCCCTCCCTCCCTAGAGGTCGTCTGACAGCGCTTCAGCTCACACTCCGTTAGTGATTAATGTTCACTTTTGTCTCGTCACGATTTGAAGAATTGAAAAGTGGTGGTAAGGGGGAGAAAGGAAGTATTCATAGAAAGATGATAAGGTGGTGTAGAGAGGGAGATGGTAGGTATACATGGAGGGACGATAAGGTAGTGGGAAGGGGAATGTAAGAAAGAATGTTTCTAGTTAGACAGGAGAGCTTAGCGGACAACTACTGAACGAAACTGTGGTAGGAGTCGACTCCTTAGTGCTGCACTCCAGTGTAATAATGTAGGTGAGGTAATGTAGCACCTGGGATAACACGGCGAGCTTCTGCATACTGGAACACCACAGTAAGATCCAGTGAGGACCTTGGTCATACTGGAACACCACAGTAAGATCCAGTGAGGACCTTGGTCATACTGGAACACCACAGTAAGATCCAGTGAGGACCTTGGTCATACTGGAACACCACAGTAAGATCCAGTGAGGACCTTGGTCATACTGGAACACCACACTATAGAGTATCAGTGGTGTGAAAGGCTTTCAGGAATTCTACCAACTCCCAGGAGTCTAACAGGCCAACAATGGTTGCTGAGCCTCCTCGGAACTAAGGTTATAATCAACAAGCTATTAGCAGTCATTAAACGTCAGCAATCCACATGGGGGGTGGCCATAAAGGGCGTAGGAGGCCCTTCATCCCTGGAGTGTCTTAAGGTGGAGGAAAGTGGCCCTCCATCCCAGGGTGACTGGCGGTGCAGACTGGTAGAGGGATGTGGCACTCCATCATAGTGGTCTTATGGTCAGGGAAGGTGGAGGAAAGTGGTTCGCCATTCCTTAGGGTAGTACGTGGGTGAAGCATTTTTTTTTTATTTTTTTTTATTATTTTCTACCACAGACGTGGCCACCCATTTACAATGCTAACCAGAATATATACATTTTCTTCTGTCCTCCGTGGACAGGGTTAGAGATGTGTTAAACATATAGTTCAAGGGTTTATTGAACAATCAACCACAAAAGCATTGGACGAATTGCGATATGAACAGGCCGTCTGTAAAGCACTGTTCCAGAATGTTCGAACATTCCAGAATGTTCGAATGCCCTCAGTTGTGAGTCGTGCAGCCAGTCCTCATCAACAAAGGCTAAATGCTCATTAATCCAGCCGCCTGTTTATGAATGAAAACTGTTTACACACTATTCATAAATGATTACGTTCGAACAGTGCTTCGCTGACGATCTCAATTGGAATCGTAACTCTGTAAATGCTTCACCCACGTACTTTATATAGAAATAATCGCCAACAGAACCTAAACATCTAACCTTATCCAACCTACGGCTAAGCATAGAATTTTAATATATAATAATATTATTAATTTGTATATGAGAACAAACTTATTTTTAATGCACAATACGCAAAACCTGATAAATGTTTCTTGTGGGGACGGCCGCTGCTTTAACAAGACTGGCCTGAGGACAGGTTGCCTCAGGCCAGGCTCGTTAGAGCGGCGTGTTTGGGTTAATAACCTTCTAATAATTTATATTTGAGAAAATTCCAATTTTAAATGAATAGCATGTTAAAATTTATGAATGTGTCTTTGGGGTCGACCGCTGGATGGAATGGACTTGGGCTGAGGACGGGTTGATGAATCGTGTGTAAACCGTTTTCATTCATAAACAGGGTGGAGAGTTAGCAGCTAGATTAACGAGCATTTGGCCTTTGTTGATGAGGACGAGCTGACTGTGGACGGGTTGCCCCATACAAGCATACCAACATTTTAAACATACATTCAGGCATGCATTATATTCACTTATCCATGTGTTCATACATACGGAAATGCATATATACATGAATATATAAACAACTAAGTGTAATTTGTTTTCAAAACTAATTGACAATAACATTAAGAGATGTTATTTAGGAAGAATTGTCAGCGTCTGACTCGATATGTTAGTGCCTATTTTAGAAAAATATGCGCTTGGATATAATAATTATGAATGGAGCAAAATTGTATATTGGAGAGTGATTTACGTGTTTCTGGTTACTTATTAATTGGCGTAAATTACAGTGTTTGTGGACTCACCTATTTGTGGTAACATATTTGTACTCTGGTGGTTGTGGTCACCTAATTGTACTTTCAGGGCATGAACTGTGGCTCTTGGGCACCTTCCCTCAACTCCTAAGCAACTGCTGTACAGGTCCCAGAGCCTTTGAGCTCTGTCATATCTACATGAGTCGCGTTTTCCTTCACCACTTGAATTGTCAGCACATTCCATTTGCAAACTATTCTGAAAATTCTCTGGCGTTTTTGTTCTAATGTTCGTATGATTCATGTGGGTATTTAGTCTCTATATATGCGGCCTTGTTCGTGTACAACCAATACTAAATAATCTGGCCTCGTCTGCTTTGTTTATTCCCGAGAGTTTTATGTGGTGATCATGTCTTCCATTCTTGTCTCTTATAGCGACGTGAGGTTTAACTCTGAGTCTGCCCTCATAACTTATACCTCTCAGCTTTGGGTCTAGTCTGGTGGCATACCTCTGGGCGTTCTCCAGCTTTGTTTTGTGTTTAACGAGATAATGACTTTACGATGGTGCGGTACATTCCGTTATTGGTCTGACGTATGTGGCATACAACGTCCTGAACGACTTCTTGTTCAGATTCCTGGAGACAGTTATTAAGGTGGCCAAATGTAGCTCTTGATCTTCACTAGATGTTGCTTTCTGGCGACAATTAAGTTACGTGTAATATTAATATCAACCACCATTTCTTTTCCTCTGCAGGATTCCACAAGGTGAGGCCATTTCACTCAGCATTTCCTCATTCAGGGATCACTCACTGTAGCAGCATAACCCTGGATTTTTTTCCAGTTTTGCTTTGAGCCTTTTTAGGTTGGTATGTCACACTTGGACTACTTCTGGTGCTGTTCTGATATAAGTTATATATGACGCACCGAAATGTTGTCCAGATGCTTGAAAGCTACACGGATTTTCATCAGCTTTGTGTATGCCGCTGATTTTCCCTAGTTAATGTGTATCCAGCCTGTATCTAGCCTAGGACAAACATGGGCCTTGTGGCAGACATAGACCTTGTGGCAGACATGATCCTTGTGGCAGACATGGGCCTTGTAGCAGACATGGTCCTTGTGGCAGACGTGGTCTTTGTGGCAGACGTGGTCCTTGTGACAGACATGGGTCAGGTGGCAGACATGGTCCTTGTGGCAGACATGGGTCAGGTGGCAGACATGGGTCAGGTGGCAGACATGGCACGTCATTTACTACGCTAATCGCGAAGATGTGGTCAGTTAGACCTTCTTGCTCCCCCTCCCACAATTCCTCTCCCACTCTAATATTCCTCTTACTCAAAACTCTCTATACCACCTTTCAATCCCCCTCCCTCCCTTGTCCCACAAATTCGTCTCTTCCTCCCTTACATCCTTTCTTCTCCCCTTATCACCTTCCCTGGCCACATATCTCCCTAACTTTCTCCAATATCTCTCTCTCCCCTTTATCTCCCCTCTTCCCCCCTTTCCCCATCTCTCCATTTCCCTGTAAACCTCCTCGGAACCTATTTTCTTCCCCTTCTCCTTCAACGTCCACCTGCCCTTCTTTACCTACTCTTTCCTAGCTTGCTTTTTCCCTGCCTCCCTCCCTCCCTCTCTCCCTCACTCCATGTGCGTCAATAATTCTTCACCCTGGCATTGTACCTTCCAGTCAGCTTCCCAAACACCAGTCATTTGTTCCTCACCAGTTTCTTTGATTTCCCCCCAAATCAACCTCGCTGGGGACATAATGGCCCAAAAATGTTAATTAGACGTCACTCTTGGCCTCTTTCATCAGTAATGAGAACTCTCACACCGGAGTCCTAATGAGATGGTCTTCAGTGATTCCCTGGTCCTAATTTATCAGTTTTAAGGCCTGGTGGGAGTGCTTGCAGGGGGTGGGGGGGTGTTTGGGGTGTTACTGCTTGTGTTTCCCCGTTTGTTGGGTGTTCTGTGTTCCCTTGTTGGGTGTTCTGTGTTCCCCTTGCTGAGTGTTGGGTGTTCTGTGTTCCCCTTGCTGAGTGTTGGATGTTCTGTGTTCCCCTTGCTGAGTGTTGGGTGTTCTGTGTTCCCCTTGTTGAGTGTTCTGTGTTCCCCTTGTTGTTGTGTTTCTTGTGAATGTGGTTGTAAGGTGTGAAGGAACTGTGTCTTCGAGCACACCGTGTCACTTCGTGTGTTCACTTCAAGTGCTCAGTGTTGCGGGTCTCACACTGACTGGCGGTTCTCCCACCGCTCTAAGCTGCTCAGTATTGCTCCTGGAGACTCAAGGCTCTCTCCAACAACTTTAGTTCTTGTATGACGTGGCTGAGTTTGAAACATTAGAAGTATAAAGCAATTTTATATTTCAGGAGGACTGTAAGTGCTGCTTAGTGCTTCGTATTGCTGCTTCGTCTAGTTACTTAATTGTTACTTGCGCAAACCTCCACTTAATTTTTACTTGTGCAAATCTCTACTTAATTGTTGCCTGTTTACGTCTGGTTACTTACTTGTTTTACTGTGCACGTCAGGTCACTAAACTGTTAGTTGGGCTCGAAAAGTTAATTAAATTGTTCTCGAAGGATAACTCAAATTGTTTACTTGTATATGTTTGGTTTCGTAAATTGTTACTTTTGCACGACAGGTTACTTTTATTGTTACTGGTACACGTCTGGTTACTCAAATTGTTACTTGTGTACGTCTTGTAACTCATATTGTTAGTTATGTGCGGTACGGTACTAAAAATGTTCCTTGTGCACGTCTGCTTCCAGAAATTGTTACTTGTGCACGTTTGGCTACATAAATTGTTACTCGCAGGCGTGTGACGTGACAGACACACGTGTTAGGAATATATCTATTGTAGGCCAGCGTGTCGAAGGCTGTGTAAAGCGTTGGAAGAGGATTTGCACCACAGGTGGCCAGAGGTGTGGCCGTCGGCAGTCACACCACCTCCACATTCTACCCCCATCTCTCTTCTTCTTAAAGCAAGAATCAAAATAATCTGAAACCAGAGTCAATCTGCGTCATAATTAAGATACGACCCGCTAACCTGAGTCCAGAGCTGGTTCCTCCAGGGGCAGCGGCCTCCCAGGGGGGAAGAGGCAAGCTTCCCCACCGGCCATGTTATCGTCGCCAGGTGCTGATGGATCCCCCGCCCTTATGGGCTTCAGCTGAATAACTTAGGAAAAACACAACCTGCTCACACGTCAGTGAATGATATTTCTATGTGGCAGGAGCCGGGGTTGAGGACGTGTTGGTGTGTGCACAGCGCCTCCCCGCGGTGAGTGGCAGCTTCTCCTCCGTGAGGCAGGTCCTGGTCTCCGGGTGCTGATGGATGCCTCCGCCGTTATGGACTGCAGTTGATGCTAATGATAATAGATTGATGTTTGAATAAGGTGAGAGGAGGCAGACTAGCCCAAGATGGCTGTTCTTCAGGTTACATCGCCTGATTACCTGGGAAGTGTCTGATTGCTGGGCTGTCTGTCTGTCTGTTTGCATAGTTCTTTGATTTCGTGTTTGTCTGGTCCCCTTGCTTACGTGTTTGTCTATATGTTTGGCCGTCTGCTAAAGTGTCTGACTGGCCATCGCCCACGTCTTTATGTAAGTCTGCCTGGTTCTCTTCTCTTGAATATGTCTGTTTAGAAACATTTGGGCATGTCTTTTTTAATTGTCTGGCTATACACTTATGTTCTCCCTATATAATCTTACTGCATTAGCGCCTTCTAATAATTACCTTTTATGTGTCTTTTTTTTGTTGTTGCGTGTCTGCCTGCTCTTCAAGACTCACCAGAGATGAAAAAATTGAAATAAGGATTTGCTGATCCATCGTTGTTGGCTCAGGACTGAAGAAACGTAGAAGATGGATCGGTCAATTCTTATGGTAAATCTTCTTGACCTTTGAAGCTGACAACGATGTTCACAACTATTTTACGGAAATAGACAAAAATCGTACAAAATCGGCTCATTCGTTATAAGGAGCCTTTTTTACGCACATTTGTATAGACTCAGACACGCACACACACAGTAACTGTGTGTGTGCGCACTACATGTACACACAGTACTGTGTACTGGGTTTACATCCATAGGCAGTGATGTGGTGGAGGCAGACTCCATACACAATTTCAAATCTAGATATGATTTATCCCCTTGGGTTCCTGAACCCAATAGGCTCAGAAACCTGTACACCAGTTGATTGATAGTTGAGTGGCGGAGCCAAAGAGCCGAAGCTCAACCCCGTCAAGCGCAAGTAGGTGGGTACATCTAGGTGAGTACACACACACACACACACACACACACACACACTACTCCCAACCAAATGTAATGTAATGAAGATAGGTGTAGGGAGCAGGAGGCCAGATACAAGGTATCATCTGGGAGAGGAAACTCTTCAGGAGTCAGAGAAGGAAAAAGACTTGGGGGTTGATATCACGCCAGACCTGTCTCCTGCAGCACATATCAAGCGGATAACATCAGCGGCATATGCCAGGCTGGCCAACATACGAACGGCATTCAAAAACTTGTGTAAAGAATCATTCAGAACTTTGTATACCACATATGTCAGGCCAATCCTGGAGTATGCAGCCCCAGCATGGAGTCCATATCTAGTCAAGGATAAGACTAAACTGGAAAAGGTTCAAAGGTTTGCCACCAGACTAGTACCCGAGCTGAGAGGTATGAGCTACGAGGAGAGACTACGGGAATTAAACCTCACTTCGCTGGAAGACAGAAGAGTTAGGGGGGACATGATCACCACATTCAAGATTCTGAAGGGAATTGATAGGGTAGATAAAGACAGTCTATTTAACACAAGGGGAACACGTACACGGGGACACAGGTGGAAACTGAGTGCCCAAATGAGCCACAGAGATATTAGAAAGAACTTTTTTAGTGTCAGAGTGGTGGACAAATGGAATGCATTAGGAAGAGATGTGGTGGAGGCTGACTCCATACACAGTTTCAAGTGTAGATATGATAGAGCCCAATAGGCTCAGGAATCTGTACACCTGTTGATTGACGGTTGAGAGGCGGGACCAAAGAGCCAGAGCTCAACCCCCGCAAACACAACTAGGTGAGTACACACACACACACACAGGGAGGGGCCTCGCGGCTGAGTGGACAGCGCTCGGGAGTCGTAGTCCTAAGGACACGGGTTCGATTCCCGACCGAAGCAAAAATGAATGGGCATAGTTTCTTTCACCCTGACCACCTAGCAGTAAATAGGTACATGTTAGACAGCTGCTACGGACTGCTTCCTGGGAATGTGTGTGTATGGGTGTGTAAGAAACAAATATATGTAGTGGACAAAATAGATTGGTTAGGAAGGCGGGTCCAAGAGGTAATAGCTCGATTCTGCAAACACACCGGAACTGCCTTAAGATATGTGGTCAAGAAGTTGTTCAAGACTTGTCTATTTCAAATGTTACCAGTTCTGGTATATACGATTCCAGCATGAACTTTATATCATGTCAGAAGAAAACACAAAACGAAGCTGGACAACATCTAGAAGAATGCTAACAAGTCTAGTCCCAGAGCTGAGAAGTATGGGCTTTATGGAAAGGTTTAAGGAATTAAACTTCATGTCGCCTGAAAAACCAGGGGATCAAGATCAATAACAGGACATGGCCAGACAAGGAATCGCTGGATTGTTTCAAGCGTAGGCAGTACATATATATGAATGAGCGACCTTGATGGGGCTATTGATCCGTTTCCCCTGACTATACCAATTAAAGCTGCCTCGCAAGGCCCAAAATAAACCCATTCTCCTGTTTATATAGTAGTGTTTGTAACTATGTGCTCCATAGTACAAAGATTGCCGTTCTAAGTAATTAGATAGTAGAACTTTGTACTATTCACTTTATAGGGTCGGAAAAAATGAAGCTAAAAAAACAAACTTAAATATTCCTAGGCCTAATATAGCACACATGTGTACTATATTAGGCCTCAGATATGGTGTATTAGGCCTAGGGAGGTTAGGGTTGGTTAGTTGGCTTTTGCAACATAAATAAAAAATAGTTTTCCGGTTTGTCCAACTCAATAGTGCCGATTTCTGCTCTCTAATTTAGTTGTACGTCGGTATATGTACTATTATCCTCATCGTTACTATAAGTACTACCAACACAGTAGGATGGGCTGCCCAAAAGACCTTCTGCAGTTTCCGCTGTTCTTATAGTTTTCTGTGGAAACTTACACGAATGAGCCTCATGATTATTTTACAAATCAAAATTCTGTTAAGAGCATAAGATTAATGAAAGGCACAATAATGTGAATTAGTGGAGTCGGACTTCATACACACATCAATAAATCCATATGACACCTCAGAGGGCCTGGGGGAACCTGTAGACCAGGCTATTGAAAGTTAAGAGGTGGGACCCAAGAGCTGAAGATTGTGCTGAGGTTCAAGCACAACTAGGTTAGTACAGCAAACGTACATATAACCAAACACACAAATAATAACACTCATCTCTTACACAAATCATAATTACCAAATCACCTCTTGAGAAGTTAACTAGTAATTTTCAATAAAATACGACGAGAAACCTAGTTACCCAAGCCAGAATTGACGCAAATATCTCTCGTTTTTAACTGCCAAACTACGTCCTAAATTACCTACAAGCAGTCCTTATGGCTGTTATTCATGTCATCGGGTCATTACAGACTCCCACTAAGTCATGGTGATAAACAGGAGGCGAGTAATAGCGGTAATAAAGAGAGGAACAGTAATAAGATAATCATAGCATTTGGTCACGACACGAGGCTTCACTGGGATTGGTGCGTTATTCTCACCAGCTTTGTTATATTACTGCTGCTCACCGCTGGTCTTGGTGCTCCCCTTGTTTACTTCTCTTACTGTCTCTGCCCGCTGGTTCTTGCTCATCCTCAGTTATGATGCGTCGCTTTATTTGCTTTTCTTAAAATATTTATTTAGATGCTGTTTCTCAATCATTTACGGAGTGGTTTCACTTATATTTTTCTTGTGCTCTCTCTCTCTCTCTCTCTCTCTCTCTCTCTCTCTCTCTCTCTCTCTCTCTCTCTCTCTCTCTCTCTCTCTCTCTCTCTCTCTCTCTCTCTCTCTCTCTCTCTCTCTCTCTCTCTTTCTCTCTCTCTTTCTCTCTCTCTCTCTCTCTCTCTCTCTCTCTCTCTCTCTCTCTCTCTCTTTCTCTCTCTCTTTCTCTCTCTCTCTCTCTCTCTCGCTCATTACGACTATATAGCACCTTGGAAGGAGTCAGGATAAGGATTAGGGAAGGGACGGGATAGTCGCAAAAAATTGGTAAACATAATATTTTTTTTATTGCTCTGGAAGATGAGCACGACTTTTAAATGTCACCAAAAAATTTGTGTGTGTGTGTGTGTGTGTGTGTGTGTGTGTGTGTGTGTGTGTGTGTGTGTGTACGTGCGTGCGTGCGTGCGTGCATGCTGTGAGGAGGGTAATAGAGAGCCAACAAACATTGCGATACATTAATAAACATATGCCACCATTACAAAGCCATACTCCATAATAAACTGGATTGATTTAGGATATCAATCAAGCTTAAGTAATTCAGAAAACGTTTTTTAGCATATTTTATCAAAGGATTTGAAACTGGGAAAACAATGTATCTGGATTAAACCTCCCGGCTATACCAGAGGGATTTGGAGTCAACGTTCGGCTTTTGTCGTGTAAACACGCCTGGGTACAGCACGGGGGGGGGGGGTAGAAATAACCTAACCTTCTCTATCCATATGGATTGTATATTATAATTCTAAATAAATTTGAGGTTGAATGCAGGTATACACCGCTACTCTCTAGTGATAGACGTAAAGTGAGGATGTGATCAAATTCTTCAAGTAGGTTACTTATATTAACAAGTGGATATGAACAGAGTACAAGGTAGTGGATAAGTGGAGAGACACCATTACCGTTATTGAGACAAACTGTTTAACAGGTTCCAAGAGTAGAGTGGATGGGTATATGGGGGGGGGAGGGATAAGCTTAAATGTAACCCGGCGGGTAGGGACCAATAGGCCTACTGAAGGTAAGGTAAGTATGAAGAGAAAGCGCTAAGCCAGTATAACTGTATGACACTGGGAAGGGATATTGGGGATGGGGTGAGGGAACGGCGCCCGACCACTTGGACCATGGGGGATCGAACGCCGACCCTGCAAGACTCAAAGTCGTCGCTCGTTAATAACAGTGTTCCCATATGTGTTACAGTTGGAGTTATCAGTGTTGGAAGAGTCATTACCTGCAGTTACCTCTCATAAATATCGATAGTTATTTATAGCTTGTATCACTGTATAATTCTGGCACTTACTACATCACTCTGGTGGACGGTTTCTGCTCTCTGTACACGTAATTCTCAACTCTAAACAGATCACAGCTCTTAACACTATTGCTCTCTGCCTTTTGAGTGTGTCTCCTACTTTGTAAAATCTAGTTTCTTGAAGAATTGTGGCATTTAACCGTAGAGAATGGGATGGGCAGCTCAAGTTTGCTTTTGTTAGATGCAGACAACATTACATGTATCTTGTATTGATAAATTTTATTATTTTTGGGAGCACAGGTACACAAGTGCTTAAAGCCATTCGTAGGATGTATTAAATTTACATTGTATTTGATATGCTAGTGCCATGCTAGTGCCATATGCTATGCGGCGCCTGACAGCTGAGTGGACAGCGCTTCAGATTCGTAGTCCTGAGGTTCCGGGTTCGATCCCGGTGGAGGCGAAGACAAATGGGCAAAATGTTTCTTTTACCCTAATGCCCCTGTTACCTAGCAGTAAATAGTTACCTGGGGGTTAGACAGCTGCTACGGGCTGCTTCCTGGGGGTGTGTAATAAAAAGGAGGCCTGGTCGAGGACTGGGCCGCGGAGACGCTAAGCCCCGAAATCATCTCAAGATAACCTCAAGATAGCCATTTTATTGTAGTTTTGCTGAAGCAGCCGTCCGGTTCAGGACTTTCCGAAGATCTGGATAATTTCAGGACTGTCCGAGGATCAATTCATAACTTTTCAAGTATCACTTCAGTACTCTCAGTGGATCATTTCTCTTGTTAATGTTTCGTAATGTTCTTATTAATCCTAAAAATGTTGACCCAGCTGACTTTGTCCTTATCTTGCCGTTTTAAACATTCATTATGGATGAAACAAGACGATGATTTATGCAGCTCGTGATAGAGAGATCCTGGTGGGCATTGTAGTATTATAGATAGTCTTCAGAGTTTCATCACACACCAGAAAAACCCGGCAGTTTGGTGGTGTGGCTCGACTTTCACATGTTTGCTCCGGTGTGGAAACTTTCCACAAGAACCTTGCCAAGTTGCTCTTAACCTTTTCAGAGTCTGTAAACTGCGGTCCAATATTGTCTTTTTTGTTCTAGGTATCCGTCGTAAATCTTGGAGTGGGTTGTCGGGAGTCCCATAAGGCGAGGTTCTTGTGGCCAGGCGTTTATGGCCTCCGTAAATCATCCCGCGGGCCGTCAAAATAATTACCAAATGCGATCACCAATTGTTAATTGAAAAATGGAGCGGGGGGTTGATACCAGGCGTTAAAACCCGAGATGAAATCTTAAACGTTGGAGGGGGAAATACCGTTCCAGGCCAGGAAATTCGGGATCATGCATATCTAACTCGCTTGGAAGGTGAAAAAGACGAGGTGTTCGCCAGGGCGCCGGTCGGCAGTGCAAGCCACCATCATAAGCGACGTTTCGGACGCTAGGCCAAAACAAACGCTGAGAAGGGCCCCGTCCGTAGGGGTGAGTCCGCTGACCATTCTTATTTAAATATCACCCCTGCTAAAGTGATCCGGGAGACGTGACGATAAACTTATCCGAATATGTTAATTCAATATCGTATTTTACATTTAATTGCAATTACAAAGTCGGCCATAATAGGCGAGATCCATCACGTGCAGGAACCCAGAGGCTGATTAAGTTGTAAATTAGCTCAAGAACCTCATTAGGGCAAAATATGGTCGGTCTTATTACAGATAATGATCATGCCTCCACGCAGGGCGCAAACACTTGATACAGGTGCTGCGTGAGGGTGAGGGAGTAGGGGGAGGGTGAGGGGGGGAATGGGAGAAGGGGAGAGAGGGGAGAGATGGGGGGGGGGGTTAGGATGGGGGAAGGGGTCAGGGGGGGAGTAGGGGTCGTGGGAGGTACTTAGTGGTGTACAGGCAGTGCGAAAAAATGCATAACAAGAGGGCGAGAGTACTGGGTGACACGTGTGTGAGGCCTACTGGGTGACACGTGTGTGAGGCCTACTAGGAGACACATGTGTGAGGCCTACTGGGAGACACATGTGTGAGGCCTACTGGGTGACACATGTGTGAGGCCTACTGGGTGACACATGTGTGGGTGCCTACTGGGTGACACATGTGTGAGGCCTACTGGGAGACACATGTGTGAGACCTACTGGGAGACACATGTGTGAGGCCTACTGGGTGACACATGTGTGAGGCCTACTGGGAGACACATGTGTGAGGCCTACTGGGAGACACATGTGTGAGGCCTACTGGGAGACACATGTGTGAGGCCTACTGGGTGACACATGTGTGAGGCCTACTGGGTGACACATGTGTGAGGCCTACTGGGTGACACATGTGTGAGGCCTACTGGGAGACACATGTGTGAGACCTACTGGGAGACACATGTGTGAGGCCTACTGGGTGACACATGTGTGAGGCCTACTGGGAGACACATGTGTGAGGCCTACTGGGAGACACATGTGTGAGGCCTACTGGGAGACACATGTGTGAGGCCTACTGGGAGACACATGTGTGAGGCCTACTAGGAGACACAGGGGGGCGTGGCCTACTGGAATTTTTTTTCCTAAATTGAATCATCCATCCAACAAACACAATCTTCTAATTTTTCAGGCATTTGCTTATCACTGACCACTGAAACTTTTTCAGACATATAAACTCGATTGTTAAGAATATATTGTAAGAATGAGTGCTGTATACAGTGGTGTAGCAGGTCTACAGGACAGAATTAAACAACTAATCAGCAGAGAAAGCTGAGAGACACCCAACTGTATATTTTTGAACTATGAAGAAATTACTGTCACAAATAGATGGGTTATTGACATGTTTTTTTAATTCGTATTGAAATAAGCTCTATGTTACGCTCCGGTTCAGTGGTAAGCTGGAAGTTTTTCCAATAGATGCCAGTTCTGTTCACTCTAGCCACAACTATATAATGATTTCATTATATCAAGGATAATTATACAGAAGTTTCTAAATCTAAATCAACATTATACAGTATATAATTATGATGATATTACATGTTATGTTGTTTTTATGAATTTCTCGAATTTAAATAATGTACTCTAATTTGTCTTAAACTAACTGAATTATATATATATATATATATATATATATATATATATATATATATATATATATATATATATATATATATATATATATATATACAAATATTTATAAATATGTATTTTGATGTATAAAACACATGAGGTGTGGCCTACTGGAAGTTACAGGAGGTGTAGCCTGCTGGAAAACACCGAGGATGTAACCTCATTGTTCGATTTTCTTAAAATGTTTCCCCCTATTTTCTTTGGTTGCTATGTCTTAACCCATTTACTTAGTGCTGCTTCATTTAGTTTTTATGCTTCTAACGTTATTTATGTCTTATAGTTCTATCTTGTTATTTTTTCCTTAGACTCTTTCTGTGGCTGCTCTTGTTCTCGGTCTCTAGCTCTCTCACTCTCTCCCTGCTCCTGTCTCTGCCTTTATTAACAGGATGATATAGGAGTGGACGACTCTTGCCTCCTGCTGCAGGCTGAGAGCTTTGCCGTACCTTAGCCCGTGTCAAGCCTTATCCTACTGCTTGTCCCCGGGTCTTGATCAGCAAATCAGTTTACAACTCCAGGGGGAGCAGGCGCTAACAGATAAGAACTGGTGCCCAGTCAATCTTACCCGGGTTGTCACAGAGAGAGAGAGAGAGAGAGAAAGATAAAGAGAGTAACTGTTGTGTAGAATCGAGCTGTTAGCTCTTGGGCTCTGCCTTTCTAACCGTTGGTTGTTTATTAATGTATTGATTCCTGACCAATTTTCGTTAATCATATCTACTACATATACTTCTCTGAAACACACACGCACACGCACACACACACACACACACAGGCAGAAGTAACTGGTAGGGCGCTCCAGTGGATAAGGGAGTACCTAAGCAATAGGAAGCAGAGAGTTACAGTGAGGGGTGAGACCTCAGAATGGCGTGAAGTCACCAGTGGAGTCCCACAGGGCTCTGTACTCGGCCCTATCCTGTTTCTCATATACGTAAATGATCTCCCAGAGGGTATGGACTAAGTGACCAGGTGGTGGAGGCCAAGACCGTCAGTAGTTTTCAGGCGTTATACGACAAAGAGTACCGGGAAGACGGGACACCACGAGCTTAGCTCTCATCCTGTAACTACGCTTAGGTAATTACACTTACATAATTACACTCTGTCTCTCTGTCTCTCTCTCTCTCTGTCTCTCTCTCTCTCTGTCTCTCTCTCTCTCTGTCTCTCTCTCTCTCTCTCTCTCTCTCTCTCTCTCTCTCTCTCTCTCTCTCTCTCTCTCTCTCTCTCTCTCTCTCTCTCTCTCTCTCTCTCTCTCTCCCCTCCCCCACCGCTCAGCCACTTGGACTTGAGGGTAGAGTCCTAAATCCTTATCCCATCCTACTACTATATAGTCGCAATGCCTTAGTGCTTTCCCCTGATAACTACACTACCCTCCTCTTCCGTCCCTCCCTCTTTCCCTTCGTCTCTCTCTCTCTCCCTTCCCCTCGCTGAGCCGTCTTCTCTTAAGAACTCTATCCTGCTCGCCTCTGTTTTGCATTAGGTGTTCAGTGTGGTGTGAGGGGAGGGCGGGGCGGCGCTGCTCTCCCTAAGCCCCGTCTAATTAGTGTTGTGACTGAAGCTCTTCCACGAGACACTCGCCCCGGTCACCATGGACGCGGGTGGCTGGTTTTTTTCTCACAAAAGCAAGTGATTTACAACCGGTGAGTTTTGTTCATATGTTTATACCTTCCGGTCGGCCGAGCGGACAGCACACTGGACTTGTGATCCTGTGGTCCCGGGTTCGATCCCTGGCGCCGGCGAGAACCAATGGGCAGAGTTTCTTTCACCCTATGCCCCTGTTACCTAGCAGTAAAATAGGTACCTGGGTGTTAGTCAGCTATCACGGGCTGCTTCCTGGGGGTGGAGGCTTGGTCGAAGACCGGGCCGCGGGGACACTAAAGCCCCGAAATCATCTGAAGATCTCTTAAGATTCACACCACCCCAGTAGTCACGCATCCTGCCAGATGGAGACATTTTGGTTGTTGTTGTTGTTTTAGATTCAGCTTCTCGAAAAAAAATGTTGCACGTAGCACGGGTTATGGTGAACCCGTAAGACATTTTAGTATCACTGCTACCTTATTCACTCTCGTGTTCTCGATGATATCCTCATAATGCACCCAGACTCTGCCAGTGCAGACTACTGACCACATGGCCCTGTATGACTAACCACTCTGTGTGATGGGGATACTTAGCATCACGTGGCTAGTTCTTGACACACTCTGTACTCCCCTTCATATAGTCTAGGGAAGCTGAACAAATGCACATGTACCTACCTTGAGGCTACCTTGAGGTGCTTCCGGGGCTTAGTGTCCCCGCGGCCCGGTCGTTGACTAGGCCTCCTGGTTGCTGGCCTGAATGTGTTAATAAACAAAAATTCACATATATTGCACATAATCGTAAATTGTATTACAAATAATGTTAGAATGTTACTGGCCGTGTGGGAGATCATGTTCAGACTCTCGCCGCCTCCAGCAACACATCAAATATTTATGTACATGTGTATCTAATATAATTATCACCGACCCGTACATTATATGTTAAATATCTATGCTGGTAGATTTAGCCTGTCGTAGTATACAGTAACGGAGATCCTTGTCGCCCCTGAGAGTCCTGCGTTCTAGCCAAATTTTAAGTCTATGAATATATTCATGTTTTTTTTATCTCCCCTAATCATTGCAATCCACCCTTCTTGGATCTAAATCGCTGTGCTCGTAGATTTTGCGTCAAGAAGAGATGGTCTTAACGGCATTTCCAACTGATAATATGGCTTGGGCGAGTCGCAAATAGCGAGATAAGAAGGAAGAATGTGAGGCCGTGAGGCAGAAGGCTGGCGTCTTGGTGTCAAGCCCTGGAGTGTAGGGTTGCCTGGGGCTCCAACCTGCCTGCACTCACCACAGATTAATGTGGCAAGTGTTGATTAGGTAGGCGGGGGAGAAACACACACACACACACACACACACACACACACACACACACACACACACACACACACACACACACACACACACACACACACACACACCTTGCAAGGGTAAACTCTGTAACGACACACCCACTCGACTGATATGAGGCAGCGAAGGGAAAGCTTGAGCAAGTTCAGACTACTGAAGTGCCGGAAAGCATTTGATACAGTCCCACACAAGAGGCTCCTGTACGAATTACGAGAACAAGTGGAATCCTCCAATGAGTATTGGGCCTTCATAGAACTAGAACTAGTAGGAACCTACGAATGTGGTAAGGAGAAAGGACCTAGAAGAAGACACTAAATTAACATCTCATTGGAGGCTCACATTAGTAGCATATCTTAAGCTGTCAACTATCAGAAGAATCTCCAGAAATTTAGCTAAAAATTCCCACAGAAAGCTATTGATATCATACACCAGACCTGTGCTGGAGTATGCAGCGCCAGTATGAAGCCCTCTACCTGCCTGCCTTGTGATGAGCTGCCAGGACAAACAGGACATGAAGCGGTGTGTGTGTGTGTGTGTGTGTGTGTGTGTGTGTGTGTGTGTGTGTGTGTGTGTGTGTGTGTGTGTGTTGAGCCACAAATTTAATGAGAGTAACAATCACTAGTCTAAACTGTAATTATCATAATGTCCTTGCTATTTTTATTATAGATTATATAATTACAATAATTATGTGTTAATTTATTATTATAACTTTCCATGTGCAAATTTAATAGTTTGTAAACTAAATAACCTATAAATGCACAATCATTTATTAATAAAATTAAAATTTTATTTTATTTGAAAGAAGCGGAGTTTGGGTGTTGGGAAGCGTGAGGCCGGTGGCGCTGGCGTCACGCGTGCGCGCCCCCACCACATGACGGGCATACCGCAAGGTCTCCACAGCTAAGGGAAGACCATCTACAAAACACCGAAAAAGAGAGACTTGGTAGAGAGAATAATTCCAGCACCAGAGGCACATATCACGAGGGCCACAACATATCGGACGCTGACCATCATTACGGCGGCGTCTCAAGAACTAAATAATGTCTCTTTCAAGACCATTTATTCATATAGTTGAGACCAATACTAGACCACACACCACCGGCATGGAACCCACACCTCGTGAAGCACAAATTGAAACTTGAAATTTGCAACAAAATAATTGCTTAATTTGTTGACCAGACCACACACTAGAAGTTGAAGCGATGACGACGTTTCGGTCCGTCCTGGACCATTCTCAAGTCCATTCACAATCGACTTGAGAATGGTCCAGGACGGACCGAAACGTCGTCGTCCCTTCAACTTCTAGTGTGTGGTCTGGTCAACATACTTCAGCCACGTTATTGTGACTCATCGCCTGCAGTTGCTTAATTTGACTAAACTACGAATTCATGCTAATAACAGTGAACCTCACACTCCCAGAGGAGAGAAGTAACAGATAGGACATGAGCACTACATATATGATACTGAGAGGAAATAGTAAGATGAACAAGGTCACTCTCTATAATTGAGAGAAACTTGAACAAGAGGTGAAAGCTAGAAATGAAAAAGTCAACAAAATCAATGCAATACTCGCACTCCGTACGAGTTAAATAATCTGAGAGAAGAAATCGCGGAAAATAATGCTAGGAGGAGTACAGGGAACTACACTCACTTGGCCGAGGTCAGTGTTAGGTAGCAGGTGTTAGGTAGCAGGTGTTAGGTAGCAGGTGTTAGGTAGCAGGTGTTAGGTAGCAGTGTTAGGTAAGCAGCGAGAGCCTAGCTGAGCCGTGAACCCTGACCTGAGGACGGTGGGTGGTGGCTAAGGAACGCGCGTCACCTTATCAGTAACACGCTACATAGTGCTACCACTGGGAGATGGTGGTGGTGGGGGGATGGTGGTGGTGGTGGTGGGGGGATGGTGGTGGTGGTGGTGGGGGGATGGTGGTGGTGGTGGTGGGGGGATGGTGGTGGTGAGGGGGGGGGGGTGATGGTGGTGGTGAGGGGGGGGGTGATGGTGGTGGTGGGGGGGGGGGTTGATGGTAGGGGTGGTGGGGGTGTTGGTGGTGGGGGGTGGTGATGGCGGTGGTGGGGGGGGGGGTGATGGTGGTGGGGGGTGATGGTGGTGGAGGGGTCATGGTAGTTGTGGGGGGGTGATATGTGTGTGTGTGTGTGAGAGAGAGAGAGAGAGAGAGAGAGAGAGAGAGAGAGAGAGAGAGAGAGAGAGAGAGAGAGAGAGAGAGAGAGAGAGAGAGAGAGAGAGAGAGAGCCTTCACCCCCCCCCCATACATCACCCACCACCCTCGCTCCCACACCATGTAAATGAGGGCAGGGGGGAGGGGGGGAGACATGCAGATGATGAGGGGAAAATTCTGGGATAATGAGAGGTTGAACCGTGAGAGATGCGAGGCGCAGTCTAACTGTTCTTGGGAGGTGACTTATCTTCCTCTAGTGGCAGGCTACCTTTCCTCTAGTGGCAGGCTAGTGGGCGGGTGTGGGTGGTAGTGCGGCGGGTGTGGGTGGTCGGGCGGCGGATGTGGGTGGTAGGGCGGCGGGTGTGGGTGGTAGGGCGGCGGGTGTGGGTGGTCGGGCGGCGGGTGTGGGTGGTAGGGCGGCGGGTGTGGGTGGTCGGGCGGCGGGTGTGGGTGGTCGGGCGGCGGGTGTGGGTGGACAATTAACCAGTATTCCAGGCTTGGTGAAGATTCCCTGTGTATTTTTCAACTTTCCTTACGTTCGATTTTTGTTTTTGTTATTCTGGCCCTAAAGGTGTGGCTGGAGGTGGCTTCCATAACTTCTTTAAGTGCATAATAACCTCAACGTTTGCCGACTGGCCAGGATAGAGAGAGAGTAACCTGCCCGAAACGCTGCGCGTACTAGTGGCTTTACAAGATTGTAAATACCATGCTATCCTCGCAAACCCAATGTGCCTTCTTTATATAAATAAATAAATAAAGTAAGGCAGGCGCTGTATAATCAACTAGGCAAGGAACGGCGTGTGTGTCAAACATTCTTAACACTCTGTGTCCGGCTCCTAGACGAGGCCCTGTGGTTGCTCTCACTCTACCCGGTGACTACCCTTCCTGAGCACAAATACTTCCTTACATTTCTTCGACTCATTTGAGTTTCCAACTTCCACCTTTGTCCTATTGTCGTATATTATATCACTTTAAGCGGCTGTCCTTGTCCACCTTTTCTATTCCCTCTTGATGTTTTGTATATAGTGATCATGTCCACTCTGTCCCTTCCTTAATCTAGGGCTGCGAGATTGACTTCCCTTACTCTATCTTCTTGCAAAATTTGTAAAGTTTGTATTAAACTAGTAACATGCGGGTTCAGTGACGGTGCTGCATATTATAATGCTATACTCACATAAGCTGTATAGGTTGTTTTGAAAGACTAAATTAGATTCTAATATTTGCCAGCTTCCTATATACGGTTTATAGTGACGGGCGTGGGTGGGCGGGCAGGTGGACGCTGGGTATGGGTGGGTGGGCGGCTGGGCAGCGTCAGTGTCGGGTGACGCCCACGCCCGACGCCCAATCACAGCTGCTCACTCAGGTAATAAATAATAATTAAAGGCGACGAATGCCAGGTTATTTTGTGTTTCACAGCCAGATCCTCTTACACTTTTATTGGCAGTGTGGCGTGTAGGTGGGTGGGTGTCTGGGGCGGCGTGTAGGTGGGTGGGTGTCTGGGGCGGCGTGTAGGTGGCTGGGTGTCTGGGGCGGCGTGTAGGTGGGTGGGTGTCTGGGGCGGCGTGTAGGTGGGTGGGTGTCTGGGGCGGCGTGTAGGTGGGTGGGTGTCTGGGGCGGCGTGTAGGTGGGTGGGTGTCTGGGGCGGCGTGTAGGTGGGTGGGTGTCTGGGGCGACGTGTAGGTGGGTGGGTGTCTGGGGCGGCGTGTAGGTGGGTGGGTGTCTGGGGCGGCGTGTAGGTGGGTGGGTGTCTGGGGCGACGTGTAGGTGGGTGGGTGTCTGGGGCGGCGTGTAGGTGGGTGGGTGTCTGGGGCGGCGTGTAGGTGGGTGGGTGTCTGGGGCGACGTGTAGGTGGGTGGGTGTCTGGGGCGACGTGTAGGTGGGTGGGGCGACGTGTAGGTGGGTGGGTGTCTGGGGCGTTCACAAAACACGCACAATTAAGGACTGCAACAATTCAACAGTCTGGTTACCAAAATATCTGACACTTCAGGAATTAACAAAAATCTTACAATGGTTAATAACACGCAATAGTATTTATTCAACAAAAATATTGAATCCCTGCATTGAAACGGAGAAAAGAGAAGTTTTGACTTGAAAACTTTAAAGTAAACTTTAATGACGTAAAAAACGGTTAATAATAATAATAATAATAATAATAATAATAATAATAATAACAATAATAACAATAATAATATAAACACTATCCAGCTCTTAACACAAGTAAATATGAATCTGCTCCCTATAATCAATCAGTTGCATATCACTTAACAAGGCAGTTACTCTCTGGGTGATGAAACAATTGGCGACGCAAGGGTTGTTAGGTGTGTCGTTAGCTGTCAGAACGGGAGGTGATTCATCAGATGCTGTGTGGTGATTGGTGGATGAAGCTGTTACCTTCACATGACGTAAACACAGGAGGAGCCGGAGCGCGGCCTTCCTAATATTATTAATAGGCTACTGCGAGCAGCCGCGTCAAACAGCCTGATTGACCAGTCCAACAACGAGGAGGCCTGGTCGACGACCGGGCCGCGAGGACGCTAAGCCCCGGAAACACTTCAAGGTCAAGGTAAGGTGCTCCTATTTTCTCATAGGATACATTTTAATGTATTCACCTAGTTGTGTTTGCGGGGGTTGAGCTTTGCTCTTTCGGCCCGCCTCTCAACTATCAATCAACTGTTTACTAACTACATTTTTTCCACACTACACACACACACACACCCCAGGAAGCAGCCCGTGACAGCTGACTAACTCCCAGGTACCTATTTACTGCTAGGTAACAGGGGCATTCAGGGTGAAAGAAACTTTGCCCATTTGTTTCTGCCTGGTACGGGAATCGAACCCGCGCCACAGAATTACGAGTCCTGCGCACTATCCACCAGGCTACGAGGCCCCCATACCGTGTGTGTGTGTGTGTGTGTGTGGATGGGTGCATGTATTCATCAAGTTGTGCTTGCGGGCGTTGAGCTTCGGCTCTTTGGTCCCGCCTCTCAACTGTCAATCAACTTACGTAAAGGTTCCTGAGCCTACTGGGCTCTATCATATCTACATTTGAAACTGTGTATGGAGTCAGCCTCCACCACATCACTGCCTAATGCATTCCATTTATTAACTACTCTGCACCTGTATGTGTGCGTGAAGGCGTGCGCGCGTTAGCGTCTGGTCTGACAGCTAACGAATATTGCTCCATTGATATATTTAAATTAAAATCGGTCTTGCACATTCAGTTCAATTTGATATGACGCTTGAGCGGAACAAAGTCTAGTGCTGATTATATTTTAGCGAATTTGCACACATTTGCTTAATATACAATTTGCAGATTCATGAAGGGGTGGCACGTACACACACACACACACACACACACATAGGTGAGGTGAGTACACACACACACACAGATACACATACACCTTACCCCAAGATGATTTCGGGGCTTAGCGTACCCGCGGCCCGGTCCTCAACCAGGCCCCTTTTTGTTTCACACCCCAGGAAGCAGCCCATAGCAGCTGTCTAACTCTCAGATACCTATTGACTGCTAAGTAACAAGGGCATCAGGATGAAAGAAACCCTTTTGCCCATTTGTCTCCGCCTCCACCGGGGATGGAACCCGGAACCTCAGGACTACGAACCCTACGCGCTGTCCACTGAGCTGTCAGGCGCCCGGTGGCTTGAAAGGCGGGATCCAAGTTGTTAACGCTCGACCCTGCAGGCACACATAGGTGAGCACACGTGTACACAAAAAGCAGCACTCATTAATACTCACAAGTCGCACCTCGCCAGCACCAGGTCCTCCGCTCAGTGATTTCAGCGGCCAGTTGTTGTTAAAGATTTAGCTACTCAGGACGAAGTGTCCATGTAGCACGGGCTATGGTGAGCCCGTAAAGCGGCCAGTATTATCGCCTCATATTATCGGGGCGATTCTTGGGGGAGACGATGGAGAAGGGGTGAAGGGTGGTGGGGGGGGAGGTTTGGAAGGAGGAGATGGGGTGGTGAAAGAAAAGTAGGCAGGAAAGTATGGGGAGGTGGAGGGAAGAGGAGGCAGGGAAGAATGGGGAGCTCATTCGTGCCTGGGGGAGCTTCTACTACTCATGCAGGTAGAAGGAAGAGGAGGCAGAGAGAGCATGGGAAGGTGAAGGGAAGGATGAGGTGGGTGGAAGAGAGGGTGAGAGAGAGAGATGCAACCCACTGCCAGCATCACTCACCTCCACAACACAGCATTGTCTGGTCGGGTGGTAATGAGGGAGGCTGCTGTCACTCGCATCTTATCCCCCCCCTTCCTCCCTACCTCTAACAACCCCTTAACAACCTTCATATACCTATCTCACTACTTTGTGACCAACGAGCAGCTGGAAACAATCGGCAGTACGTTACTAGAGCGTCACTCCGCTCTAGTAACGGAGTGACTAGAGCTGAGTGACTCCCTCTAACCTAATGTCACGGTTCACTCTAATAATAATAAAAATAACAGTACTAACTACAATAATAATGATAATGCTGTCATGACAATAATGAAAACTATATGTCATTTTCTTGACACTATATTTTGCTATATATTTTCAGTTGTCCTGATCTGCAACACTGTTTTCGTACTAGTGTTTATTTATTTTCTAAATCTAAATGAAATCTAAATAAATAAATTAAATCTAATTTGAATCTATTGTTTCATGTTCTGTGCTGGTTTCAATTTTTTTAATCCTCTATAAAACCATATTGTTAGACCTTTTCATTCATATGTGCAGGAAAGTTAACTCATGTCCCCCTTTATGCTGCATCTCGCTTGGGAATATAAGTGTATTTCTCTAAGTATCTCTCCATGAGGGAGGGTTAACTTCTAAGATTAAGTTAGGCTTACTTCTATGTCGTCGCTCAGTATAACGCGTTCATTCTATAATGTGGTAAAGGGCAAAGTAAAGTTGAAAAGTAGTGCATATATTTATATACATTTATAGCCTTGGGCCTCATTCTCAATGCATCCAAATGTGAAATAGTCTCCCGCAACCCAGACATCACTGAGAGTGCTCCTGGCAGTACGGGTTCGAGTCACTTTTGGGGTGTGAGTTTTCAGTTGCATATATGCTTAGGGACCATTCAGGCTTGTTCGTATATATATATATATATATATATATATATATATATATATATTTGTGACGGGAAAGTGTTGGAGTGTTGATGTTCGGCAGTCCTCCAATGGCAGGTGTCAAAGCCTGGTCACACTTTAAACAAAAATATAGACTGCTTGCCTGTTGTCTGTGGTAAGGGAGAGGAAGAAACACGTAAAACACAAAATATGAACAATGAAACTTTAATATATTTACTTTAAACATAAATGAAAATAAAGACAAATCTCGGGAAGTTAAATTACAGTTAAATAATAAAGAAAATGTAAAGACAATGTGAAATACAAAATACAATGTTAAAATGGTGCTGAGAATATCGGCTATGGCTGAAACCTCCCTTCGTATACAAGCTAATGAGCGAGTATGCCAGAGAGAGATGTCAACCGTAAGAGCACAAGGAATATTCTGAAGTGGATTGCTCGTCAGGCTCAGACGTCGATTCGTGTAGAGGGCGCTGAGGTGCTGTGTGCAGGTGCGCGGCTGGCGAGTCACCAATCACAGGCAGGCAAGCTGGTGAAGGGTAGTTAGCTGGTTTGATGACGAGCCGGCGTGAGGAGGGTGTGTGGAGTAGGGGGATCTTGAATACGTTTTGCCTCCTGGTCAAAACGTTTTGTGCTACTAGTGACGTATCTTGAATGTAGCATCTTGTACTTGTGTCTTTGGCGTAACTTAAAGTAGGGAAGAGCAGGCTCAATCTCTCTTGAAAGAGATTATCGTCACAATATATATATATATATATATATATATATATATATATATATATATATATATATATATATAGTATTTTTATTTTTAAATATTTATAGTATTTTTATCATTTATTCAATTTAAGCAATGATAGATCCCAGTAGGCTCTATCATTGAACAGGAATTTGTTCACCGGTCGATTGAAAGTTGAGAGGTGGGAACAAAGAGCCAGAGCTCAACCCCCACAAATACAAGTAGGTGAGTACACAAACACATGCGCACATCACCCCCCACAACCCCCTCCACACACACACACACACACACACACACACACACACACACACACACACACACACACACACACACACACACACACACACACACACACACAAGCAGAAACATGTGCTAGTGTGTGCTTGGAGACCGAGAACATGTAAGCATGATAAATCTTTCCCTAAATGACTTCTCGTGACGATCGTTCAACTGAAACGTAAATGTTTCTTGAGTAAGGTGATACTGCCTGTGTCTCACCCCTTTCCCCTCCTCTTCCTCCCCTGCCCTTACCATCCCCCAGGTCTCCTTCTCCCCTTGGCTTTCCCAGCCTCTCTTCCCAAGTGGTTGGGCACCATTCCTTTCCCCCGCCCTTTCCCAAATCCTTATTCTGATCCCTTCCAAGTGCTATCTTCTTGTGGTTATCTTGAGATGATTTCGGGGCCTTAGCGTCCCCGCGGCCCGGTCCTCTACCAGACTTCCTTTTTGTTACACCCCCCCCCCAGGAAGCAGCCCGTAGCAGCTGTCTAACTCCCAGGTACCTGTTTACTGCTAGGTGAATAAGGGCATCAGGGTGAAATAAACTTTTTGCCCATTTGTCTCCGCCTCCACCGGTGATCGAATCCGGAACCTCTGGACTACGAATCTGAAGCGCTGTTCACTCAGCTGTCAGGCGCCCTAGTGCCTAGTGCGCCCCGTGCTAGTCATAATATCTTGGCGTTTTCTCGTGATAGTTCCCTTCCCCTCCCCTTTCCCCCCTTAGCATCCCCCACCTCCCTCTCCCCTTACCTTCCCCAGCCTCCCTCTCACCACCCCTCACGTGGCTCACTCACCTCAGGTCATACCCCGGTATATCTAGCCTGGTGGGGACAAGACAGTGCCAGGGAGAGGTTTAGGGGGGGGGGGCATGCGGCGGTAGAGTAAGGAGTGTGTACAGCTTGTATGGTGCGCGCCGTCCATGTGTGCATGATGGACGTGTTTGGCATATATTGTGGTGGTGTTTGGTGCCTTTATACGCCGAGTGGTATATTGTATTATGGGGTGAAGTTGGTAGTGTGTCGGTGTCTGGCTCTCAGGCCTCTGTACTTGCTCAGTCTTCTTTATTCTTGACTTCAACAACACGTACTCTGATTGTACACAATGATCTATGTCTCCAGCGACTGATTGTACACGCGACGCCTAGCGACCCGCGCCCCTAGACACACGCGCCAGTCTTTAAAAATATAAATGAAGTTTGGAGTTAATTTTTAACATATTTCCCAAGTGAAAGAGAAAATGAAACAGAAAAGATTCGTGTTAGAATCATTGATCTAACCCGCGTGTTGGTCATATTCAGTATCACACACAGGAGAGTAGAGGCGGAACAAAAGAGCTGAACCTCCACCCCCGCAAGCACAACTACGTGAGGACACACACACACTATATATATATATAATCCTAGCTATGAGATAAAATGGGTGGCTGGCTAAACTGGTTGGCTAAGTGGCTGGCTGTGTGGCTGAGTAGGTGGTTGTGCTCACCTAGTTGTGCTTGCGGGGGTTGAGCTCTGGCTCTTTGGTCCCGCCACTCAACCGTCAATCAACTGGTGTACAGGTTCCTGAGCCTACTGGGCTCTGTCATATCTACATTTAAAACTTTGTATGGAGCCAGCCTCCACGTGAGCTGTGCGGCTGGGTAACTGGCTGAGTGGCTGGCTGGGTGACTGGCTGGGTGGCTGGGTGGCTGGCTGGGTGACTGGCTGGGTGGCTGGGTGGCTGGCTGGTTGGGTGGGTCGTAGCGATCTGTTAGGCAGAGATAGAGACGTCAGAGCAGGCGGCTCCTTCACCTCACTTCACGGAAACGCTGCCAAGTTCCCGCCGCTGTTGCCATCGCTCACAGCCCCAAGACTCGCCGGCACGAATTGCTCCCAGCAACAAGCACACTTCCTGTTGACCGTCATCTGTGCTTTTGTTAGAGCTGTAAGACTTTACCCGGTCGTCTCTTGCACATCCACCCGTTTCTGCGAGAGCTCTGTGTGGCTGGATGGTCGAAAGTCTTGTGGAAAGAATTGTGGGATGAGCCGAAAGTCTGTGGAGGGTGTGGCGGCAGGCGAGGCGCGGGGCTCACTTAGCTTTACAAACATTGTCATTTTCACGTGTTAAGGAACAGCTATGGTGTCCCCATCTTTCCCCTCCCCGCGCTCTCCCTGTACCTCTCCCACCCTTCCCTCTCTCACCCTCCCGGCCATATACTAAGGCTAAGCGGAAGACCCTCTTGATTCATATATAGACCCAACCCGTGAGAATTGAAGGGAAGCTGACTCTCCCTGGCTCCCAGATGGGATGCTTCATGGAGGCTCCATCACCAGCGTTTCTATGCTCTTTTGTTCAGAGGCGAAAGTAAAAAGTAGGTAAAACAAAATGCAAATATAAGAAGTAGTAAGAGTTACTGCTAACATAGGAAATCATACACCAGGTCTCGAACTGGTATTGTACGTCTGTTGTAGACTTAGCCATTTAAACATAAGCTTTAAGGCTCTTTCTTTGTGTTCTGTTTATTCTAACAGGAAACCAAAGTTGTATTACATTCGGTCCCTGAAGGAACACGGATACGCTCAACAGGACTAAATAATTCGTGTAGGGCGCGGTCACCCTTGAGGAGCACGCGGCGTCCCGATGTTATCGTCCCTCGGGCAGCCCCATCAAAACACTGGCAGAGGTCACGTGACGTGAGACGCTGTCGAACAAAGTTGAGGCACAAGACGCATTGTTCTTGTTAAGATAATAATAATAATAATAATAATAATAATAATATTATTATTATTATTATTATTATTATTATTATTATTTCATAGATGTTGCTTAAAATTATAGCCTAATATAAAGAGTACCCAGCGGTGCCCGGTATGTCTGTCTCCCCCACATCCCTCCCCCCCCCCCACCATCTTACCCCTATTACCCTTTTTCCTTCCCCTCTTCCCTCCCGTCTCCTCACTTTTTCCCCTTTCTTCCCCTTGACCTCGATTAGACAAATATTTCCATATATATATATATATATATATATATATATATATATATATATATATATATATATATATATATATATATATATATATATATGACAGTGTCAGACCACGGAAGAAAATTGAAACAGAAATTTCCTTAAGTACTTTCGTATATTAATACATCTTTAGAAGGTGTGAAGACTCCTGAAGATGTATTAATATACGAAAGTACTTAAGGAAATACCTGTTTCAATTTTCCTCCGTGGCCTGACACTGTCACATTTTTAATCATGTGTTTATTTTTCGTGATTTACACACACACACACACACACACACACACACACACACACACACACACACACACACACACACACACACACACACATATATATATATATATATATATATATATATATATATATATATATATATATATATATATATATATATATATATATATATATATGTCGTACCTAGTAGCCAGAACGCACTTCTCTGCCTACTATGCAAGGCCCGATTTGCCTAATAAGCCAAGTTTTCCCTAATTAATATATTTTCTTTAATTTTTTTCTTATGAAATGATAAAGCTACCCATTTCATTATGTATGAGGTCAATTTTTTTTTATTGGAGTTAAAATTAACATAGATATATGGCCGAACCTAACCAACCCTACCTAACCTAACGTAACCTATCTTTATAGGTTAGGTTAGGTTAGGTAGCCGAAAAAGTTAGGTTAGGTTAGGTTAGGTAGGTTAGGTCGTCGAAAAACAATTAGTTCATGAAAACTTGGCTTAATAGGCAAATCGGGCCTTGCATAGTAGGCTGAAAAGTGCGTTCTGGCTACTAGGTACGACATATATATATATATGGCCCCTCCACCCTCTCCCTGGTGTACTCTCCTGTCCACCCCTGCCCCACCCACCCCTCTGTCATCACTCTTCCTTCCTTCACCACCCCTCTTGCCTCTCCCCCATCCCCTCCCTCCCCCAACTTAACCATCCTCCCCCCCCCTCGTACCAAGTGTGAAGTGCCCGCCCTATGCTAAACTCTTGGTAATAGGGCCCCCCATCAATCTCGCCCCACTATGTACAAAGGTCTCTCCGACTGATAACATATGGGGGGGGGGAGCTGCTGTTACTCCTCCCTGCTGATAATTAATGGGTGCCTTGCCCCCCCCCCCTGGTAAAACATGGCGGGAAGATGTACATTGTGTGTAGGTGCACTGGGTGTATGTGTTAGGTATGTTTGTGTATGTCGCCGTATTTTCATACCTATGTAAAAGCGCGCACACGTGTGCATAAATACAGGCAAATACAGACCTGACCAAAGAGCCAGAGCTCAACCCCCCACAAGCACAACTAGGTGAGTACACACACACAAACCAGGAGGATCTGACGGCTGAGTGGACAGCGCTCGGGATTCGTCGTCTTAGGGTCCGGAGATCAATCCCTGGCAAAGGTGGAAACAAATGGGCAGAGTTTTTTTCACCCTGATCCCCATGTTCACCTAGCATTAAATGAGTTCCTAGAAGTTAGACAGCTGCTGCGGGCTGCTTCCTGGGTGTGTGTGTGTGTTGAAACAAAAAATCAGTTGATTGATTAACAGTTGAGATGCGGGCACAAAGAGACAGAGCTCATCCTCCGCAAGCACAACTAGGTGAGTATACACCCACCCACCCACACACACACACACACACACACACACACACACACACACACACACACACACACACACACACACACACACACACACACACACACACACAGTGGACAGTGTGGAGATAGGGTGTCAGAGCTCAAACCCCCCCCCCTCCCGCAAGCACAACTTGGTGAATACAACTAGGTGAGTACACACACACACTGTTATGGTATCGACACTGTCGCCGGAGTATGGAGTGGCGCCATCTATGGATCTGCACTCCAACTCCCCAGTATTGGGTGCTACGCAGATAATGCCATCTGTTGGTGGTGGCGTGTTATCGGTGAAAGGGTCCGGTTTCCTGCCTCAGTTAGAAGGTGAGGTCGATGATGGTGACCTCTGGTGGGTGGCGTATTGAGATCAACGCCATCTAGGTTGTGGCTACAATTTACAATGTTAATTCCCCAGTGGAAGGGTGTTATCCTAGGGGGGGGGGTCACCCAGTATACTGTCTTACTAGCTAATGACGTTTATGTTCACAGAGGTGACATAAGGAGGTGATTGTGTCGAGGAGGGCAGTTCACCTTGGGCAGTTCAAGAACTCTTGACTTGGTCCTGTGAGAGGACAAAGTGGCCGCCGTCGGTTATAGCAGTGTGTTAGCTGCTGATTTATGCAGTGTTGGGCCGACGTACCCGGGATTGGCTAGGAAGAGTTACGCGATGACAGTGGTGCGTCTGTTGAGAAGTGCTGCTAGCGAGATGCTAGAGACTACTGCCAGGGTGCTAGCTATCCCTGTATGTGATTGTTTGAGACTCCCTGTCAGCGTGTTGCTGAAACCCTCTGCCAGTGTGTATCTGGAGAGCGGAGGTGGGGCATTGGCACATCGTGATAATACTGTGTGTGTGTAGCCTGGCCCATGTTGAAGGTGAACTCGCCGGTGTTTGCCACTAGGTGTGGACGACGTGTACCTGGAAAGTGGATTCACCGGGACTGATGAACACGGCCGTTGTATTGTGTCCTGAGTGAAAGATACACTATGTAAATACGTGTAGTAATACTTATATATATATATATAGCCAGTTTTTGAAAGCTTACCACCGACTTGGTGTTGGATATAGAAGAAGAGGTTATAACAGCAAGAACCCGGTTACTGGTCCAAAGTGGCCGTAACACACACACACACACACACACACACACACACACACACACACACACACACACGTGTGCGTGTGCGTGTGTGTGTGTGTGTGTGTGTGTGTGTGTGTGTGTCAACACTACACGCTGCCTTCATCACAATTTTCAGTGCTCTGTCTGCATCACTGTAATTAACTTCACCACACACTGTCATCACTTCAATACCGAGGCACCGCTGGATACCTCATCTAGGTAGTGTATAGATTACGGGGGCGCCCAACACTTAATCATCAGCTAGGAAATAATATGGTAGATGAATCTTCGTGAGGATGGCGTCTGGGATTTAGCGAAGAAGGGCCGACTCCGGCCCACCTATGACCATTCCCCACCAACCTTCAGTCACCCTGCAGTGTTTGGTAAGGCTAGGAGCTCCAAGTGTCTCACCTACACCCTTGAATAAACACCTATAAAGAGACCATCAATGCCCAAGAGAGAGAGAGAGAGAGAGAGAGAGAGAGAGAGAGAGAGAGAGAGAGAGAGAGAGAGAGAGAGAGAGAGAGAGAGAGAGAGAGAGAGAGAGGGAGAGAATCGAATTCTATCGAAGTTGAAAATCGTAACAATAAATTTCGTATTATTCCCTGTAAAGTAAAGTTCGTGAAAGCCGAAATAAACCGAAGTATTGCTTCGGTTTCTCATTAACCGGATCCTGTTTTCCTTAATGGGAATAAACAGAAGGTTAACAAAGTAGAGAATTGTTTAACTGAATCATAGAAACAAAGTAATTTCCGTTTCCTTTATTTGTTGAAGTGACCCGGATGCACCGAGGCTCTGGCTCATTGGCTGTTGGTGGTGGTTGTGAATCACCTTGTTCGACTATTAAGCGGCAGTTTGCAAGGGCGGTTATCGCGGCCAATCGCTGGTTAGCGAGGAGAGCGTTATCTTCAGCAGTTGGAAGCTTGCAAGAGGGTCGTTGTAGGCATGTTGCGGAGATAGCAGAGTCGTTGGTCGAGATATAACTGTCCCTAACCTGTTCAAGGACATGATTGGACGAGGCTGGTCCCTTTTTCACTCTGATAAGGGATTGAATCCTTTATTTCACATTTAAAAAAGGATTGGATCCTTTGTTTACATTTAATAAGGACCTGATTTCTATTTGACCTTGATAACTACTTTGAGACCCATTTTGCGATATCCAATTTTTGTGTTTATTTGAGATTTGTCACTATAATCAGCATATTTTATGTTAATGAGGAGAGTAAGCCTAAAGTTTCCTTGAATGCACTCTGGATATCGTTACCCGTCATTGCCCGTCATTGTCAACCTGGAAGCTGAAGGTTATTCAATGAATGTCTCAAAATGTAAGAATGAATTACACCGCTCTGCACCTATTTAGTAGTGCTCAGTTCAGTCGTATTTGTAACGATTTTTGTTACTCAATAGTTTCTAATTCTAAATCAAATACTCTATTGTCTTTACATCAAGTATCCCATACTCAGTTTCATGTTCATAGATGATTGGAAGTATCCGGTCCACAACCCTTACACATTACGTAGTTTCTCGTTCGTATGCGCTACGGCCAACAAAGGCCGTAATTTGAAATTGAAAAATAACTGAAAATAAATTTTGGATTTTTTTTTTCTCCAAAACAGCAAGTTAAGAGTCCTCTGGTAGGTTAGGCGGGCAGGAAGTTTTCCTAATATTTCAGAACGTCATGAAAACCGTTAATTGAAAGTTTCCTCTCCTAACCTAACAGCCTAAGCCAGAGGACCCAAAACAGAAAACGGGACAGTACGTCACTTTCGTGAACCGATTTCATTTTGAGTTACGTAACTTTTTAGCCTGAGTGCACATACGTGCGAAAAGCGACGTACTTTATAAGAGGACGGGTTGTACAGATAAAGATAAATTACACCTACACCAGATCTAGTAACGTGTTTTCCTTAAATAGGGGTAAACTCTGATATTGTAGAAGTGAAAACATTTTCTCCCGATAGTAGGTAGAACATTTTATATCTGAAAAAGATATGTAAATGTATATTTCACTTTTATAAAGGATCTAATTCACAATGTCTTTCTTAAAGCGATATATAATCCTCTTTCTAAAGTGAAAATAATGATTCGACATCATCTGTACAAACTGTGCAATTCAAAGTTTCATTGTAATAATCAATCAATCAGTAATATTTAAGCTGGATAGATAATATTATTTTTATATTTGATTTGAGTCTCTTCTGCTTCTATGAGGGATTTGAATTGCATTTTTCTTAAACCCTCTTCCGGTAGCTTCTCTCCATTCAACATCGACTCCTCTCTCTCACTCTTTCCCAAACCTTCCCTCACATCCTTTCACCTTCCTTCTTATTTCCCATTTCCCGTCTCATCTTCCCTGCCCGAGTCTCCTCTTCATTATCTGCTTCTATCCTACCATCTAATCCTTTATCCTTCTCTTCCCCTCCGGAGTCCGTTTCACTCTGTATCCTACCCCCTTCTATAATCTTATTTTCCACTTCTCCCTTTCCACTTTCCCCTCCCTTCCCCACTCTTCCCTCCTCTGTACCCCTCAGTCTCACCCCTCCTTTAACACGTTAACATTAACAACATCCTGTTGGATCAGGTGGGTCAACCCGTTATCGCACTTTCGTATAGTCAATATTGACTTATTAAGGTATAGGTTAAGTAATAATTGTAATTACGAAGCAATAAGATGTTTATCTTAACATACTAAGAAGGTTAGGTAAGGTCGGTGTTTTCTATGAAGCTTTTCAAGGTAAACTAGTATGTTTAGTATGTCACATATGCACGTATTTAATAAGTCAATATTGACTATACGAAAGTACGAGAACGGGTTGGGTGGATGAGGTGGTGTGTGTGTGTGGATGAGGTGGGTGTGGTGTGGTGAGCTATTGCTGTGAGTTCAGATGGGTCGCTATGGGTGTGTGGGCGTGGGTGGGTGGTTGTGAGCAGGTGGGAGGTTAAGCGGGTGGGCGTGAGCCATGAGGCGCCGGGTGCCCAACATGCTAATGAGGGCGTCACGCTCCACCTCCAGGTGTGTGTCTGTCGCCCTTATTGATGGCCTCGGGCGATGACGCGGCGTAGATAACAAGACGGATCTACGAGGCTCTGGTAGAGTGTCCCACTCTGGCTCCCCTTGGTGAGGTGTCTTACACTTGCTATCCTAGGTAGAGGTGCTTATGGCAGGTTATCCTAGTGATGGTATCTTATGTAGGATCTACTGAGTAGGGTCGGATAGGTACATTTAATTGGATACGGTGCCCTATGTATGGCTTCCTGAATAATTGTGTAACCTGGGTAAAGTGTACGGTTTGGGACACTGGTAAGTCGCAAGGGATAGGATGTAATACCTACGGTGGCTTGGGTACAGTCACCTGTTAAGGGTGGTAAGGGTATCCTAGGTAGGCTGTCCTCGGTAGGATGTCGTAGGTAGCGTAACGTGGGCTTCATTCCTGGGGTGTGGTCGTGAATGAATGAATGAGTAGTAAGTCTTACCGCGAGGCCTCTATGGAAGGATAATAAATGGAGACAAATGTATAGCAATAGTAGATACAGCAGTACGATAGTGAGTAAAGGAGGAAGAAAGATAATGGAATGAAAAGAGGACAATAAAGATCAGTGAAGTAAAGTCTGATAAAGAATTATAAAAAAATGTTTCGACAAACACGACCAAAAAGTAGCCGTTTCGCCGACGTTCGAAACAATAGCATTCCAATCATTAAATCGAAAATAAACTCCTTGTGTTCGGTAAGTCAAACGCAGAATCCTTCAATAAGACTAATATATACAAACAAGAATGTCCGATCAAAAAAGTTCGAAGATGAAACTGAAATTGTGTTAATATATTCACTCTGGCCTGGAAAATTCACCGGAGATGCTTGTCGTGTCACCTTGAAGGACCTCTTTGAGCTGCAATTTTTCC